>NC_136061.1:563658169-564202869 GCF_964261635.1 Lissotriton helveticus | reverse complement strand
GATGACTCGAATTAAACATTGCGTAATAACTCCAAAGTCACAAAACGTTCAATACATCGTGATTGTAAATGTTGAATGACATGTGTCAATATCCCCGATGCATTTCGAGCTGAAGAGCTCTTCTTCAGGAGGTCAATTTGTTCCATGGAAAAAGGAGGAAAGACCGAGGTTACTGATCAGGACCCGAGTGGTGTGAAAAGTAATCAAAATCAAGAGGTGATAGGTTAGGTGGTGGTAAACGGAGGGAATGTGAGGTTAGGTCTGACGATCTAAAGAAGTTACAAAGAAACCATTGGTGATTGTGAGTTCATCCGGGAATTACCGAAATTAAAAAAGGACCGTAGAGATTATAGCGCGGGATATACCGTGTGACTTATGATATAGGTGAACTTAATACAGAAAAAGCCCCAAGTGTATAATGAATTGTGTCATGCACTCAGAAAAATTATGGGTGTGGCATCTCAACCAAAAACGTAGTGTTGTGAGTGACAGCGATAAAGGTGCACATTAGTAGCATGGTGCCTCTAGTTTAAAACAACCGTGTTGGATGGTGAAAAAACTTTCGCTTACCGAAAGTGTGTAGCGGAGAAACACGTAGATTTGAAGTTGCAAGCACGGAAGACCGCCACCCGAACAGTGCGGAAGTACCGAGAGGCTTAGCGCGTGCACGTGATGTCACAGCCGTGAAAAATAGAAAGTGGACTGTGTTAGTTAATCGGGAAGGAAAATGAGAGTTTAGATGGGTAAAACAATAAAGACAATTAAAAAGAAAAAAACGGTGAGCAAGCAATGCGGGGAAGAACGTAATGGTTAAATACAGTGTGTAAACAATTATACAAGAAAATCCTATGCATAAGGAACAATATAGTTATTGAGTAAACTGGCCCATAAACAACCGGCCATGTAGCGAGAAAACTGAATGGAATGAAAAGATGGAAAAAGTGAATGAAAGAAGTGAATAAAACAAAGTGTATGGGAAGAAAAGCGAGGCGATAGCTGAATGAGAAATATAAAATGTATGGGAATGGAATCAGGAAAAAATGATGACAGCTAGAGCAAAACAACTGTGAATATTGGAAAAGATGCAAAGTCGAAGAATGTGACAACAAGAGATGTGAGTGGAAACCAAGGTGTGTAAGAGAAAGGGAAGAATGTGATGGTAAGGAAAGAAAAGGTAGATGAAATAGAAAGAAAAGGAGACCCGAATGAAAAGAAGGAATGTAGATGCAGAATACATATATGAATGCAGTCAAAAAAGGAACCAACAGTTGAATTAAACAGGATCAAAGATGCAGGTTAAAGGAAACTGCTAAATTCCAGACGTTCATTGAGTCCTTTAGGGTGGGCGGTGCCCAATTTGAATATCCAATACAGTTCTCTCTGACACATGTCATTCAACATTTACAATCACGATGTATTGAACTTTTTGTGACTTTGGAGTTATTACGCAATGTTTAATTCGAGTCATCTTTATTTAAAGGATCACTCTTGATTCAGAAGGATGAATCACATGCATTAAACCATAAAGTGAATAAAACTTTGAACAATTGAATATCTACGTGCAACTGGCATTTGTTTAAGCACATAGGAGTGCTCAGGTCACTCACCTTACGCCTGTAAGGTCTTTCTTCTATGCTAATTTATATATTGCCAGCTCCCCTAATGATCTCAAATATCCACTCCAGGTGATTTATTTGGACTCTATCAGTCCTCTAAAATCAGCTAACCAATATAAGTACATATTGGCAGCTATTGATTCGTGTTCTTGATTCCTATGTGTTTGGCCATAGAGAAATGCCAACACTTCAGCAGTTGTAAAAGATGTGCAGTGTCTACTTTCAATGGGGGAAGTTCATTCATTTAATTCAGATAACAGTCCTGTGTATGCCTCTATGACTTACAAAGATTCAATGTTTTCTCTAGGGGTTTGTCTGCAATTCAGCAACCCATTCAAAGCTGAATTGAACAGCATTGTAGAGAGGGTAAATGGCACGATTAAACAAGCTTTGACTGCTAAGGTGTTAAGATCAGGTCTTAGTTGGTACCATCATCTGTATGGAGTTCAAAGAGCATTGGATAACTTGCTTAGATGACTATTATGAGGACACACTCCATACGGGGTTCTTTTTGGAGTACCTTTGCTTATACCTGGCTTAGATAATTTTGGGATGGTGTAGAATGAAGATAACGTTGACTTGGAGAAATGTTTGAATGTTTTACAGAGTATCCATGAAGTTAGAGACAATCTGTCTAACACAAACCACTCTGACGTCCTCAACTGTGAAAAGAAGGTTATTACTGAAGCCGATAGGTGTGTTCCCAAACGTTGAGGGCCTAGTTCAGGAGAAAATCCACGATGAGCAAGCTTTTTAACCTTCGTACAGACCACCCATCACTATTCTTGGGGTACAAGGCAACCAAACTGTTGTCCTGCCCCCTCTGCCTGGATCAAGAAAAAAAATACAGGTATTTATTAATCACGTTTGAAAACACTATGTGGCCCAGTCCTCTATTGCCTCTCAGCCTCTCCCTGCTCTTAATACCCTACCCCCTGAACAAAGCAATGACATTCCTAGCTCGAGTTCCCAGTAGAGGATATTTGAGCTTAACACTCTACGTAGAACACTAAGCGCAACAAACAGAGTTAACGCTGCAAATATGACAGTGCCTACTGTCCAACATAATTCCACAGTCTACTATGAAATTCCACCTAAAGCTATGTCATTTGAACTGGTAACCTTTTGAGAATCCCAAGAGACCAAAGAGACTGAGAATGACTCTGGATATTTCCCAGAAGATTTTGCAGTACATTTTACAGTCATTCTTCGCCAGAGACTGCTTCGCGCTTGTCAATGATTTTGTGACAAGTATGTGATTCCTCCGTGGTCCTATGCCTGGATCGCTTTAGTAACATCTCTTCTCATCATGTGGTTGTCAACGAGATTCGTAGTTCTACTGCTACTCAATGGACATTTTGTGTCTGCAATAACTATTGCATCACCTGTGGTTCATGAACTACAGCTTCATTCTTCATTACAAAGAACTCGAAGCGGTATCTATACTGGAAAAATTAGACCCTATCCTCTGCCCACAGACACAGCCTGGGAAACGGTTGCATATTAGATTATGGGGCCTCTGATACATTGCAATTGCTTTAAGTGATAAAAGTTTAAATGACTGATGTTGTAATCCTGGTACTCTTTCAGATGATTGGGACATTGAGAATGTTAAGAGAATGATGTCTGATTTGCAGGCAAATGCATTTGAATAATGAAGATCCTTATTTGAATTCAGCAAACTACAAAGACATTTTGTGCTAACAACACCTTGCATGTTATATCAAACATAGGGCTAGTTATCTTAGAGAAATACACAATTGCACAAAATGGGAACACTGTGAGGCTCTACTTCCAGAGAGCCATTCTAAATTCTTAAAAACATTCCTTTACTTTTAGAACGTTGAGAGGTCACACCATTCAGCCTTTTATTTAAACATAAGCCACAGTAGCTTCCAAAAAATCTAATCACTACCAACAAGCTTATATTACTACTGAGTTTAGTCTAATCCTGGCTATTCAAGGATATGAGTTTTGAAAATCAAATGTTGATGAGAAAAGCATTTGGGGAAACAAATTCTGGCAGATTCAAGGTAAAGAAGCCTCATTTCGAGCCTGTATAATACCAAAACGAATTATCTTTATAAGCAAAACTATGCAACAGACTACCTGTCTGGAATTCATAGCAATAAAAGATCTAAAGAAACCTTCTATTCCAAAAGTCAATTTGGCTGTGTTCAATAATCTGCAGTTTTAAATTGATATTTCTGATTCAGATATAAACATTATGATACAGAACAGAAACTATAATTCAAAGCAATTCTCTGTTTTTATTTTTTAATTTTTAATTTTCATCAGATAGGGCATATTCATACAGTTGACATAAGCAAATGAATGAATATGAAAAAACAAATATGTTAATACATAGGCAAGAGAATAATGAGAAACAAAAGAGAGAGAACAAATAGAAATCTCACAGTAACATAGCATATATATGGAAAATGTTTTAGGGGAAATACTTCTTATTTCATATTTAGGAAGATCTAGCTACCTTAATCCATCCAGGGCCAATGGCCCCCACAGTGCCTCTAATTTAACTAACGATTTGATGCCCCTTGCCTTTGCCAGAGCTGACTATAAACCATAAGTATCTCTAATAATCGCCCACCAATCTTCTGCCACCGGTGGTGTAGCAGACACCCATGCCTTGGCAATAGCCAGCCTAGCGGCAGCCATTAGAATCATAAAGAGAAGCGCAACTGCCGGATTACCATCTTTATATCCCAACATAATTTCAAGATCCGTAAGTGAGTGATCCAATCCTATTTTAGAACAAAGTATTTGCTCGATTTTCCTTCAGTACCTACTCAATTCTGGACATTCCATAAACGTGTTTTAAGTTGGCAGCTAACAGTCCACATTTTGGGCATTTTATCTTATCCCCAGTCTTATTTCCCTGGGCCCATTTAGCTATTCTAGCCAGAGTGTAATACATCATGCAAGTAATACGTATTTGCTGGAGTTGTAAGCTAACAGAATGGATCCAGTCCTTAACATAGCCTCATAACTGTTCAATCATTCTAGGTGAGACCATTGTCCCCAAGGTTTAAGTCCAGCGTTCCGCTAATTTATCACTGCCCAATGGTCTGAAACTATGTAGAAAAGCATACATTGAGCCAATGAGAGATTTAGACTTCTCCATTTAGATACAATCCAAGACTGTTGAATGTTGTATTTCTTTTACGGCCACATTAGAAGCAAGATAATCCTTAATCTACAAATATTTAAAAAAGAAATGGGCCGGAAGTTTATAGGCCAGTCTTACATTTTCAAATGATTTAATATCTCTATCATTATATAAATCGCCCAAGCAGTTTACTCCATAGTTCGCCCAAACTTTACCCTCTTGATCCTTAAATACCTCAGGAAAAGTGGGATTCTCCCACAATGGGTAGTTTTTATGGAATATCGGTAGATTGCACCTAGCAGACATTGCTTGCCAAATATGTACAATATCCTTAACGGTCTTACATTTTACCCTTTTAAAATAGTTTGGATCTCTGATTCCATATAAAAATGTATCCCTCTGGTTCCCCAGGATAAATGTGAACACAGAATCAGTCTAATCTAGACCTAGCAAGTTACGAAAATGACCCGTAAAAGCGGCCCAGAAATAAACTTTGAAAGCTGGGAAGCCAAGCCCACCTTGATAATATGTAGCTTTAAGCAGCTCATTCGCCGTCCTCTGTTTTTTATATCCCCAAATAAAGCTACTAAAAACCCCCTCTAATTTAAAAAAAAATATTTTAGGGACTTTCAAAGGAATACAACGAAACAAAAATAGGAATTTAGGCAAAATTTTCATTTTGATCAAGTTACATCTGCCTTATAAACCTATAGGGAGTCTATGCTAAATTTTTAACAATTTTTTAGTTTCTTTTAATTTAGATCAATAATCTGATTAATCTTAGGCATTATCTTTACTCCCAGATAAATTACGGTGACACAAGATCCGATAATGGAGTTCTGAATCCCAACAGTAGTAAGTACCTGAGTTTTGTCAGCATTCAATTTGTAGCCTGCAACTTTGCCAAATTTGTCTGCTTCTACCTTAATACTTATTACAGCCTCCTCTGGGTTGATTGCATAGACTGCAATATCGTCTGCATAAGCTGTGATCTTTAGTTTAGTATTGTCAGCTTTTAAAGGTTTAATTTGTGTGCACTTTTGTAGTGTGCCCAGGAATGGCTCTATATAAAGAGCGGATAGTAACGGGGACAGAGGGCATCCCTGCCTTGTCCCACATAATATCTGAAATGGAGGATAACACATTCCCCCATATGACAGCTTGGCCTGTGGATTACAGTATAAAGCCTGTACGCAGGACCAAAATTGAGGTCCAAGGCCAATTTTGCCCAGTACGGCCCATAAGAAGTCCCACCTGACTCGGTCGCAGGGCTTTTTAGACTCTAATAATATCATACCGAAGTCGATCCCCTTTTTATCTGCGTAATCAAATGCCCCAATGGTCATATTGACGTGGGCAGTAGTGTCCCTCTCCATAATGAACCCATGTTGTCTTTCAGAAACTAGTTGTGGCAATTCTCTGTTGAAGGTTTGGCCTAATGGCCTTATAATTCTATATTATGCATGCAACATTTCTTTTCCAACACTCCTGAACTCAAAATGAATCGTCCTGATCCACATTATAATACACAAACACCTGTAGTGGTTACCACATACAGTATAGGCAAGTTATGCCAAACAAGTCTAGAACACTCTAGTCTCTCAGCCATGAAAGAACATTTCTCTCCCATTAATGAAAATATGTGTTTTTCTGACTTTCTCCTGGGACCACTTAGAAATAAAAGATTACTGATAAAGGAATATATACCATCATATTGAATTGAATACATATTCAGAAAAAAAAAATCATAAAGTATTAGACAAATAGATCAAGAGAACATACAAACAGTTTTTAAAGTTTTCGAAAATGGAATGCACATGCCATCTAAACTAGTGTACTCACTAAATCACATTTTGTCCATCAGTCTTAGACCTCATGAAAAGAGATCTGAAATTGTTACAACTCAGGCAGGCTCAGGTAAGAGTAATTATACAAATAAATTGGGCATTACAAACACTTAGACACGGTTTAGTGCAGTGGCAATTTTCTAAAAGAAACAGCCTTGATAGAACCATATAATTTAACACTCACTCAAAAAATAATTGGTCAAGAAATAATCCACGTATGCTCTATTAAGTGTAGAAGTTGAAGATGAACAATTTACAGTCAGTGAAACACCACCTATTACCTGTTTGTTAGATGGTATTATTTCTTTACCCATAGCAACCTTTCATTTTTATGATATGAAATCATGCACAATTCACAACTGTTCCATTCATGGAAATTCCGTTTCATTCACATCTGTTTAAAAGAAAAGGAGGATGACCCTGTGTATATCAGTGCAGCAAATTGTAGAAATCGTCATAGACACTGCCTTCTGTGTGACACAATATCTTTGCAAGGAATAAGTAGCGCTTTTATGCCAGAGTTAAGTTGTATCTTATATGTCCCCCCTTCCATTTGTTCCCATTAATCATAAATGATAGAATAACGGCTCTTATTCGTTTTTTACAAATGATACTTGCTGTGGGTTGGAACCTGACCAGAAGTACCTGATAACGGTTTAAGAAACATTCCAGTATTTTCGAGGACCTTGTGTCCTTCACCTATTAATGTTATTAGGAACATCCCTTGGCCTAGTATAAGCATTAAATATATGCATTTTGGTGACTTGAATAAACTATTGTCTGTTCTCTTACAAAAAGAAATCCCTTTGTCTTCAGTGGTTGAAGTTTATAATCTGCCGACAGCCTGGACTGCTTCAGTGATTTTGCAGCTGTTACACCCACACTACTGGACACATTTTACAGATATTGTGCAAGATACATTTAATTCATCTGAAGCAACTGGTGTGGTGTATCTTTTTAACCCCTTCCCACTCATGATGAGCTCAGCTCGTCATGAGTTGCGACGCTCGCACGCTCATGACGAGCTGAGCTCGTCATGTAAAGCGGCTTTTTTAAAAACGCTGCACACAGCGGGTAAACCGCTAGCGGCGATGCGGTTAAGAACATTGAATCTGGTCTAGTGACTGGATTTAAAGCAGTATTTGAACTGATTCTGTTCTTTTTTCCTTCTCTGATCATCGGTCTTTTTGGAGGATTTTCAATCATAATCGAGCTAAGTAGCCGTAGTATAATTATCTTTCTCCTGTTCTGATAAGGAAATAAACAACATGGAGTACCCATATGCAACTGAAAAAAGTTGCAGAGAGACTCTAGCATGCTACATGGGACATGCTTGGCTATCTGAACTCGGTGAGCACTTGATGCTCACTTTTTGCAAAATGAATGCTATACCAGTAAAACCTGTGTTCTGGTGCATAAACTACCATAAACTGCCCGACTGACATTGTCTTGAAATTACATCTGATGCAGTCCCCAATGACTTATCTTAACCCCTTCCATGCTGCCGCGATTCTGCTCCTGTGCTGAAGATTTCAGCGCGGGTGCCGTCATGACGGCCCCCAGCCGTCATCAGCACACAAGCCTTGTAGTGCATGACGGCTGGGGGCCGTCATTAGCATGCAAGGGGTTAATATGGAAATGTTCCTGCATCCTGTGTATGAGCACCAGAAACAATGCTGGGCAATGCGCCTGTCCCTTCGGCAGGATGCCACCTATGACCGAGCTGTATCACGTAGTAGATGTCACTTTTGATGAAGGGCTTGGCTTATTGTTATTCTTTGAGCCCCCTCGAGAGGAGACGCAACCAACACTCAGTGCCTCAGATGAGCAACTAATTGCTGGTCCATTTAACACACCAACTAATAACTACAAACATCCTCCATATGGATTTTGGATGCTGCATGTGTATCTGAAGATGTCGACATGTCCTCTCATGAGGAGTCAACACAACAAGTAAGTGGCCAAGGAATCATGACCTGTATTCATCAAATGTACTACAAAGTCTATACAAACTGAGAACTGAAAAAAAAACATTGTCCCTCTTTTTAATTTACTATTTTAATTGTTGTTTTTTATACCAATATTGTTAAATTGGCCTATCTATACTATCATTGGCCTATCTATACTATCATATTATACATCTCTTTGTCCAGGCCTACCCCCGCTAATCCTCCTGGCCCTGTCTGTCCGGTTCTTAGAGCTCCCAGCGCCAGGAAGCCGTTTGGCCATCGCGCGCTTTACAAATATTTTCATTCATTCATTCATTCATTCATTCATTCATTCATTCATTCATGTTTATTGACCAACAAGCATAAAATGCTCTAGATAGATTATGAAATATGATTTTGTTATTATTATGTGATATGATTGTTATTATTATGTGTATGCAAGGATTACAAATATTCATGCTATGTGAACTGTATTTTATTACATATGTTTTATTTATCTTTTATATCTACACTGCACTAATGTATTTTATATTATTATATACTATACTACAAGTGTATTACATATAAATGTTTTTAGACATGTATCTTAGCCTAGATAATTGTAGACAATAACTTGAGAGCATGAAGTTCTCTACACATTAGTCAAATTCCAATTCGTTAAATACGCCCCTATGATGTCATATTCAAGCGTACAATCCGGAGATGACCGTAAAGTCCCTAAGGTCAGACTCCATCTTATGGAGGCCCCAACCATCTTCTTTAACGTAGACAATGGAAGCTGCCATATTACATGATTTATGCAGAATCATTGTCTTGTCTGCCTTTTAACGCAGATATCGCCAGACCTTATCTTTCTATGAACTGTGACAGCCTCAAGAACTTCAATCAATGACATAGACACAACATCTAATGAGATATCTGTCTGGGTCAAATGTCTCCTCCTCACCATGCTATTTCCCCCTGCTATATATGCTTTCTATGTTTTGTTTAAAGGGAAATGGTTTGTAATTTTGGATTTCCCAAAACATTTGTAATTTCCTTTATTCTTCAGCTTACTAGTGAGGATGTTCTTTTTTCTTTTTTTGGGGGGGTTTGGGTGTGATAGGGAATTTGCTTTTGTTTTGGAGATTGTTTTGGGCATTTTTTGATTTTGTCCATTTGTTAGGAGTTATTATAGAACCTATATTTTGTGCCAAAGAAATGCCCTAATTAGAGTTTTCTACAGCAATAGAGCTGTGAGTATTGTTGTTAAATTAATTGTAATTAATGTATTAAAGTTGGTATTTTATAGGTTTTATGTTTACGTTAATGTTAAATAGGCCTTGCAAATGAATTTGTCAAAGTAAATGTAAGTAGTTATTTTATTTTATTATACATCACATGATACTTTTTATATTTATTTAAATGTGTAAATATTTTGTTGTATATAGTTGTTACTTGTGGTCTGCAGAGTTTAAATAATATTCTTCCATACGTATTTCCCTTGCTTTCCCTGGAAATAACTGTGCCACACTTCAGTATAATTGTTTGTTTTGGCTTCTCTGTTTAGTATATTTTCATAGATGTTCCACCATGGTATGTACATCAGGGTGGTGCCTGTGACCTGAACAATGTATGCAATCAAACCATGTGTCTTCAAAATAGTCTTTGAAAGTTTGTTTTTATTTGTTTAGTAGTGCGGAGACTCTGACAGTGCATTACCATGTTTAATTACTTGAATGGGAGGGATAAAAGGTACAAAAAAATATTTTTTTAACTCCAAACCAAATTTGCTTCCCTTGAATTAGGTCACATGTTGGTTGCATTCACAAAAGCAGTTCTGAGTATAGGAAATAGTACTACAGGAGTACTCTTTAAGATACCCTTCCATATGTTTGTGAATATTCCCCAAAATGTCCAACTCCATTTTAGCAAAAGTGCAAAGAGTGCACACTCCTTTCTATTTGCACAAATATTGTATGAACATTCCTGCAATATTCCCAACTTATTATCATTCTAGATATTTTTGGGCCAATTCACAAATGTTTGTAAAAGTATGTAAAAGTATGTTTAAAAGTATGTTAAAGCGTACTACATAAATAATACTTTACATTCGCCAAAATGTCTTTGTGAATATGGTCCCTAGTGTTGTTTTTTGTAAGTGCCACCAAACAACTTTATTGAAACTAAAGGAGCAGCCATGAATGGGTTTTCAGTGCAGTTTTGTTTATGGTGTTAATCGTAATACATTTAAAGTCAATTATTATTTTAAGAAGTGGATTCTTACTGTTTTTTGTATATTACTGACAGAAATCCATGGTAGATTGTCAGAAGGTTATAGGCTGAGGAAATGTTGTTGTAATATTGTCCATGTATAGTGTAGATCTGGTCAAATGGCCTGGGACAGCATTTAAAAATGTCACCAACCAGTCATGCTTGGGATTGGGGTATGGTTAGAATGTTATTTTGAGTGCAGATATGTATTATTCTTTTCTCATTATTTTTCTTTTTATAGGGGATGAACTGTTCCTTAACGTGGATAAGCCTAACAAGGGTTAGGGGTTTGACTATTTCTTTAATGTCTTTTGGGTGCTGATGTGTCTTGTCTTTGTCACCCTACTTTCACTGTTGATGGTTATTAAGAGGTGTTGTGCTGGGGGCATTTGGTCAATTAGTTGACCTAGAAACAGGGAGCATAGCTTTTGATTATTTCTATTTTGGCCACTGAAGCTGGTTGGTTGTGCTCTACTGACATTTCCCGTGGCTTCTTTAATTGATTGGTACATGCCCACAGAAGCCAATAGAGTAGTATTTAGTATCCTTCCAATGAGTTCCTAAATTTGTAATGTTTTCTTTTAAGTAGGTGTAACCACATGTAAGTAAACAGTGGTTCCCTCTTTTGGGATATATTATACATTGGTTTAGTTGACATTGTGGGATCTGTGAATTATATAAATGTAAATGAATTATATTTATGGTTGTAGGTTTATATTTTCTGACGCTATTACCATTTTTATTAGTTAGATGCATTATTTATCTTACTTATTATTTTTCTTCGTTTGGTTATGAAAATACCTGTATATTTCCTTCAGTTTGGCTGGTAAGCAGAGTAGTTTTCTCCTCTCTCCTTCAGTCAGTTTGGCACCAGCTTTAAATGTTTGCAGCATCTTTTTGTATACCCGTGTTGCAATTGGGAGCCCCCCATTCAGCATGCCCGGATATTTTACTATTTAGATCACTCAGGTTTTGGACTTTTTACTGTGTGTCAGTCTCAATACATGTCTCTCACCTACAGTAATCACACGTGAATGAAAGAACTGTTCATGTTTATTGACAGTGTCTGCCTTTTGAGCTATAGTTACTGCAACGCAGTAGGGGTAAAGGGCACTTGAACATGTGTGCACACACGTGTGCATACTAGGGGTAGGCAGACCTCATGGAGCTTCGCTAAATCCCACAGAATTAGATAAAAGCTCCACGAGATTCCGCAGAGTTCTGCCAATGGACAGGAAAAAAGCAAGTCATGCTGCTCACACTGCAATTTAGTGTCAGTAGTGTGAGCAGCACTGCAAAAGCAGCCCAAGTAGGTAAGAGTACACGGCCATTTGAGCTGATGTTGCTGGTGCTTGAGTAGAAATTCCACAGAGGGCTTGCAAATCCTCTGGAGAAACAGCCCTCTGATCGCGACTGCCAGTGACTGCTAGTGTTAGAAAATGGCACTAGGAAATGCCAAATCTCGCCCACACGTGCATTTCTGAAGCCATGGGGAAAAACGAATCCCCACGCTGCGATTGGCGGAATTTGGCCGGAACTCCATGTAACAAGATTACCGAAGAGTTGCCAAATTCCACCAATTCTGCTGGCAGAATAAACCATTCTACCCACCCCTAGTGAACATGTGTGAGAGCTACACCTGGGAGACTGCTGTCATGCGCAGCCACATAACTAAGCTCTGGTATCCTGGCACAGAGGGGACCCTGTGGGGTTACATATTGACCTGGGGTAGGCCTTACAATGTTAGTGTACATTTATAGACAAAATCAGTGTAATTTACTGTTTTGTCTCCAGTGACACTTTATTATACACATAGGGGAAAGCTGCCTTAGAGTGCAGTTTCACTTCACTTCGCTTCACTTCACTTTTGGCCTACAGAGACCAGTGATGTATCTAAGTGGGGTGTAACCTGTGCAAGAATGTAAAATCTGCTAGCTCACACATAAAAGCACCACATGATCATTAGGTCCATAGTCCATAACTCTGCATTTCACTAGTGTTCACATGCTCATTCAAGCACTAACTCACTCACTCAAAATATTTTACTATGTGAGAAGTACAACAGGCTCAATCAGTATCAAATTAAAAGAAAAAGTCAGTTAAAGGCGCAATATTATAATTAGATTAGCTAGTTCCACAAAGATATATGTACAACTTATGGGTCATACTTTTCTGGCTCAGCATCGGAGTCTAGGCCTTTGGTCAACCTGCTGTGCCCGGTAAATTTTCATTTACCAGCAGCAGGACAAAGACCATCCCACACAAAGATAGAAACTAAAAGTGCTTCACCCCGTTCCTGAGGAGGAAAGGGGTGGGCCTGAAGGATATGCATCAATCAATCAACTGTCTCACTGCACCTTGGACGGATCTGCACAAGCCAACTGAACATAGCAAAGAGCCCAGACCTATGGAGCCAGCACAGGAGGGGGCTTCCCTTTGAAGATTTAGTGAGAAAGGTCCTGGCTGTGATGCTAGTAGGGGCAGACTTGAGGCCCCCAGAGGAGATGTGACTAGTGACTCCTGGATGCCGCCATTTTGAACTGTCCCAGCATGCTGTGCAGTCGGGTTGGGACAGGGGTGGGGAGTTTAAGTGGCACCCTAGGTTTGGTCAGGGGTGCCCGCTTTCTGGAAACTTCCACTCTTCTTTAAAAACTCAAGGGGCAGACTTTCTCTTGCTTGGTGTTTTTATGCACTTTGCTGCTAGAGCCTGGTACGGCCATGGATAACTGGAAGGAGGAACACCCTGATGCCCTGGAAAAGTCTAAAGACTCTGCTCAGTTCACTCTCTGAGGCTGGTCCCCTTTGACTACCTGAGGACTAGTTGGGGGAAAGCCCTGGACTTCTGCACCCAGAGACAATGACCAGGTGGCGGCTGGTGCAGGGAGGTCTGCTGAAACTGCTCCTGGTGGCTAGAGCTCACCACCAGATCTGCCCAAAGGGGCCCAAGTTATGGTGTCTTGAAGATCAGCAACCTTTAACCCCTTCAGATAACAGAGCCCATGGGGCTCCGCTGCCCTTTTCTGAAATTACCCTTGGGGTGAGCCAGGACACAGGCGTATATCAGTGTAGGTTTGCTTTGCTTAATCTTTTTCAGGGAGGGGGTGTGCATGGAGCCCCCTTACCGGCCCCTCGTGAGCAGTAGAAAAGAGGGCGCACAATTGTGCTCCCCCTTTGGTGGTGTGCCTGCCCCACTCCTCATGCCCGTGTCTCTTGTGTGAGTGGGTGGCCATCACAAGCAAAGGAGTTTGGAAAAAGAAGCTTGTCGCTCCCACGGCTGAACACGGTGGTGTGGGCCAGGTGGCAGCCAGTGGGGCAGCAAGGGGCATGGGGCTGCTCGGTGGGACCTGGCACATCCTACAAACAGAGGATACAAAAAGGAAAAGTCGCAAGACCGCAGGACAAAGGAAAAAGGCAGCAGTTCTCCATGCGCAGAGGGAGAGTCGCTCATTCTAAATGCACTTCTCCTGGCAGGAGCACTCCATAATGCCCTGTGGGGCATTTCAGTTTACCTAACTTCTCTACTCGTGGTGGCCCCAGGATCGCAGGGGCATCACCAATGTGCTAAAGGAAATGTGGGGGTGGCTGTAGGAGCACAGCAGCTCCGCCTTCAGAATTTTTGAGAAGGTCTGACCCTCTGTCTGAGGGGGTCATAGAGTCTAGGATACCTCTAGAATGTTCACTATGTTTCAAATCTCTCTCAACCCTGGAGCTTTAGCTCTACAGCTGGGAGTGCAATGTCCGTTAAGGGCTTGTTTTATGGCTGCATTTATTGTAGTCTGAATGTATTTAAAGAACTTACATGTGCACAGTGCCTTCTAGGGGCTAAGTTCATGGTTGCATCTTAAGTAATCAAAATGTGATGCCTTCTCGGGCTGCTTTTATGATTCCATTTTCCCTGGTTAGAAAGTTTATAAAAAAACACGCGCACACATTTTGCTCATTGTAAATGCATTATTGGTCAAAGTGAATACACTTTATTAGCAATAAAAAATGCATTTGCCAATAATTATTATTATTGATCATTGCATTTACGTCCAAAATGATGTCTTTAAAATGTGGTCTGCTACACTTAAACCACTAACCGTAAGCCTGTAGACTTACCTTATCTGGTTATATGACCCCCTTAGGGAGTCAAAAGTGATTATGTAATATCATCTATGATATTTTCCATTTGCCAATGAGTATATTTATAAATTACAGCAAATCTTTTAGTAGTGTGTGTGTGTAATAAATGTACTTCTAAAGAAAAAGCACTGACCGGACAATAATTTGTTGAGTGTTATTATTGTCTGCCAGCGAATGGGGGTTACTAGTCCCCTGAGTAGGTCTTGGACTGCTCTACTTTGCTACCCTGAAAGAGTCAAGCGCTACAATGTGGTGATTGGTTCCCAGTAAGGAGAATTGTAGACCTATTACTTGTACAAGCCACACAACTGATAACCCTATTTACTGCAACCCCTCATTAATTAAAGATGGTTTTATATTTGTTAACAGTTCTGTTTTTAAATGTGATACGTTAAGAAGTTATTTTGATTTTTCATCCATTGTTTCATGTAATTGGACTTCACACTGTAATTAATATATTTTTTAAAGTTAGAATTTTCAGGTTTGATATATAAATCTTAATTTTATGCAAGTTACACATTTAATTGTGTAGTTATTTTAATATGTTTCGACAATATTTTTATTCAAAATATTTATATATATATTTTGTCTCATTCCAGGATTTTTTGTTAAAACAATATTTTATTATTCTATATTTTGTAGTGCTCTAGCGATATTATACTTGATACTTTTCTTGTCACTATTATTGTATTTTACATAGGATGTGTAGAATGTCAATATTACCGTAGTTGATGTTTTGGCAATTTTCGTATCACAATATTTTTGTGGTCGAAATAGTGACATGCAATCGATCCAGAGAATTAAACTAAGTAGTTTTTCCTATATGTAAAACCATTCCTGGTGTACTGAAACTATATATTATTTAACACTGGGCAAAGCACTACGCTACACTTGTGTAGTTTGCAAAGTTTTCTCTACTTCGCACTACGCCAATTGCACCTAGCACAGTGCAGACACGCATAGTTTAGTGCAGCGGTCATTTTTTCTTGCTCTCGCTCCACAACGGCAAGTTGGCGACCGCAAGCGAGCAAAATACCAACCGGGCAAAACTTTTTCCTTGTTCGCCATCAGCAACAAATGAGAAGGATTTGTTTTTTACTTTCTGTTAATTTTGTTTGATTTTTAGATCCAGCAATGGCCTCTAATAAACTCTGAAACTTTTTTGAATTTATTGATAGAATTTAAAATATTAGTCTTCTAGCTTCTCTTTCCTGATTCAGAGATTCTGCACCCTACACAAGCTGTTCGTTTTGCATTTCTTGCGGTGCAGTGTAAAAAGGATCAGGCATAGAATAGCTTCTTCACTTCTTACAACACCTTTTGCAGCACATTCTTGGCTGTGCCATCTTCCTGGCATACTGTCTTTTCAACTTCTGCATGAACCTCATGCCCTCCGTGTCATTCTTTGACTTGAGGTGTCAACACATGTTTGATGTTTCAAAGGAGTAGAGTCCTCACGGCCCTCGTTACATTTTTGGTCATATAGCTTGCAGGTGACCCAGCATGCATTCAGTGTCTTCTCCCGCTGTGAATGTGTTATGAACACCCACACATCTGTGTTTTCCCACCTATTTACTCTCCCCAATAATTGAACTTGTTCCTCCTCTGCAGCAGATGAAGGTCAAAATAACTTGCTGTCTCCTATTCTTATCTATAGTTCTTCCAATGGAGCTGTGAATAACAGTATTACCTGTTGAGCTCTCCTGCTCTTCACAAAATAGTGGATGTGCAGCCTGTTGGCAAGGAAAAAGCACTTTTTATGCAGTGGAAAGATACATGAACATGTAACCAATGTGAAGCTCTGAATACCCTATAAAATGTAATATTGTTTGCAGACTTGCCAGGAAATCGGCAGGCTATAGAGAATGTCCTGCCCTCAATCTAGGTATTCAGAGTCTGCAGTCACACAAAAGAAGCTGCTGTTATGTAGTCAGCAGTCTAGCAGTTGAGTGGGTGGAGCTGGTTGGGGCTGAGGGGAAGAGGAGGAGTATAGACAGGATAAGGGTAGTTGGAGAAGGAACAGGGAACAAGGAGGATGCACAATAAAGAGTTCCTGAATGCATACCTTGGTGTGGCGTCATCATTGTAGCAAGATGCTACAACTGGCGACGAGGGTGGGATCGAGCACACGGTGTGACATGTGCTGATCCTGTGACGCTGCCCGACCCTGTGACCCTGTTCCCCGGCAGCGTGAGTGAAAAGCCGGCCCTGAACCTCCATGACCGCGTGGAGCGGTAAATGCCGTGAATGAGCGTGGGAGCGCCGTCGCGCGTAGGAGGGTCGGAGCTCGCCCGTGTGTGGGGCTGGAGCACAAGAACAGAAGTGCCCACCGGGAGCTTACCCCGGCGGCAACTAGCCTGAAGCTTGCCCTGCGTGTGGGGCTGGAGCGTGGAACTAAAAGCGCCTACCGAGTGCCCACCTCGGCGGCAGAAGCGCAAGTGAAAACGCCCACCGAGTGCCCACCTCGGCGGCGAACAGAGCGGAGCTCGCCCCGTGCCTGGAGGCTCGAGCGTGCCCACCGGAGCCCACCCGGCGGCAGTAGCAGCGAAGATCACCCCACGTGTGAGGAGTGGACAAGAGACAACCAAAAGCCAACCGGGAGCCCACTCCGGCGGCAAGAGACGAAGGAAAGAAATCTCACCTGCAGCAGTGACTCTGGCGGTGGATCGCGGCTGAAAACGACGAGTGGTGAGTGGAAAACTGCAGCCCCGAGTGAATGTGTGGCTCCGGTCGAAGGAACGAGCAGAAACGACCAAAATCTCGTTCAAAACGAGATTCCCGGCGGCCATCTTGAAGTCAGGCAGCATTGGCCAATCCCCTGCGAGGGATCATCGGCGGCCATTTTGAAGTCAGGCAAAGAGCCTGAAACCTCAATGAAGCACTGGGAAATGCACTAAAGACAGCAAACAACCTTTGGCAAGTGTAAAGGCAAACAAGCACAGGCTGAGGCAAGAGGCAAAACACATAAACAAGCACAAGGAAATGCATGAGCTGTCGGCTCTCCCCGGACCCCAACGAGGAGTGTCCAGTCCCTGGGCGTCGTGCGAGGAGATTCGCAGTTACGACACACGAGCCCCAAAAGAGATCAATAAGCACTGGCAAGTGCAAAGAAAACGAGAAGAGATCTAAACAACAAGCAGCGGCAAATGGAAAGTGCCTGATTGAGGACACGAACACAAGGAAGACAGGCCAGACTGCCCCAAAGAGGTAAACTAACACTGGCAAAGGTAAGAAGCAAGCATAGACGCATGCAAGAGATAGATGGAAGCAACACGTGGACACCAATAAGCACGAGCAAAGACAAGTACCAAAGTAAACCTCAGCACCACGGGAAGACAAATAGTTGCAGAAGCGGGAGAAGTCAAGAAAACAAATGATCCAGAAGCGGGAGCAGACAAGTATAAAAGAAGTCGTCTCTTATCAACTGAGTGACTGGATAATCTGCATTAGCTTGGAACGAAACGCAAGAACACTGACAACAAACACAAGCAAACACATGTTTCGAATATAAACAAGCCCAAGCAACTGCAAGCCTCGACGCTAACAAGCTCAGGATCACACAAATCTTGAACGAAACTGACACAAGCAAACACGGATCCTGCACGTAAACAAACACGAGCAAAGGCGAATACCGAAGCATACCTCCGGCGCCACGCCACGATAAATGATCAACCTACCCGATTCCAAAGGAGATAACCAAACAGAGACTAGCGACCGGGGAGGGTCAGCAAAAGAAGACAAGAAGAAGAGTAAGGGAACAGTCCTGCGATATTGTCAAGCCAGCGCAGTCCACCATCATGTCGGTGAGAGAAGAAACACATACTTCGAGCCCCTGCATTGGAGTGCCACCCCCGGTGACACAGACTAGCAACCAGAGCCTGGGGCCAGAATGGAACCGATGGCTGGAATCACTGGACGCATTTCTTGATGTTACCGGAGAGCAAAGAGATAGCAAACGTCTACTACTACTACTCCAACTGGTGGGTCACGAAGGCCGACGCCTGATCAGAACCTTTTCAACAAAGGACACAAGAACATATAGACAACTTCAAAGAACGATACGTGCCCATTTCACCACAAAGGAAGATGTCGATCATGAACGCATTGTTTTCAATGCAGCGCGGCGGGAACCAGGGGAATCACTATCGAACTTCATAACGAGGCTACAGAAGTTGGCCCGATACTGTCAATTCCATACATTCACAAATGAGGAAGCGGTCCGTCTCCGGGCGATTGAGAGCTGCCTAAGACCAGACGCCCAGTGCAAGATACTTCGAAGGCAATTCTCTTTAAAAGAAATCATCAGGAGAGCTAAAGCTGGAGAGCGAGCCGAAACACGAGAGCCGTTAAGAGAAGTGCATGTCAATGGAGGAAAAGAAGATAAGCATAAGGAGACATCCCTAGCGTCAGAGCATCAAACCCAGGAGACAACAGATACCAGAAAGGGGGAGGATGAAGGTAGATCAGCGACGCGACAACGGGAAAGACAAGGTGACATGAAATACTCTGAGTCAACAACGCGAAGACCAAAGACTGAGACGATCCAGGATTGTGACGGCACCACCGACATAGCCTCAGGGAGTCATTCAATGTCAGGGAGTCACTCAACAAATGGCACAAACTATTCGAAAAAAGAGTCCAGTGAGACGGATCACATGGACAGAACTGAGGTCAGTCTGCTCAACAAGCATGAAGGAAAGACAAGCCACAGAACGCCGGGTCGGTCACGTCAACTGTGGGAGCCGCTACACAAGCACGCCCGAGCAGCGTGCGGATCACCAATCTTCACATACAAGTCAGAAGAACCATGTAGCCGAAGAAAACATCACTCCCAGGACACAGATATCAGGGCCCCCAACAAGCGAGAAGAAGAAAGAGATCTCACAAAACTACGTGATTCACCCCGACGCCAGAAAGTGATGGGCAAGCACACTCATGATACCAGTGAAAACGAGGAAACTGGGAAGAGACTATCAACATCATACGAGAGGGGCAGCGACAAAAGGTCGTGGGATCGAACAAAAGAAATAAACGTGTGGGTGTCAGACAGTCTCTCCTCAGGAACAGCGCGGAAGACATGTCGAAAGACATACCCCAAGAAATGCCCCGAAGACCGGTCTGACTCCGGAAGCAGTTTGTCACAGTCTACCGGGTCAAGAAATATATTAGTCGGAACACGCCTGAAAGAAGGGTCCCGAAGGGAATCCGCAAGAGACTTCCCCGAGTCAAAGGACATGTCGGTACGATCACTCGGGTCGACGGACTCAGGCTCACGACAACTCTCATGGCATCGATCACCTGAGCGGACATTGGGCTCAGAGACTGTTCCACCCCTCCAAAGCACCCCATCTCATGCCGATGGCTCAGAACAATCGATCACCTCGTCAAGCAACTTGTCCGGTCTGCTACCGTCCCATCTGGACCTAAGGAGGATACCGTCACCCCTGGCGGGGCGTGCGAGGCTGACTCCAAGGGCTGTCGGAAGAAAGACAATCACCTGGGGCACTATTCATTGTCAGGGAAAAGAACCGTCCCATCATTCCGTCAAAAAGACAAGGTATGCCGGCAAAGAGGGATCCGCATCACGAAGACAAGCGGGGACGAGAACGGAACGTGCCCATGCCCCAATGCTCAAGGAGTCCAACACTGACAAATGCGAGTGGGAGCAGATAGGACCAATGGAGCCTGCACAGGAGTCCCAGACCCGAACCAGAACACTCAGTGTTTTATTGTCCAGTGTGCAGAGTCGTGAGCACGAGGGCGCCAATGCCTTTGACCACATGGACAAAAGAAGTGAACTCACAAATGGATGCTCAGAAAGACAAGTGCCACAATGGAAAGCGGGCCGCCACTGCCACGTTAAGATGTCAGCAGTCACCTGGCAAAAGGAAATCGTGGCAATCATGGACTCGGAGAACGAACAGTTCACGCACAACATCTCACAGTGTCAAGAAAGCGCTCACGTGGTCAGAGATGTCTGTGTTGAGACAACGGACAATTCGACCAAAGACGGGCCCATCACTGATTCGACCCTACTGATGCTTGAAGACCGGCTTGAATCTGAACTCATACATGGGGACACTCTTCTGTGGCCCAACCAGACTGTCTGCCGGTTCATGAGGCTCAGTGGACAAGTGCGAACTTGGTAGAAGTTAATTTCATTTTGTTAAGAAAGGGGGAGATGTTATGTAGTCAGCAGTCTAGCAGTTGAGTGGGTGGAGCTGGTTGGGGCTGAGGGGAAGAGTAGGAGTATAGACAGGATAAGGGTAGTTGGAGAAGGAACAGGGAACAAGGAGGATGCACAATAAAGAGTTCCTGAATGCATACCTTGGTGTGGCGTCATCATGCGACCACAGCGCATAAAAACAGATGTGTTCAATCAGATTTCTCCTCAGTCCAAAATTGACTCTGATGGCAGTGGACAACTATTAAAGTCAATTTTTGTTTTTTTAACTTTTATACAAAGCCCAAATGTGTCAGCAGTCCATAGACTATATTTCTTAACTGTTGATTCCCACATCCAAAACGACATGTACTGTCTTTGGACCATTATTGGGCCTCCTTCCAAAGTCTTCAAACTATGTACTGTGAACACAGGGAGTCCTGTACATATTGGGGTTCATGTACACCACTCAGTGTTCACAGGTTCCAATGTCATCAAGAACAATTTTATAACAAACTTGAAGTGGATTTTTCGTGGGACTTTGGAGGACTTGGATGCATCAACAAGTAATTACTAGTGGCTGAGATTAATTCAAGCATTCCATCCATCACATTTTTCGTTACCTCAGTGTGATGCCCAAAGTGGGATGGCTATGTCCAGGCATGGGCTCAATTCATACCACGCCACTGGAACCAAGTTATACCTGGCTCATTAGCCCTAACAAAGGAAAAAACGGCCTTGGGCTGCTTGTGTTCTGGTTCAGGGTTCAGGGAGGACCAGCTCTTGTAGTTCGGGCTTAGCAGTTTCCATTGGAGCAGGGCCAGGACTGATTTGCCCATGAATGGGTCCAAACTGAGGTGGCATGGTGTGCAAAATAATGATGAACTGGGATGCGGCCTGAATAATTACCAGTGGCTCAGATTATTACAAGCACTTTATTAAATACTTCTGTTTCTAGACTGAAAGCAAAATATTTCTCTTGTGGCCAACCCATCAGAGCCTTTGGGTCAATAGTATCTGTTTTATGTCTACTGACCCAAAATGGATCATAGGAGGAAAAGTTCCCGTGTGCAATAGAATTTGTTTACAGTTTTAGTTCTGTCTGAAGATATTGCCCGACTTCAGGTGCAGGGACTATCTTTGGAGTAATGGTCCAGATACCTCTAACATTTTATGCCTTATAAGCCGACCCCAAAGCATGTTTTTAAAGCTAATTTGTTGGAAACTGCAGACCATAATGAAAAGAAACCAAGCAAAGGCATTTCCTTGCGAATAGTTCTACTTTAATGCTACGTTTGGTGTAATTCCATTCAATGTGTGTTTTTTTCTGTAGTGGAGACGAAAGATTCCTATGCTAGTTAAAATTTGAAACGTCTCTTTATAGACCCCCCACACCCAACCTCCCTGTCCTTACAAATCTGCATAAAAGTTGCCTTACTAAATCCACATCAGAATAACGTTTTATGGACAGCTTCATGCAGATTCATAAAAGAGCACCACAGTTATTATGAAAAACAAGAAATGCTTTTTCATTCAAACCTCTAACTCAACCATAACGGTAGCACCAGTATGAAATAAATAAATCAGATAAATATAAATACATATGTGTGTGTGTTTGTGTGTGTATATATATATCATACATCTATAAATATAAATATATATATATATATGTATGTATATAAATATATATATATATATACATACATACATATATATTGTATCTTCAAAATTCAGTGTTACTAAGACCACACTTGCTTTGTTTATCCCCAGCGATATATATGCTTATTTTTCCTTCTTTTCTGTGGGCCCACCTTATTTCCACGAGGGTATATGCAGCTCTCCTTACCTTCGTCACATAATCCAGACCTGCCTTGTCAGGGTCTCAAACAAATCACTGTTTATATTAGAAATTTTGTTTAATAAATTAGGTCTGGCCGATGGACTGTCAAAAGTCTCTCTTGTCTGCACTTCATACATAACAGATGCCTTCTGCGCGGCTCCTTGCAAGAAGCGCCATCCTGATTGCTTCCTCTGCGCCATTACCACACGCGCTACGTTTAGTTATCTACTGCCCACAGAGAATTAAAAACTATTTAAAAGGGCATCTGGTCTAAAGCACTCGACGACAAAAAGCAATCTTTCCATATACAATAAGTTGCTGTTTAGGCCAAAGAATTATTGAATAATTGCTCGCTGTTTGGAGAGACCGGTTCAGGATCAGTTTTTGAGCTCAGGTTGGGTTACAGGCCTCCTCTCTACCCAGACTGCATGGTGGCGTCTCTTAATTTCTAGCGTTTTAGTGGCACCAGACTGATTAAGGGAGGCTAATTTTCCATTGAGAAACAAATACATCTCACAGGCTCGTTGAATAATTCAGTGCAGTTGTTTTTCCCCAGATTGTTTATAAATTATACATATTTGATTCACCCTGCCCTACTTTATAATATACTGTTGAAAACAAAACAGGCGACAAGAAGCGACTTTAGCAGAGATACATAGGAAGGAAACCGTGGGCGCCCTGCATTAATATATCGATTTGCTTCCGAGGTGCATCGCTGTCAATCGCGCACAGGGATTTTCCCCCCGTTTCCGAATAACTCTAAGACCGATGTTTGACACATTCAGGTACTGCATGATGTGGAGGCGTATTGTATGTGTGTTGCAATCATATTCTGTCCTTTTCACGTAATAACATATTTTTTCTGTTAAAAAGCAAACGATTACAAAGATGACAAAGCTGACAAATTAAGTTCTGCGTTTGAGTGACCACGGATGATGATGCGGCGAGTCATACGTACTGTCGCTTGTTTATGCCACCTATGCCCGGACGCTTTCATGGGCGGCAAGGAAAGTTCACATTCCATCCACGGCCTCTCACCTGTGGTGTTCTCCAGTTCTCTTGTAAACACGTTCTCCATAATAATTACCCATACAATTACACCCTGTTTAATCTAGCTGGTGGTAACGATTACAGTCCTAATGTTTCTCTCGAGGAAAGTCCTGTTTTACCTAAAAGCCAATGCAATTGCCTAGGACTTTCTGGGAAACCTTGTTTTGACTCTGTTGTCATGTTGCCTGTATCCTCCACCGAGTCCTTCCTTCCTCTTTCTTCACTGTTCCTCACAGCCACAAGATAAGTATAGGCTCTGTGTCACGTTTTCTATTAGAAAATTGTATTCTTTAAAGCTTTTACTGCATGTTTTATTATAATCCCTTGACAGAGTTTCCCCCCGCTGCCTGCTGAAACACGCTCACTTCTATGCAGTGCTTTTCAGACGTCCCTGTATTTGGGGCTGTGCGGGGCAGTCCTCGGACCGCTGGGTTGCACCCGCATGCATTACTTAGGGCTTGGCATGTCAGCCGACCAGCGGCATTCCGTGCTGTAGCGTCTTGCTACCCCAATAATGACGCTGGACTATGTTGTAAATAGGAGTACTTTATTTTACTTCCATGCTGGTCCCTGTCCCTATTCTAACTGCCCCTAGACCGTCCCCCAGCTCCTCCCGTTCCTGTTCCTTCCCTGGCTCCACCCCCAGACACTAGACTGCATCACACAATCCTACATCTCCCCCCTTGTTAACAAAATAAGCTTCGTGTCCCACATGTTTATAGTTCCTCAGTCAGCCACACAGGTCCGCGGGCCGCCCGTTCAAACTATGGAGACGGATCTCCATTTCCGTTGTGTGGCTTTCTGCCGCTTTGACGAGAACATCTTTTATTACAGGAGTGCATCTTTGAAATTGCGAGACGTCTCGTGTGGTCTTCTCGTGCTCCGGTTCGTGGTGGTTTCCAATCAGCTTCTGGGTGATCCACTCATCTTCAGTTTCTGAGGTGACTGTGAAGGCTCAGCTTGATGTCGGCAGTCTGTCTTCCTTTGTGGCTCTTGTTCGATCGAGGCTCGATCTCCTTCATGAGGGGATGTTGTTCTGGTTCTCTTCCGAGCACCCGCGTATGATTTTACTTCTTTTTGTCTTGTCCGGTCGAGGGCAACACTGCCCTCCTGTTCAAAGTCATGTATACCAGACGGTAAGGCGCTATCTTAAGAGACCATCTTGGTTTGGTTCGGGGACTCATTCACTGCCTCTGGTTGTCTCACTCACTCCCACTCACGTTTGGGGCTGGTGAACCCTATGACTGTCTGAGCATGTGCATGTTTCTCTCTCATCTGATGATGATCTGTCTCTGTTAACACGTCTGGCTTTCCTTGCAGAGTGACTGGATAGTCCTTTCGCATCCGGTGGGTAATGTCCACTATATCTGTTTTCCTTCTGTAGACCCTTTGGGTCAACCTCGCTGACCCCATCAGGGGTGAAGGTATATTATTTATGTCTTGATGTACCTGCGATTGACACGACAGGTTGTCTTGTGGAGTGATTGAGTATTCAGAGACATTGGTGAGAGATATGTTGCTCTTGATGGGAAGAATGTCCTTTGGTTCTAGGGTGTGTTCGGGTGGTTGACGCCATGACCGTCGTCGGGACCATGACTCAGTCGACTGGAGGGATCGACCAGAGAAGCTTTCTAAATCGGAGGAGTCTTTTGTCGATTTCCTTTGATAACATTTCTTTGAGTGTGTCTTGAATGGAGGATTTCTGAAACAGGTAGGCCGTGATGAGCTGCTCCTAGAGTCGGAGTTCTCTTTGGGATATTTCTCCGGCTACCTTTCTCGAAGTGTCTTCGGTGTCACCTCACTGGAGAGGTTGTTTGATAACCACATTTTTACTCCTTGTGTTTGATCCCAGGGTATTTCGTCTCTGTCTCTCTCGCGTGATGATAATGGCCTCCTCTCAGTTTCTTCATTGTCTCGGATGTCGTGGATGCGTTTGTCTTCCCTTTTCCGGTGTCTGAGTGGATCAGTCCGTCTTGTGCGGTTTGCTTCTTCTTCCCGCTTGTTTTGTGCACTGACATCTGTGTTACGGGTGTGATCGTATGTCGATTTCCAGTGTTGACGTGACTGGTCCAGTCTTCTATAGTGTGCCTTTCTTGCACCTTTGTTGGGCAGGCTGTCATCCGGTCCATTGGTGCGGTCTGCCCCACTTGACACGTCATCTGCTTCAGAATCGTTTGCACCATATGTTGAATGACTCCTTGAGGTTGAATAACTCCTTGAGGTTGTATCAGTGAAGCTGTCGCAATCCTGGATCATCTCGGTCTTTTGTGTTGTTGACTCAGAGTATTTCATGTCACTTTGCCTCTCCCGTTGTCTTGACTCTGGTCTGCCTTCACCCTCCCCGTTTCTGGTTTTGTTTGTTTCTTGGGCTTTATTAGTGTCTTTGCGTCTTGCACTCGGGTGCAGTTTATTGAATATTTTCCGCTCTCCAACTTCGGCCTTCCTGATGATATCCTTTAGCGACCAATGCCCTTGAAGGATCTTGCGCTTCGTGTTAGAACTTGAACAGCATTCAATTATCCGGAGTCGAACTGCTTCCTCATTTGTAAATGTGTTGAAATGGCAGCATTGTACCAGGTTTTGCAGCCGGGTGATGAAGTTTGGCAATGGTTCTCCTGGTTCCTGCCGTGCTGTGTTGAAGGCAATGCGATCATGATCCACGTCTGCCTGTGCGTTGAAATGGGTGCGTAGCTTTTCTTGGAGTCTTTCATAGGTCTCTGTGTCCTTTTCAGAGAATGTTCTGATTAAGCGTCGGCCCTCATGACCCACCAGTTGGAGGAGTAGCATCCAACATTTTCCATCTCTTCGCTCACCGATTGAGTCAAGAAAGTCATCTAGTGATTCCAGCCACCGGTTCCATTTGGGACCCAAACTCTGAAGGTCAGTCTGTGTCACTGGGGGCGGCACTTCAATGCAGGGATTGGACCGTCGTGTTGCTTCTCCCACCGCCATGATCTGATACGGTCACAGAACTGTTCACTTTGCTACCCGTCTTCTTTGCTGGCTCTCTTCGGCCAAAATCCTTGATCTGGTCGTTTCCTTTTGAGGTTGGTAAGCTTCGCAACTATCTCGGTATGCTTCAGTGAGTGAGATTTGGATTTCTTGAGTTCGGAATGGCCACCACTCAGCTACACCATGCGTGACTCGTGACTCGTGGCTCAGCGAACTCCCGCTTTCTTTAGAGTTGCATGCTAGCTGCAGGTGTTTTGTGGCTCTTCCGCGACATTCGGGATTGGTGTGGGCTTGTGCTTGTTTCAGTGTATCTCCTGCACTCGCAAGTACTTGTTGTGTTTATTGACACTTTTGTTCTTTTCACTTCATGTTGCTTGTACTCTTGCTTGTTTATATTCAGTGCGATCTTCGCTTGTTGCTAACAGTCACTTTTGTTCATTCCACTTTTGTTGTTTGTATCAGTGTTTGTCCGTTGACCTTTGCCAATGCTTGCTCTTTTGCATTTGCCAATGCTTGTTGTACTATTTCTCTTCTTGTCTTTACCAATGCTTGTTTGTAGTTGCTTTACCTCTTACATTTGTCGCATTCGAGGTTTGTACTGGCTTGTAACAGTGTTTGATTAGGCTCAAGGTCGTCTTTGTTTGTTACTTGTGCTTGCCCGTGCTTGTTTCATTTATATTTCTTGGCTTTACCAACGCTTGTTGCTTTACATATGCCACTGCCTGCTCTTGTGCATTGACCAGTGCTGGTTCTTTACATTTACCAATGTTTGTTTCATTACAGTTGCCAATGCTTGTTTTTCACAGTTGCCAATGCTTGTTTTGTAGTTGCTTGTGCTTGTTGATTCTGGATACTGCCTGACCTCAAAATGGCCGCTTACATTCTTCACATGGGGATGTCTCTCTGGCCGCCTGACTCTAAGATGGCCGCCGCTATGAGGTCTCGTCTCTCACGAGATTTGGCTTTTCTCCCCACTTGCAGTCACTCGGCCCCACTCGCAGCACTCACCGGGTGCAGGGGCTCCTTTTGGGATGCAGAAACTGCCACTGTTTCCACCACAGCAGCGAACAGCACGGGGACGAACGGGGTGAGCTCCCGATGTCGCGTCCCCGTCTCAACACTCACGCTTTGGGGGTGAGCTTTTGAATCCTTTTTAACGCGCAATCACGCTCGCTGCTTCCTCTAGGCGCTCACTTGCAGCAGACTATGCTCCACGCAGCCTTCGCAGCCACGGAGCTTAGGGACAGGCAGGCAGTGTTTCTGGCGGCTTAATCTTCGCCGCAGCGCTCCCTTTGATCGCGGTGGTCGCGATGGCAAACTCTTTATCGGCATCACCGGGGACAGGGTCATGCAGCATCACGGGAACGGTGTCCGGTGCACAGTGTGCCCGATCCCACCCTCGTCGCCAGCTGTAGCGTCTTGCTACCCCAATAATGACGCTGAACTATGTTGTAAATAGGAGTACTTTATTATACTTCCATGCTGGTCCCTGTCCCTATTCTAACTGCCCCCAGACCGTCCCCCAGCTCCTCCCGTTCCTGTTCCTTCCCTGGCTCCACCCCCAGACACTAGACTGCATCACACAATCCTACACGTGCAAGGAAAGTGATCGCTTTGGTCTCCAGCTGCCGCCTTTCCCCAATTCTGTGATTCTGCGGTCTGTAATCCGCTATTTGCAGCACTTAAAGAATTCACTCTAACGCTCTCAGCGTGCCTGACACCCCGTTCAGGCCTGTACTTCAGGTCATTGACCTTGCTTATTCACTGTGCGGAAAGGCCGTTCTGAGTCCTCCAGAGGGCACGTTTGCACCCATTCTAGCCCATACAAAGTACTTCTAAGGTACGAACAATATAACCCCTATTTCTTCTATTTGGGACACTCACCTGGGCCTCATTAATAAGTAATTGAAAAAGCAATTAAAACATAACAATGTGGTTTGAGCCTTTTAAAGCAACCCTCTCTGCATTTCTGTCACCCCAGAGATTGTATAGAGATGTTGGTATCCCATACTCTATAGGTGCCTTACAGGCCCTCCATTACATCTGGTACTCACCAGCTCTGTAAACACCACTTTAATGGAGCAAAACCATGACTCCTATACTGAGGAGGAGGCAGTTGCTTACCTCTCCATAAACAATGATATCTGTGAGGTCATGGATGCCTAAATCCATAGGGCTGTCTCGGAGGCTTTAGTTCCACTGGAAAACAAACTGATGATGCTGGTAGTGCAATACCTAAGATACCTTGCCCCAAGGGCAGAACCTAGAGGGCCCCCTCCTCCCCAGCCTTTGGGCATTCCGGAGATAGCCCAACATGCCGGTAAGCAGTGCGCCAATGTCAATTTGGGCTCCTTTTGTCATCTTAAGAACTCCTTCCTGGACCCGAGTTTCTTGGATCTGGCAGATCCGTCATACCCTCCTGCTCTTCCGATCCCTGACCTAGATCCACCCTCTCCCCCCATACACCTGGTGACAACACATTCCCCGTCTCTGGCAAAGACATGGAGCCCCACACGCAAACCCTATTCCGATGGAAGGTGACTGCCTTAGCCCGTTCCCTGACTCTGACCTCCTCTATCCAGACGACCTTTTATACCCAAGATCCTCAGACTGGATCCTGGCTGAGAAGGTGGTCACCTATGTGGCCGAAAAATTGCGCAAAGCCATGGACAAAAACGTCCGCAGTCACCTCAAGGCAGAGTGCCCTTGCCCCTCCCTGACACACAAAGTGGCTCTCCTGCTGAGATCAACCCATGCATGGCGCCCTTCCTTGCCAACGACATTGGCTACCTCAAAATCGGCATAGACCAATTCTGATGATCATGCCAGGATAAACTGGCAGGACCACTTACTAAGATTCTTGACATTTCGGAGGATGCAAATGCCCCCTGCTCCCTCATTTGCCCCAAAGTTCTCTCCGGATGGGCTCAAAGAGGTTTCATATTCCTTGGTAACACAAATTGTGCCCTATCCACAGAAGGGAGGCACTCACTGCTAATAAAAATTGACCCCAAATTGGGGGATCTTGCCACCTCAGAGGCGGGCACCATAGTGCAGGGCAGCTTGTTTGGTGGGCACTTCATCAAAGAGCTCAGCAAATTCATCACAATGCCTAACTCCCTGGGCGAGGCACAATCTTCAATCAAAAAGATCTTTTACCCCCGTGTTTCCAACTGGGCTGGCCGTGGAAGGGGCGCTAGGCCAGCCGCGGACATCAGCAAGCCTAGTTCCCGGGTGCAGCCTCTAGAAGGGAAAAGTATCAGGAGCAGTCCAGGTTTGGGGGATTCTACCCCATCGACACATATTCTCTTCACCGCGGCTCGAGGTAGATCCATTGGTGTTTACCAGCAAAACTCTCACAGTGAGTGTCATCCCATTCTCCCACATTCAACTGGGGGACAAACTGGCTCAAATTGTGCACAATTGGAAAACTCGGACATCCAATGCCTGGGTCATGCAGTCCGTCCAAGTTTTTCTTATCAAGTTTTACGGCTCCCCTTACCGCTCAAAACTCCTCAGCCCCTCCATTTCTCTGCAGACCATTTCGCAATGGTGGAAGCAGAGATCCAGGAACTCCTAACCTAAGGAGCCACTGTTAAAATGCCTTCACACTTTTGTGTCTTCCTCATCAACATCGTCTTGGTGGACAAACATGATGGCAGCAAACGTCCAGTGATCAACCTCAGACAGTTCAACGAGTGGCTGGTTTACCACCTCTTCAAAGTGGACGGAATTCATCTGCTCCGAGAAATACTCCTCCCAGCGACTGGCTTATCTGGCTGGACTTAAGGGACTCATATCTTACACTGCCCATCTTCCCTCCTCACTGATGCTTCCTCAAATTTCAGTAGCTCCAGGCCACTTGTGAGTTTACTACCCTGCCATTCAGCCTCTCGTCGGCTCATTGGTGCTTCACCAAGATCCTTTGACCAGTAGTGGAACACCTCCAAGCCAGAGGAGTTTGCCTCATCAAATACCTGGATGATCTCCTTCTGATGAAGAAGGACCAAGAGTCTTACAAAATCACCTCCAGTGGTCACCATCAGCCAGGAGATGATATCGCGGATTTTCTTCCACATCCATGGGGTTGCAAAATGTGATGCAGCTCAAGTAAAGAAATGGAAACGTAGCTCAAAGGTCATGTCACGTGGTGAAAACTGTCTCAAGACGTTCTGTCAGGAGTTTCACATGAGAAAGAGGCGTTTGCCTTTCTTGTAAAACTTAAAGTCAATAACGACTCCTCTACAGATCTCTTGTAGAAGAATGGTTTTCTCATGCCTGTAATGTTAGTTGGCAACAATCACAGGGAAGACTTACTTCAAGCAGGCTGTGGGACATAGTTCAGAGATATCTAGAGAGAGGGTACCCCACTATCACCAGGGAACAGGGTACAGTGACAATCAGTCAAAGGGAAATCCCTGGGTGCAAACTCAAGTATGGACTACTATACTTCCGTACCTTTCTATCTAAGCATACAATCATCAAATTTAGAGAACTCAACTAATAAAGAGTAAAAAAAAGGGAAGGATTTAAATTTCCACACTAAAATTCGAACGTTCACAATCTTTTTAATTAAAACATAGAGAAAATTTTTACACCAAGTAACAAATTAAAATTACAAAGAGCAATCTTTGAAAGAATTATTTTAAAACAAAAAGGCAGGTAATCATAACAATACATTATAATTCATCACATACATTCAGAAATTAAAATTAAATATTATACATCCAAGTCATACCGGGTAGAAAAGATCACAGGCAAAATTTACATTTGGTCACGATAAGGAACATAAACAACCCCCTACAGAATGTGGTTGGCTGATATCTTTACCACCATTAATTACTGGATCCAGAGGTCATAAATTGATCAAGGAGTGATGACAAGAGTACCACTTATATGTGCATATCAGTTGCTCACTAGACCTTTCTTGGATTCTACATCAAAAAAAGTGCGTTGACGCGTTTCGGTGCAAGGAACACAAAATACTGTAGCACCTTCCTCAGGACTGCCGTTTCTTTGGGGTCACCGGCTTCAAAGAATTTTGCTTGACACCCTTTCTGCAGATATATGGGGAAAAGCAAGGTATAACTATTTTTGCATAGTTCATGGTACAATGACATAATCTACTGTTCTTAATGTACAGTTGTACTCATTACACAAGTATTATAATTCTATACAGTCTTGTTTGTGCATTGATATTATCTTTTTATCTCACTTTCTGTCTCCTATGTGATCTTAGGTAGAATTCACTTGTTCCATATATTGAGCCATTTTCAACCCAGGGGTTCTGTTTTCCCAATTAGTTCATTTTAATAACCTCTCACTGAGTCATATAGATTAACGCAGACAAGCATTTCTTAGTATCAAGTCCCTCCGTTTCCATTTTAGTGTGGAAATAGAGGGGGATTTGGGGCTGAGGGATCCACTGTGTGCCCTGTTAGATCTATGGCTACCCTTTACTCCATATACATTAACTTTTGTCAATTATATTAGTTCTTACCGTAAGGGTTTAGGGCAGGGCACCACTTTTAGTTTGGTGTATTGATTCTGGTCCTGGCTTCAGGAGATGGGTTACCAGTCTTCCTAAATAGGGGCATAGATGATATTCTCAATATCTTTGTTTCATTGGGAACCGTCCCTGTCATGTATATGAGAATCAGGTTTATTTACCTTTTTGATGTAAAAGGGGAACGGTGATGGAAGGCCTCTTGTCTTCCTTGTTTGTCAATAATAGCACCTCAACTTTCCTTGTGCCAGCTGTTTGGAAGTCTAATGCAAACAGAAACACATAATGCTATTTAGGACTAATACCCCCCTATTATTGTGCCAATCTCACATCTTAAGTTTTCTATCTTTTTTGGCACATAGACCCCTTCTTTAGATCTATATAATTAGATTATTTACCTTTAAGCATCTATCATGCGTGTAGATGGTAGTCCTCTCCAATCTTTGTTTAATATGTATGGGAACTTCCCGTTTCCTTGGTCAGTGTACGTGTTTATCTGTACAAACAGGGAATCTTATATTAGAGGCATCGTGTTATTTGAGGATTAAAACCCCCCTTAAATTTTACGAGTTAGGTCAAATCCTTTGAGCCAGAAAATGGGAGGTTGTCTCGTCTTACCTTAAAAAGTTAAAAACATATCTTGAACGGGCATATATCTGCGCAGTATCGTGATTGAACTGGATATGTTCTGTTGAAGTAGATAAATAAACATATCAGTATATGCGGCTAACGTGTAGTTCAGAACATCTCCTATTAATATGCGGGTGCAATGGTTTTACTTTCTACAGTTACTCTGACTTTCTTCTGTTTCCCAAATATCTAGGTTACCGTGTGGTGGGCTGCATGTTTTTGTCCTCTTGACACCACCCATGCCTCGTTGCATGTTATTATCATACCTAAAGTGGTAAAAACCTCCCAGTTTACGGGTAAATGCACGGGGCATCCTTTAACTTCCCCTCCTTGTCCCGGGGTTTTTAAAATTTATCTTCCAATGTTACCTAGTCCGCCCTGTTTTGCTACAAAGCAAAGGGTATCCCCGCATACTGTGTCTACCTAGGTTCTAAATTCTCACCGTTTTAGTAGCATAGATCCTGCTTCTGCCTCGTTCTCTCGCCTTAGGTACCGGGGATCTGCGGGCGCTGTATTTGCACGGGTGTTTAATTGGGTTAATTAATTACACCTGGATCGCGCTCATGTGCATATTATCGGGAATCCTTAACAAATTTTGACGCCATCTTGAGATGGTGTTCTTTTGGTTTTATGTAGTGGTTGCACACAGTGTAACCATGTAACCGATACTTTTTTATTGATACATATTCTAATAGTTCTTAACTGTACAAGTTGTAGGAGAGATTTCTATATTTTATTTTATTTTGTTTTAGACGTGTCTCCGAGCTTGTTCCGATTATCTTTTAACGTTTTCCTACCCCCTCCCTTTGTTTACGGCGTTTTATTGGGATTAATTCACATTTGAAATATATTGCGTCCCATAGTGTGGGGGTTTATTGTGGGTGGTACCCCTTTCTTAGATGACTATAGTGAAATATTTGTTGTCTCTATTTAACCCTGATTTAAATCAATCCGGGTGATCTATCTATCTATTTTCCCTTTATAGTGTCTAGCTAGAATGGACTCATATACTTATTTTATTTTTAAAGACGCATTCAGTAATTGCTCTTTCTATGTAATGTAGCCCCTAATCTGGCGGTAGTATTGTTACGTTTTCAACGGGCTTACACGTTATACTATTAGTTCTAAGATATTTTGTTTACCCCATTTATGTCTGTTGGATATTTCATCAGACTAAACTACTCTACTGTCTTTATATATCATCTTTGGGCATCTCAAGTTACCTCTCCTTCTATAGCTTTTCTCTAGTTTCTTTCATTTATATGAGCACTTCCCACTCTTCTCTTGAGTTTAAACCGCATTTGATGGTATTACATTTTACCATAAACCATTGCTCCTGCTGTTTCCTCCTATTTTGCTGTTTCCTAATCTGGTTTGTTCCCTTATCCTCTCTAAGATGACCCATCTCAAGTCCTTCTCAGTGTGTCCTTTCTCTTTCCAATGTGTCACCAATGGCGCATTCTCCTTGTTATTTCTAATTGCATATTTATGTTCTCCTATTCGTAGCCTCAGTTCTCTGCCTGTCTCTCCTATGTATGCCTGGTTACATGGGCACAGAATCATGTATATTACGTTCTTAGTTTTACAGTTGTTAAGCGTGGCAATTTCTTGTACGGCTCCATTGTGCTCTACCTTTTTGGTGACCATACATAGTTCACATATGCAGCAATTGCCACACTTGTGATTCCCGCCTGCCTTGGTTCCTGTAAGGGTGGTTTGGCTTTCTACTACATCGTCTCTGTATGTGTGTACCAGGGTCGACCTCAAGTTTTTATTTTTTCTGTATGCATACAGAGGACGCTGTAGTATAGTTTCTGTGCCGTCATTCAGGATTTTCCAATTGTGGTTTATTATATTCTTCACCTGATTGGCTACCACTGAGTATTGGCTCACCATTACTATTTTCTCTTGCGTTTTATTTTTCTCCTTCTTAGTCAGCAGGCAATCCCTATTATAGTATCTGGCTCTTTTTAGAGAATGGTCGAACAACTTTTTTGGGTAGCCTCTATCTTTGAATTTTTGCTTCATCTCTTCAGCGTGTCTATAGAAGTCCTCTATTTCGGTGCAGTTTCTCCTAAGGCGGAGGAATTCTCCGAATGGGATGGAGTCTTTTTGACTTCTTGGATGATAGCTTCCATAGTGCAACAGTGTGTTGCGATCAGATTCCTTCTTGTATAGCTCTACCTTGAGTTGTTTATCCTGGGTCTTTATACAGATATCCAGAAAGTTTACTTTGGTTCTACTATAGGCAGCTGTGAATCTTAGGTTTACATCCCCTAAGTTTAACCAAGAAAGAAATTCTTCTAAGAGTTCTGCTGTTCCTAGCCAAATAAAGAAAATATCATCTATGAAGCGGGCCCAACCTCGAATATTTTCATAGTATGGGCTTACTTCGTTGTAGATGTGTTTGTTTTCAAACACACTCACATAGATGCAGGCCAGGCTCGGTACACAGGTTGCGCCCATGCTCGTCCCTTTACGTTGGATGTATAGGTCCTTTTTAAATAAAAAGATATTGTTAATAAGTACCATGGAGACACACTGTACTATGAACTCCTTGTTACCCCCTACAATATCAGTTTCTTCTAGGAGGGTCTTGATCACCTCAATCGTATCTCGTTGAGGTATATTCGTGTAGAGTAACTCTACATCGAGAGTCACCATGAGTTCATTATCTTCATCAAACTCCATTCCTTCCACTTTGGCTATCATGTCAGCAGTATCCCTGATATAAGAGTTCTGCTTCTCTACTAGTGGTTTAAGGAACCTATCAGCGTATATGCTTAATGGTTCTAGCAGTGAGTCAATAGATGCGACTATAGGTCTAAGGGGAGGATTATCTATGCTTTTATGGACTTTTGGAAGTCCATAAAATGCTGGTGTCTTTGGATTTGTGTTATGTAAAAATTTCCATTCCTCCTCCGTGATATCTCCTTTCATCAATGCTTGTTGGAGCAGTATCTCCACATCTTTTTTAAGGGTATTGAGTCTGTTCTGGGGTACTCTAGTGTAGTGAAGTTCATTAGATAAAAGGGTCATCACTCTTTGGTCATAGTCCTCAGTACTGAGGACTACTACTCCTCCACCCTTATCCGCTTGGTTTTATTGTTATCCGCGTATCTTTAGAAAGGGAATCTATAGCATCTCTTTGGGCTCTGGTAATGTTGTGGTCCTGAAAATGTTTTTTATTCAATAGTGTCCCTATCTCTAATTTGACAATAGATTCAAAGATTTCAAGATTTTTGTCCACCATCCCTAAACTTGGGGTGAACGTGGACTTGGTCCTAAGACCTGAGTCCTGGGGTACTTCCCTGGTTGGTCTGTTCTCAAAGAAACGGCGCAGGCGGATTTTCCGGAAAAAGGATCTCAGATCTTTTTCTAATTGAAATTTATTGATGCCTGCTGTGGGTACAAAGTTAAAGCCCATCCCTAGGACCTGTTGTTCAACCCTAGTTAGCGTTCTATGAGAAAGGTTAATGATAGGTGTTTTTTCTAGCGCCAGTACACCTTGTTCCGGGTGCGTTTGTATTCCTGAGGGGCCTGGTTTTGTTGGTACTCCTGTTCCTGTTCTCTTTGGGCTGGTCTCTTTGTATATTGGCCTCTCCCTCTGCCTCGAAAGCCCCCCCGTGTTCTCTGTGGGCGCTGGTCTAAAAAAGCTTTCTCATACTCTCTGTTGGGTCCTACGTAATCATCATCTTCTCTAGTATGTATCTCTTCTTCGCCACTGCTTTCCGATGTGCCCGAGAAGTTTAAGTGTCTTGGTCTCCTTTGCTGAAACCTTACTCTCGGGCCTTCACTCCTACTAGTCTCTGGCTTCTCTGTGTAATAGTCTTTTTTAAGGAAAGGATATACTACTTCCTGTGTGAATTTATTTATATCCTTCCTAAGTTTCTGTGTTTTGCGGGTTGTTAGGTACTCGCAATATCCATTCATATCCTGGTTTATTTCTGCTATTTTCTTTTTCGCCTCCTCCACTACATTGCTATCTAATAGAGTTTTTTCTAGTTCTTCCATCTCTTGCATTTCTATGAGAATGGTGCTTTGGGCTGTTTCGATTATTAGAAGCATTAGATCTCTGCTGCATCTGTTGCAGATAAAGGTCCCTGTTTCTAGGAATTTTGGATTATCCACGAAGAGCCCTGGTTGGTTACGTATTTGGAGCCCTATAGGGATTGTACCGGCCCTCACATACTGTGTCATAAACTCTGCATGTAGTTCGGTTCTAATTATTTTCTTTTTAAGGTTCACCAGTTGGTTCCATTTCTCACCCCCATTTGGGATTACTGTTATATTATTACCCTCTCTATTGGAGCTGAGTATTTTGTTCAGTTGTTCTTCACTGAAGCCAAAGGTCTTCAGTGTGTCCATTGTATGATTGGAAACCTGACTGGTAGTTTTTTTTGGGAGGAAAAACTGATTCAGTCAACACAGCAAAAAAACCTAACTCTCCAGCACAGGGCTGTTCTTTAGAGATATCTAGAGAGAGGGTACCCCACTATCACCAGGGAACAGGGTACAGTGACAATCAGTCAAAGGGAAATCCCTGGGTGCAAACTCAAGTATGGACTACTATACTTCCGTACCTTTCTATCTAAGCATACAATCATCAAATTTAGAGAACTCAACTAATAAAGAGTAAAAAAAAGGGAAGGATTTAAATATTCACACTAAAATTCGAACGTTTACAATCTTTTTAATTAAAACATAGAGAAAATGTTTACACCAAATAACAAATTAAAATTTCAAAGAGCAATCTTTGAAAGAATTATTTTAAAACAAAAAGGCAGGTAATCATAACAATACATTATAATTCATCACATACATTCAGAAATTAAAATTAAATATTATACATCCAAGTCATACCGGGTAGAAAAGATCACAGGCAAAATTTACATTTGGTCACGATAAGGAACATAAACAACCCCCTACAGAATGTGGTTGGCTGATATCTTTACCACCATTAATTACTGGATCCAGAGGTCATAAATTGATCAAGGAGTGACGACAAGAGTACCACTTATATGTGCATATCAGTTGCTCACTAGACCTTTCTTGGATTCTACATCAAAAAAAGTGCGTTGACGCGTTTCGGTGCAAGGAACACAAAATACTGTAGCACCTTCCTCAGGACTGCCGTTTCTTTGGGGTCACCGGCTTCAAAGAATATTGCTTGACACCCTTTCTGCAGATATATGGAGAAAAGCAAGGTATAACTATTTTTGCATAGTTCATGGTACAATGACATAATCTAATGTTCTTAATGTACAGTTGTACTCATTACACAAGTATTATAATTCTATACAGTCTTGTTTGTGCATTGATATTATCTTTTTATCTCACTTTCTGTCTCCTATGTGATCTTAGGGAGCATTCACTTGTTCCATATATTGAGCAATTTTCAACCCAGGGGTTCTGTTTTCCCAATTAGTTCATTTTAATAACCTCTCTCTGAGTCATATAGATTAACGCAGACAAGCATTTCTTAGTATCAAGTCCCTCTGTTTCCATTTTAGTGTGGAAATAGAGGGGGATTTGGGGCTGAGGGATCCACTGTGTGCCCTGTTAGATCTATGGCTACCCTATACTCCATATACATTAACTTTTGTCAATTATATTAGTTCTCACCGTAAGGGTTTAGGGCAGGGCACCACTTTTAGTTTGGTGTATTGATTCTGGTCCTGGCTTCAGGAGATGGGTTACCAGTCTTCCTAAATAGGGGCATAGATGATATTCTCAATATCTTTGTTTCATTGGGAACCGTCCCTGTCATGTATATGAGAATCAGGTTTATTTACCTTTTTGATGTAAAAGGGGAACGGTGATGGAAGGCCTCTTGTCTTCCTTGTTTGTCAATAATAGCACCTCAACTTTCCTTGTGCCAGTTGTTTGGAAGTCTAATGCAAACAGAAACACATAATGCTATTTAGGACTAATACCCCCCTCTTATTGTGCCAATCTCACATCTTAAGTTTTCTATCTTTTTTGGCACATAGACCCCTTCTTTAGATCTATATAATTAGATTATTTACCTTGAAGCATCTATCATGCGTGTATATGGTAGACCTCTCCAATCTTTGTTTAATATGTATGGGAACTTCCCGTTTCCTTGGTCAGTGTACGTGTTTATCTGTACAAACAGGGAATCTTATATTAGAGGCATTGTGTTATTTGAGGATTAAACCCCCCTTAAATTTTACGAGTTAGGTCTAATCTTTTGAGCCAGACAATGGGAGGTTGTCTCGTCTTACCTTAAAAAGTTAAAAACATATCTTGAACGGGCATATATCTGCGCAGTATCGTGATTGAACTGGATATGTTCTGTTGAAGTAGATAAATAAACATATCAGTATATGCGGCTAACGTGTAGTTCAGAACATCTCCTGTTAATATGCGGGTGCAATGGTTTTACTTTCTACAGTTACTCTGACTTTCTTCTGTTTCCCAAATATCTAGGTTACCGTGTGGTGGGCTGCATGTTTTTGTCCTCTTGACACCACCCATGCCTCGTTGCATGTTATTATCATACCTAAAGTGGTAAAAACCTCCAAGTTTACGGGTAAATGCATGGGGCATCCTTTAACTTCCCCTCCTTGTCCCGGGGTTTTTAAAATGTATCTTCCAATGTTACCTAGTCCGCCCTGTTTTGCTACGAAGCAAAGGGTATCCCCGCATACTGTGTCTACCTAGATTCTAAATCCTCACCGTTTTAGTAGCATAGATCCTGCTTCTTCCTCGTTCTCTCGCCTTAGGTACCGGGGATCTGCGGGCGCTGTATTTGTACGGGTGTTTAATTGGGTTAATTAATTACACCTGGATCGCGCGCATGCGCATATTATCGGGAATCCTTAACAAATTTTGACGCCATCTTGAGATGGTGTTCTTTTGGTTTTATGTAGTGGTTGCACACAGTGTAACCATGTAACCGATACTTTTTTATTGATACATATTCTAATAGTTCTTAACTGTAAAAGTTGTAGGAGAGATTTCTATATTTTATTTTATTTTGTTTTAGACGTGTCTCCGAGCTTGTTCCGATTATCTTTTAACGTTTTCCTACCCCCTCCCTTTGTTTACCGCGTTTTATTGGGATTAGTGAGGCCCCTCAAGAATACAAACGCACCAGGAACAAGGTGTACTGGCGCTAGGAAAAACACCTATCATTAACCTTTCTCATAGAACGCTAACTAGGGTTGAACAACAAGTCCTAGGGATGGGCTTTAACTTTGTACCCACAGCAGGCATCAATAAATTTCAATTAGAAAAAGATCTGAGATCCTTTTTCCGGAAAATCCGCCTGCGCCGTTTCTTTGAGAACAGACCAACCAGGGAAGTACCCCAGGACTCAGGTCTTAGGACCAAGTCCACGTTCACCCCAAGTTTAGGGATGGTGGACAAAAATCTTGAAATCTTTGAATCTATTGTCAAATTAGAGATAGGGACACTATTGAATAAAAAACATTTTCAGGACCACAACAATTACCAGAGCCCAAAGAGATGATATAGATTCCCTTTCTAAAGATACGCGGATAACAATAAAACCCGCAGATAAGGGTGGAGGAGTAGTAGTCCTCAGTACTGAGGACTATGACCAAAGAGTGATGACCCTTTTATCTAATGAACTTCACTACACTAGAGTACCCCAGAACAGACTCAATACCCTTAAAAAAGATGTGTGCTCCAACAAGCATTGATGAAAGGAGATATCACAGAGGAGGAATGGAAATTTTTACATAACACGAATCCAAAGACACCAGCATTTTATGGACTTCCAAAAGTCCATAAAAGCATAGATAATCCTCCCCTTAGACCTATAGTCGCATCTATTGACTTACTGCTAGAACCATTAAGCATATATGCTGATAGGTTCCTTAAACCACTAGTAGAGAAGCAGAAATCTTATATCAGGGATACTGCTGACATGATAGCCAAAGTGGAAGGAATGGAGTTTGATGAAGATAATGAACTCATGGTGACTCTCGATGTAGAGTCACTCTACACGAATATACCTCAACGAGATACGATTGAGGTGATCAAGACCCTCCTAGAAGAAACTGATATTGTAGGGGGTAACAAGGAGTTCATAGTACAGTGTGTCTCCATGGTACTTCTTAACAATATCTTTTTATTTAAAAAGGACCTATACATCCAACGTAAAGGGACGAGCATGGGCGCAACCTGTGCGCCGAGCCTGGCCTGCATCTATGTGAGTGTGTTTGAAAACAAACACATCTACAACGAAGTAAGCCCATACTACGAAAATATTCGAGGTTGGGCACGCTTCATAGATGATATTTTCTTTATTTGGCTAGGAACAGCAGAACTCGTAGAAGAATTTCTTTCTTGGTTAAACTTAGGGGATGTAAACCTAAGATTCACAGCTGCCTATAGTAGAACCAAAGTAAACTTTCTGGATATCTGTATAAAGACCCAGGATAAACAACTCAAGGTAGAGCTATACAAGGAGGAATCTGATCGCAACACACTGTTGCACTATGGAAGCTATCATCCAAGAAGTCAAAAAGACTCCATCCCATTCGGAGAATTCCTCCGCCTTAGGAGAAACTGCACCGAAATAGAGGACTTCTATAGACACGCTGAAGAGATGAAGCAAAAATTCAAAGATAGAGGCTACCCAAAAAAGTTGATCGACCATTCTCTAAAAAGAGCCAGATACTATAATAGGGATTGCCTGCTGACTAAGAAGGAGAAAAATAAAACGCAAGAGAAAATAGTAATGGTGAGCCAATACTCAGTGGTAGCCAATCAGGTGAAGAATATAATAAACCACAATTGGAAAATCCTGAATGACGGCACAGAAACTATACTACAGCGTCCTCTGTATGCATACAGAAAAAATAAAAACTTGAGGTCGACCCTGGTACACACATACAGGGACGATGTAGTAAAAAGCCAAACCACCCTTACAGGAACCAAGGCAGTAGGGAATCACAAGTGTGGCAATTGCTGCATATGTGAACTATGTATGGTCACCAAAAAGGTAGAGCACAATGGAGCCCTACAAGAAATTGCCACGCTTAACAACTGTAAAACTAAGAACGTAATATACATGATTCTGTGCCCATGTAACCAGGCATACATAGGAGAGACAGGCAGAGAACTGAGGCTACGAATAGGAGAACATAAATCTGCAATTAGAAATAACAAGGAGAATGCGCCATTGGTGACACATTGGAAAGAGAAAGGACACACTGAGAAGGACTTGAGATGGGTCATCTTAGAGAGGATAAGGGAACAAACCAGATTAGGAAACAGCAAAAATAGGAGGAAACAGCAGGAACAATGGTTTATGGTAAAATTTAATACCATCAAATGCGGTTTAAACTCAAGAGAAGAGTGGGAAGTGCTCATATAAATGAAAGAAACTAGAGAAAAGCTATAGAAGGAGAGGTAACTTGAGATGCCCAAAGATGATATATAAAGACAGTAGAGTAGTTTAGTCTGATGAAATATCCAACAGACATAAATGGGGTAAACAAAATATCTTAGAACTAATAGTATAACGTGTAAGCCCGTTGAAAACGTAACAATACTACCGCCAGATTAGGGGCTACATTACATAGAAAGAGCAATTACTGAATGCGTCTTTAAAAATAAAATAAGTATATGAGTCCATTCTGGCTAGACACTATAAAGGGAAAATAGATAGATAGATCACCCGGATTGATTTAAATCAGGGTTAAATAGAGACAACAAATATTTCACTATAGTCATCTAAGAAAGGGGTACCGCCCACAATAAACCCCCACACTATGGGACGCAATATATTTCAAATGTGAACTAATCCCAATAAAACGCCGTAAACAAAGGGAGGGGGTAGGAAAACGTTAAAAGATAATCGGAACAAGCTCGGAGACACGTCTAAAACAAAATAAAATAAAATATAGAAATCTCTCCTACAACTTGTACAGTTAAGAACTATTAGAATATGTATCAATAAAAAAGTATCGGTTACATGGTTACACTGTGTGCAACCACTACATAAAACCAAAAGAACACCATCTCAAGATGGCGTCAAAATTTGTTAAGGATTCCCGATAATATGCGCATGCGCGCGATCCAGGTGTAATTAATTAACCCAATTAAACACCCGTACAAATACAGCGCCCGCAGATCCCCGGTACCTAAGGCGAGAGAACGAGGCAGAAGCAGGATCTATGCTACTAAAACGGTGAGAATTTAGAACCTAGGTAGACACAGTATGCGGGGATACCCTTTGCTTCGTAGCAAAACAGGGCGGACTAGGTAACATTGGAAGATAAATTTTAAAAACCCCGGGACAAGGAGGGGAAGTTAAAGGATGCCCCGTGCATTTACCCGTAAACTGGGAGGTTTTTACCACTTTAGGTATGATAATAACATGCAACGAGGCATGGGTGGTGTCAAGAGGACAAAAACATGCAGCCCACCACACGGTAACCTAGATATTTGGGAAACAGAAGAAAGTCACAGTAAGGGGACAGACTAATTTGCATATAGCCAGGTTCTGAGCTGGGATGGGGCAGTGAGCTAAATAACGGTGATGGATCAAGCCCTGATCTTTGGACTGGGTAAGAGTGGTCTGCTTAATTCAGACACTCTGTTCATCACCACCCCCTTTTCTGAATCGCTTTTGGCCACTATAGGTGTGGCAGGGTATACTCAGACATGAGTCCCTTGCTCACTGCTCCATCAGGATTCAAGCAAGCCGGGCCGACGAGGCTGAAATGCCAGAAACCGGTCCCCGGTAGCTTGTCTCCTTTCTGGTGAAGAATTGGCTTGGTAGTTTGGTCTGCCCTGTTCCCATGATGCACTGGGCCAGGGACAGACTAATTTGCATATAGCCAGGTTCTGAGCTGGGATGGGGCAGTGAGCTAAATAACGGTGATGGATCAAGCCCTGATCTTTGGACTGGGTAAGAGTGGTCTGCTTAATTCAGACACTCTGTTCATCACCACCCCCTTTTCTGAATCGCTTTTGGCCACTATAGGTGTGGCAGGGTATACTCAGACATGAGTCCCTTGCTCACTGCTCCATCAGGATTCAAGCAAGCCGGGCCGACGAGGCTGAAATGCCAGAAACCGGTCCCCGGTAGCTTGTCTCCTTTCTGGTGAAGAATTGGCTTGGTAGTTTGGTCTGCCCTGTTCCCATGATGCACTGGGCCAGGGACAGACTAATTTGCATATAGCCAGGTTCTGAGCTGGGATGGGGCAGTGAGCTAAATAACGGTGATGGATCAAGCCCTGATCTTTGGACTGGGTAAGAGTGGTCTGCTTAATTCAGACACTCTGTTCATCACCACCCCCTTCTCTGAATCGTTTTTGGCCACTATAGGTGTGGCAGGGTATACTCAGACATGAGTCCCTTGCTCACTGCTCCATCAGGATTCAAGCAAGCCGGGCCGACGAGGCTGAAATGCCAGAAACCGGTCCCCGGTAGCTTGTCTCCTTTCTGGTAAAGAATTGGCTTGGTAGTTTGGTCTGCCCTGTTCCCATGATGCACTGGGCCAGGGACAGACTAATTTGCATATAGCCAGGTTCTGAGCTGGGATGGGGCAGTGAGCTAAATAACGGTGATGGATCAAGCCCTGATCTTTGGACTGGGTAAGAGTGGTCTGCTTAATTCAGACACTCTGTTCATCACCACCCCCTTTTCTGAATCGTTTTTGGCCACTATAGGTGTGGCAGGGTATACTCAGACATGAGTCCCTTGCTCACTGCTCCATCAGGATTCAAGCAAGCCGGGCCGACGAGGCTGAAATGCCAGAAACCGGTCCCCGGTAGCTTGTCTCCTTTCTGGTGAAGAATTGGCTTGGTAGTTTGGTCTGCCCTGTTCCCATGAGGCACTGGGCCAGGGACAGACTAATTTGCATATAGCCAGGTTCTGAGCTGGGATGGGGCAGTGAGCTAAATAACGGTGATGGATCAAGCCCTGATCTTTGGACTGGGTAAGAGTGGTCTGCTTAATTCAGACACTCTGTTCATCACCACCCCCTTTTCTGAATCGTAAGAGGACAAAAACATGCAGCCCACCACACGGTAACCTAGATATTTGGGAAACAGAAGAAAGTCAGAGTAACTGTAGAAAGTAAAACCATTGCACGCGCATATTAATAGGAGATGTTCTGAACTACACGTTAGCCGCATATACTGATATGTTTATTTATCTACTTCAACAGAACATATCCAGTTCAATCACGATACTGCGCAGATATATGCCCGTTCAAGATACGGGAAGTTCCCATACATATTAAACAAAGATTGGAGAGGTCTACCATCTACACGCATGAGAGATGCTTAAAGGTAAATAATCTAATTATATAGATCTAAAGAAGGGGTCTATGTGCCAAAAAAGATAGAAAACTTAAGATGTGAGATTGGCACAATAAGAGGGGGGTATTAGTCCTAAATAGCATTATGTGTTTCTGTTTGCATTAGACTTCCAAACAGCTGGCACAAGGACAGTTGAGGTGCTATTATTGACAAACAAGGAAGACAAGAGGCCTTCCATCACCGTTCCCCTTTTACATCAAAAAGGTAAATAAACCTGATTCTCATATACATGACAGGGACGGTTCCCAATGAAACAAAGATATTGAGAATATCATCTATGCCCCTATTTAGGAAGACTGGTAACCCATCTCCTGAAGCCAGGACCAGAATCAATACACCAAACTAAAAGTGGTGTCCTGCCCTAAACCCTTACGGTAAGAACTAATATAATTGACAAAAGTTAATGTATATGGAGTATAGGGTAGCCATAGATCTAACAGGGCACACAGTGGATCCCTCAGCCCCAAATCCCCCTCTATTTCCACACTAAAATGGAAACGGAGGGACTTGATATGAAGAAATGCTTGTCTGCGTTAATCTATATGACTCAGAGAGAGGTTATTAAAATGAACTAATTGGGAAAACAGAACCCCTGGGTTGAAAATGGCTCAATATATGGAACAAGTGAATGCTCCCTAAGATCACATAGGAGACAGAAAGTGAGATAAAAAGATAATATCAATGCACAAACACGACTGTATAGAATTATAATACTTGTGTAATGAGTACAACTGTACATTAAGAACATTAGATTATGTCATTGTACCATGAACTATGCAAAAATAGTTATACCTTGCTTTTCCCCATATATCTGCAGAAAGGGTGTCAAGCAATATTCTTTGAAGCCGGTGACCCCAAAGAAACGGCAGTCCTGAGGAAGGTGCTACAGTATTTTGTGTTCCTTGCACCGAAACGCGTCGACGCACTTTTTTTGATGTAGAATCCAAGAAAGGTCTAGTGAGCAACTGATATGCACATATAAGTGGTACTCTTGTCGTCACTCCTTGATCAATTTATGACCTCTGGATCCAGTAATTAATGGTGGTAAAGATATCAGCCAACCACATTCTGTAGGGGGTTGTTTATGTTCCTTATTGTGACCAAATGTAAATTTTGCCTGTGATCTTTTCTACCCGGTATGACTTGGATGTATAATATTTAATTTTAATTTCTGAATGTATGTGATGAATTATAATGTATTGTTATGATTACCTGCCTTTTTGTTTTAAAATAATTCTTTCAAAGATTGCTCTTTGAAATTTTAATTTGTTACTTGGTGTAAAAATTTTCTCTATGTTTTAATTAAAAAGATTGTTAACGTTCGAATTTTAGTGTGGAAATTTAAATCCTTCCCTTTTTTTTACTCTTTATTAGTTGAGTTCTCTAAATTTGATGATTGTATGCTTAGATAGAAAGGTACGGAAGTATAGTAGTCCATACTTGAGTTTGCACCCAGGGATTTCCCTTTGACTGAATGTGGGACATAGTTCAACCTGCAAGTTAGAATCCTCCTTTTCCCCCAAAATTCATTATAATCTACTACCATATGTTAGAAGGAGGATGGGAAAGCCTGAAAGGTGGCATTGATTGGGGTGAAATGTTGAGAGCCCGTGGTTAAGCGTACCAGAGTCTCAAATGTTTGGACTCAAAACACATTAGAAGATCCTGTTTGTGCTGTTATTATTCATTAGGAGGGACAGTTATGGTTTCTGGGTTGGTCATTTCAAGATAGGTGATTAAGATCCATTTTGTCAGATTTAGGTCTTTCTTCATGCGATTGAGGTGAAGGACTCAATATAGCATTATTGTAGCCTCCCTAGTTTATCTTGCAGCATACTCTATACTCCACAGACAACGACGTGTGCCATTGACTTTCACATTTGAGTTTGGCCAGTGTTTCATTATATCTCCTTGTGGACAATTTCAGCCCAATTGTACATTGTTTCTCAATTTAAGGTAGCCACTTTGTTGAGGCTGTCAATAATGTTGTGGTGCACACATGCCAGCAAGATATCTGGGTCCAATGTTTAGTTTTATGTTGTAAATGCTTCCTTTCCGATGTACGACATTACAACGCATGCTTTTACATCGCATGCTTTTACAACGCGAGTTTTACAACGCATACCATTACAACGCATAGCGCTTTGGGGTGCTGGATAGTGAATAGTTTAATTTACTATTCCAACTCCAGTCCCCGTGGACACTAGGGAAGGTGTTGGACAGTAAATTAAACTTATTCCCTATCCTAGAGCGCCCCCCAGCGCAATGCGTTGTAATGGTTTGCGTTGTAAAAGCTGCGATGTAAAAGCATTGCGTGGTAAAAGTTGCGTTGTAATGGTTTGCGTTGTAAAAGCTGCGATGTAAAAGCATTGCGTGGTAAAAGTTGCGTTGTAAGTGATGTTTCCCCTTCCTTTCTAATTGTGTTGTTGCAGTTGCTTAGCGTTTGGTTAGGATTTTCCCAGCTGCTTCGTGTAAATCAGTTGAACATTTTTGGGAGAAAAATAGATGATTTGGCCATAACTATGGTTGTAATCAGATGTTTGTGAACACAGGTCCATGAATGCAATGGTCTTTCTGACTATTTGCTTAAATAATAGGGCCTGAAGTCTTTGATGGGTCTGGTGCTGATTTAGGTGTGCTTTTGCTGTCAATATTCAAATGTTTAAATCACTTACTAACAAACTTTTCGCAGCAGTAATCAGCCAATGTAAGCTAGGTTAAGGAACAAGAAGGTAGAATTGTAGCCTGGGCATATTATTTCGCAGATGAGATGAAAGAGCTCAGGGATTTCTTATACAGCATGTGCTAGAGATGAAGGCCTTGAGTGAACAGATCATCTAATATAGCAATCAAATTGTTTTGAACCATGTTTTAGAGAGACTGAGCATGTGACATCCTTTCTCAGCTACTAGATCTCATGTCTTATGGTTTGTTTATGTGCCAATTGCAAGATGATGATGTCTATTTTTAGAAAGGGGTATTCTTCCTTTCGGTTGGTAGGCTTGATTGGTGATGTGCATTGTGCTGTAGATTCAGCCTGGCATCTTGCTTAAGGGTATTTTAAATCCACTGTGAGAGTGTTCTACATGCAAACGTGTCTGGTGAACTGATAGTTCTCTTTGAGACAAGGCTGATAGCAAAGACTTTTGAGGTGGTTGTTTTATTTAGAATGAGGTTAGGTATGATTGGTCTGTCGTTCAGCTACTCAGCAACGCCTTGATTAGATTGACTGTAATGTTGGAGTGATGCTTGGTCTTTCGTGGAGAAGCGTGGCTCAGTGGTTAGAGGCGGCAGACCCGGAAGCTGAGATCGACCGTGTACCAGGGTTCGATTCCCCACCTCGGCGGGTCTCGGGCTCAAAATTCCACGGACTCGACAATTCTCGCTCTGGTGCCTACTCGAATCACGGGGTCACACTCTGCAACTCTGGGCAATAGCTTGCTTAATCTCCACTACGGCCCCTCGCGGTGGGATGCCTGGCTTTCACCTTGTGGACACCCTGCTGGGGTTTCTCACAGGGGAATACCAGGACGGGTTCCCTAAGCAAGTGCCAGGATGCCCTTTGGGTGACAGGTTTGCGCTATATAAGTACATTTACATTTACATTAATGTTGGTTCCCTGCATCTCTGCACGCGTTATGGGTGACTGAAGCTGCTGTGTCAAGTAATGATACCAGATTGGCCTCCTAGGTTCTTTTTGTTGGCTTTGATCATCACGGTGTCATCAGTGTAGATGTTAATTGTTACTTTCTGTGGTTGGTGGAGTTTCCAGTTGTGTCCTTATGGTCCTCCTAATATTTCTGTCTCTTTTGTGGCATTGAAGCGTTTTTTTATTGAAATGCTGTTTTCTGTTTGTTGGGATGGATTGTAAAGAAGAAGCTGACAATGTTTTGCCTGTTTTTATCCTGGTGCATACATCCATACTTAAAGTCACGCAGCCAGCGTCTCTTTGGAGAGGCTCTCTTGAATATTATCCTAGAGTTTGTTCAGGACATAGATCCAGCACATGTAACAGAGAATCGATCCATGTCGGTTTCGGGAAGTGGGCTATCAGGTCCCTGTTTTAGGGATTCACGTACTGAGAACGGGACACATCAACTACCGTGAGTGTGCTGTGCCGATATTTAAAATAAATAGGGCTTGAGCTATTTTTAAAGGAGCGTTGTGTTCGCTGGTATTTTCTTTTCTTCACGTTACTAGTATTTGTATAGCGCACATCGGCCACTTATAAGGCGTCAGCGCGCTTCTTTAACATGAAATCTTCACCCTGTTTATGGTCACACATACACAATATATAACCAGTGCTTTGAAATTAAGTATTAAAAATAATATTTGTAAATTATACAAGCAGGGAGATGATAAATTCGTGCAATATGTCGGCACTCAAAACCACGAAACTTGAGAAAACTTGAGCGACGACAGGTCTGGATGTTGTGCATTCTATATGTCGTGATGCTGGATGGAGGCTACAGTCAGGTGAGGTAATGGATCAGTGCTCGCCCTAGTCCTGTATCAATAGTATTGATTAGATTGTCTTCTGCTCACTACCAAGCAGTGCACAAACACTGGTAACCGGTATGTATCCCGCTGAAAGCACTGCCAGCTGTCTCTGGCTTTCTCACAGTCATTTGTTTTAAAAGGGAAAGCTGATAATTAACACTAGGTGGCAAGAGTGACTAGCTAGTGAAAGAAAAACGCAACTTTACCACGGTTTGCTTTCCATCACATTTTTAACCTGTATATGCACTCTACTGAATTCAAGTTAATTTTAGTCCCCCAATAATCTAATAAAAAAGGGTGTTTATCAACATTAGATGTGTTTTTACAACTGAAGCATTTAATATACAGCTTTTGATTTCCGTCATCCAAACAATTATTCATTTGAAAATTAATTTTCCTTAGCTCCAATCTGCATTGCCTTAGTGAGCCAGCTGACCGTGAGTGGGAGATGAGTGAATAAAGGTTGAATGAGGGACTGCAGAAAAGAGTGACTCTTGTCATCAATTGGGTCAAAAGCCCACGCCTAGCTGAGACCACGCTCACGTAAAAGTAGATCTGGCTGTCGAGCCTTCTACGTGTCTCCTAAAATATGGAACGGCTTGCCTCTACACATGTCCCTTCCTGGCTTTTTAAGTAGTCCCATTAGACCCTAGGTGTGACTAGATCCACATCTGCTCAGCGCCAGGATACCCTCCTAGGTGATAGTGCGTTCTACAAATCATCATAACCTAACATAACCTAACATAACATTACATAGCGTGCCAGTAAGAACCATTGAGTATTTGTTGACTCAGCAATTGGGTGGTTGACTGAATGACAAATCAATTGTTATTAAGTTAGTGAATTAGTGGAAAAGCAGGCAAGCAACTAGGGGTAGTGAGTGATCGAGCAAGGTAGTGGATGTGTGAATCACTGGAGAAGTGGATGAGTTATCAAACATGAGTAAATTAGCGGGGGTGTCACACACATCTCTGATGATGCCAGTGTGAATTGGTGAGAAAGAAAGTGAAAGACCATGGAGGCAAGCTTGTGTGCCAGAGAATTCAAGAGTGGTTGAGTGAACAAGCACGTGATTGGGCATGAAAGTAAATGAGAGGGAAATTGAGTGATGAAGCAAATGACTTGGTAAAAGAGTTATTAAGTTTACTTCTTCTGTAATAGCGCCGGGACACTCTGTTGAGTAGCTGTGCGCTATACATCTTTGATTAACATAACATAACTCATGTATATATATCTGAGACAGCGAGTGTGTCAGTGTTGAGCACCAAGGGACCTAGCAAATGACTGAGCAGGGAGACAATTGAGTGAGAGTATTTGCAACAGAATGAAATTATGGTTTACTAAATGAGAAAGTACATGAGTGAATGATCAAACAAATTAGTTAATCATGTTTGGAGTAGCGAGGGAGTAAGTGAATAAATAGGCAACCGGAGTGAGTGAATATTTGATTAACAATTAAACAACAGAAGAGTGCTGCCGGACAAAAGAAGAGCTAGCAAGAGGAATCACTCGAGTTCAAGCACTCAAGGGATCACGTTTACGTGGGATGTGTTGACTTGTGTTGTCTTTCTGTTAGTCTTTTTCAGATTCACTTGTCCTTCAGAAACTCTGAAGATACAGTCATAACCGTGAGTTAATTCGGTGTTGTCAAACCACTGGTTAGGGTGCGCGTTAGCTTGCACATATCCGCCGTGGTGTTCTGGTCCTGAAGAATGCCTCGTCAACAGCAATAGGAGGCAGAAACATGTGGATCATACACTTATTTATTATAGACTAGGATGTCTCTGGTCAATTTAACCAGTTTGGAAACATCCGCCACACTTGCTTTTATCTGTGCTACGTTTTCCAACTAATAAAACTTTTTGGGATGAAACTGAGGCATTTTTTAAATTACTGTTTCACTAACATTCATATCAATCACAAAAAACCTGCTCCGCTGTAGACAGGCGTCGTAGCGCACCAAAGAGGCACTCGGCCCCTCTGGTGGGAACCCAGTGATGAAGCTTGTCATCAACTAGGTTGGTGAGTGAGGGTTCTTTTTAAATATAAGAGTGATTCCTCTTGCTAGCTCTTCTTTTGTCGGGCAGCACTCTTCTGTTGTTTAATTGATATTTTCTAGGTGGACCAAGAGTGGCTCCAGTTGTTTCCCTCTCTCTCTTGTTGTTAAGATATGAATATTTGATTAGCCAAAACAAGAAATAAAATAAGAATCAAATAATTGAAACCCTGAGTGAACAAGTGACTGACTCTATGAACATCAAAGAGTAATGAAAAAAGCAAGTCACCTTCTACCAATGTTTATAGTTCTCCATAAACATATGTTCCTCACTGAAAGATAACTGTGCTTCAGCCCCTCTCCCATACCAGTCATCTCTGGAGAACAGTGGGCTTCTCATTGGCTGATCACTGGAAGAAGCAGAAGGACACCTATCAAGGCCTCGCATAGTGCGACAACCCACAGCTGTCTTCAGAGGTTGCAAGATATAAAGGGGCGTATTCTCAAGCCCCCATCACCACCCCAACGTCACTTTTTAGTGACGTTGTTGTGGCGATAGGGGCCTAGCCCTATTCACAAGGCAGCATTAAGCCACGTTAAGTGACTTACCGCTGCCTTGTGAATAGGGCCCCTCTCATGCTGTTTCTAACGGGAAAGGACTGTGCAGTAGGTGTTGCGGTGGGTGTTCCACCGCAACACCCATTGAGTTTGATGCTACTTCCCATTCACAAGGGCAGCATAAATAGGAGGTAGCGCCAAACTTAAGACCAGGAAAAATCTGGTTGTAAGGGGGCTAAACAAGGAGAAAGGCTTTATTTCTCCTTGTTTTTGCTTTTTCCATGTGTGCTGCCTTATGCAGCACACATAGAAAAAGCAAAATGCCATGGTTTGTTTATGTACAGGATGGTGTCCCTTCCTGTACATAAACACACCTTTTTGTGAGCAGTTTTGTAACTTACATGTGTGCTGCATGAAGCAGCACACATGTACGTTACAAACTTTACAAACTGGCATTTAAGATTTGTTTATGTGCAGGAAGGGACACCTTCCTGTACATAAAGTTACCTGCTTGCAGACACCCTTGCACTCTGGTTCATAGGTGTCTGCATTGGCGATAAGTTGTGACACTTAGCGCCATTGCAGGGAGAAATGCAAGGCTGCACCATATCTTTGAGAATAGGGTGCAACCTCGTGTTTCCGAAGTGGCGGAGAGAGGCGTTAAGCCAAGAAGGCTAACGCCTCACTCCGCCACTTCCTTGAGAATATGGCGCAAAGAGTAAACACTGAGGTATTTTCAATCTGTGAAATTTTGAATATCGCCCACATTTTGGCTGCTCTTTATCAGTTTAATCGTCTCCAGATAGTGTCAATTCCATCCTCAATAACGAGGGATACACTATGCCCTAGGTGGATTTTAGGATGTTCTCCAGGCTCCGCCGTCCTGGGGTACACAAAATATAGAATATTCCACCTCTGTATAGACCCTTAGGAAACATCGATATCATAACACTGATGTAGGAATGAGAATGAGATCCTGGATTACTAGATATGGGTTAGGCTACCCTCAATGAGGGACAAAGGGGATAACCAAAACCCTTGAGTCATTCCCTGGTGGAATCATTGCTGATTCTGTTTTTAGTGTCACTAGGGGAGAGCGGCGCACGATCTTGGTCATAAGCAAAGCAAATGTGGCCCCACTTGCTCCGGTAGTCAATGACAAAAGATCATTCTTGCAAAGACCCTGTAATTAAGTATACCCATCATTTTGACTTAAATAAAAAGGTTCTAGAAAGGAGGACTTCAGAATGAAGAGATAAAGTACATCACATTAATCTCTTCTGGACTACAGAAACAAATTGGCAAATCTACAGCTTTCATTAGATTCTTTCCTTTACTTACAGTGTCATATCTAGTAAAACATCAATCAGCACTAATGCTGCACCTTGGAGCTGCCCTCATGTAGCGCCCAGAAGATCTACATTTAGGGCGTTGGCCTTTCAAAATTGCTGGACAGAAGTAAGGGCCTGATTTAGTTTGGCTCAGTTGCACTGGCACAGCTGCGCCAAACCTGTGCAAGGACCACATGCCATATTACAAATTAAACTCATGTACAGCAAACGGTCCTTGCCCTTTCCCATGGCGGTGCCTGGAAAACAGGCACTGCAATGGGAATGGCAAAAACGTTCCATCATCGCATGGACGATGACGTCCATGCCGTTCTGGAACTTTGGGGGAATACAGACAAAGGAGCACATATTGTGTCCCTTGAATGTATTCCCATGGCGGGGGGCATTGTTCCTGCACCACCAGTCTTTTCATGGCGGTTCTCCTGCTATGAAATGGCTGGTGGTGCAGAAACTCGTAATATGCTTGGCATGAATGTGCCAGTCTCATTGTCCAAACTACATCGTGGCACACCTCTGCCAACACCAGGGAATGACTGTTCCCTAGCGCAGCCTGTGGTCCTCCGCCGCAACGACTTTGCAAGTCGTAATGCAGCAGACAGACCACCGCCACAGCGAGCCTGGCAGTCGCAAGACCGCCAGACTCAAAATCAGGCCCTAAGACTATACTATATTGAAATGTAATTGTTTTGTTTGGTTTGTGTAGATCAGTGTAGCAATGAGACGGGAGGTGCACCTTGTAGTTTCAGGTCTCAAGGTGAACTGTAATACATTGGGTTATTATATGAGAGGGGTATGTACCCACCTCAAGTAATAATCACAATCCTTGTCAATGACAGTGACTAAAGTCACTAAATAAACCTAATCAAAATTCTCAAGGCTATGGCACAGAGCAGACAGACTTAAATTTGAAGCAATGTGCAAAATATGCAGCACTAAAACAGTAATAAAGTCTTTTTTTATTTAAATTATCTTTATTTGCTTTTTAACAAGAGTCAGAATAATCAATATAATCACATGTAGATACATACCAAACGGCTCTAGTCAGAGTAAAAAATAAAACAGATTAATATACAAACAAGATTAATAATTGATCAATTCATTAGACCAAGATGGCCAGATAGAAATATCTTTGACTAAGACCAACGGCAATGAGACCATATTTCCCCCATTTCTTTAGCGGATCGAGGACTCCGACCTTCAGTAATAGCAGTCTCACATTCATAAATTTGACGAAGAATAGTCCAAAAATACTGACACCTTTGGTTGCATACGATCAATCCATGCCCTAGCCACACAAAAACGAACAATAACAATTAGAATCATAATTAATGCTCTCAAACTGGGGGCCAATCCATCTTTAGTACTCAACATAATTTCCTTCTCACTCAAGTACATTTTGATCCCAGCATGCACTGTAATCAATTCAGATAAATTATCCCAATAACCTTTAAGATTAGGGCAGTTGATAAACATATGTACTACATCCGCTGTGTATAATTTACATTTTGGGCAATATGAACGCTCTGTAGTCCCCATTGTACCCCATTTCGAAATACGATCAGGTGTGTAGAATAACATACACATTGTCTTAAATTGTTGTCATTTAAGACTGGTCGAGCTAATTGGCTGATCTAGGACAGATAAAGCGTCCTTTAGCTCGATAGTCGTTACTGTAATCATCAGACGCTGGTTCCCTTTTAAAGCAAGTTGAGAGCTGTCATTAGAAACACAGAGCATATACTTCTGATACATTATACTAATACTGGCCATCTTTGCATCCTGGCCAGAAAAAAAACCAGTACGAAGGTCAGTCTTTGCAGTATCACTACTGTACTTAAGATCGTTAACAACATAATCCCTCACCTGTAGATATTTGTGATGCTGCAAAAGCCCAAATTCTAGCTGTAGTGAAGCAAATATCCGAAAACCGTGCCTATCAAACAAAAGGCCCACATCACCTATGCCCGCCTGACCCCAAAGTCACCACCCCTTATCATGGAATATATTGGAAAAGATTGGATTTCCCCAGAGCAGTATCAACAAATGTACAGTTGGTAGTGAGAATCTTGTACAAATTCCTCGCCAAATCCGAACCACATCCCTTACTACTTTGAACGTCACCCATTTAAAATAATTGGGATCCATCAGTTCATACATAGAGAGTCGGGAATCAATACCTAATGCTATCTGATACCCATATTCAGTTGGTCATCATTAAATCCAACCAGTAAACATCGTATACGGCCAGTAAATGATGCCCAGAAAAATAATTTAAAATCTGGTAGTCTAAATCCACCCTGCATATAAGATAACTTCAAGAGGCGAATAGCACGCCTATGTCTCCTTTGACCCCATATGAAGCTACTGATTGCCCCATCTAATCGCTTAAAAAAAGAGTCTGGAATTCGAAGTGGTATTGACTGGAACAAGTATAGAAACTTAGGAAGTATACTAATTTTCACAATATTACAGGATGCTCAAAGGGTGTTTATGTCATTGCCGCAGTTTTGCTACAACATTTTCAAAAGAGGTTCATAGTTTGATAGAATAATCTTATCAACATGGCTACATATGGATATGCCAAGAAAGGTAGCAGTATCTGCTACCCCTATCGCAGGTGTATGTGGCTTGAAATGTAAATTAACCTACGTCTTGGAGAGGTTCAGCTTGTAGCCGGAGAAAGAGCCGAATTGTTCAGCTTCCTTTGCTATTATATTAACCGCATCCTTTGGGTTGCTAGTGAAAACTGCAACTTCATCAGCATAATCCATCATATTCAGATCATTACCATTCAACGGAGCACTTTGTATGCCCTTATTCTGATACAAGTGTCTTATATATGGTTTTACGTACAGGGCAAACAGCAGGTAGAGAGTGGAGAACCCTGCTGTGATCCCTGGTCTATCAGGAACAAAGAGGATCAGGGGCCTCATTTATGAGGCCTTGCGTCAGTTTTGCGCTGCTGATGCGTCACTTTTTGTGACGCATCGGCGGCGTAAAACATGCGCCTTGTTGCGCCATATTTAAAAAGTGACGCATCTAGGTAGATGCGTCACTTTTTAAACCCCTGCGCCACATTATACCTGCGTCAGGTATAATGTATGCAGTGGGGCGTTCCCCCGCAAAAAGCCACGTAATAGTGATGCAGTGAAATCTATGAGATTTCACTGCGTCAATTTTAGGACGCTGTTGCGTCAAAATCTTGCGCCTGCCTCACAGCAGGCGTAAGACTGACGCAAGCCCTTTCACATAGGGCTTTCCCCATGTGAAAGGACGCATTGCTGGAGTTGCGTCACTTTTGTGACACACTCCAGCAATGCGTCACTTTTGCGCTTACAGATACGTCAGAAATACTGACGTATCTGTAACTCCTTGCGACATGATGCGTCATACATTAAATATGACGCATCATTGGTGTCGCAAGGAGTGCGCAGTGAAAAGTGACGCAACGCTGTTTTCACGCAGCGATGCGTCACTTTTCATAAATAAGGCCCCAGGTTCTTATATAGCCTCTGAACGGGTGTAATAAACCGGCTACCTATTACACATTTATCCATCAGCTAGAGTGCTCCGCATATGACCTGGTCAAAAGCCTTCTCCACGTCTAACATAATCATACCTATATTATCTTTGGTTTTACTGGCCACACCGAATGCAGCAATCACAGTGTGAGCATGAACTGTAGCCAGGCATAAACCTGTGCTACTGTTCTGAAACCACCTTATGCATAACTGGAGCAAGGCGCTGTGCTAAGATTTTTTTTTTAACTTTTGCATCCACGTTTATCAGATAGATAGGCCAGTACGAGCTCCGTTCTTCAGGAGGTTTATCCCTATTGAAAAAAACTAAAATGTTAGTATATCCCCATGAATGTGGAGGGGCCTCTCCGATACTAATAGCAGTGGCCAACTCTAAGAACTCTGGTGCTAAAATATCTATAAAAAGTTTATAAAACTCAAGCGGTATTGAGTCTTCCCCGGCTGCTTTCCCTGAAGGTAATATATTAATAACTGTCACCACCTCACCAAGACTGACTTCCCCATCAATAATCTGTTGTTGCTGAAAATTAAGAAGGGCATTCCACATTCCTGTAGATATTCATCTGCAATCCGATAGCCTATACTATCAGACCCCTTATACAAATGTTGATAAAATATGGCAAATTGTTCCATTATGGATTGAGGGTTCGCAAAAACGACACCACGTTCCCCTGTAATCCGACTGATAGTATTATTTAACTTTTTTTGAAGCGATCTGATAAGCCAACAACTGCCCCACATGCTCTCCATACTTATATTGAGAGGCCCTGTTTTTCTGAAAAATAGCCGCCACCCTCTCCTTCAATCCATTGCTGAGCGTTTGTCACCTCTCAGTTAGTTTAAAAAATAATAGCTGCTCCAGTGAATCTTTTAAAAGGATTCCCCGGTGGATGGTATTTTTCCAGGTCAGAGCACTCCTGCTGAATTTGGACTTCCTCTAGCTGATTATTTTTGTTTTGAGCCAGGATACACCGAAGCATCACCCCCTTATATATGCTTTCATGCAGTCCCAGACTATTGATATCGGAGCAGTACCTTTAATTTTGAATAAATACTCTAGGAGTAAACGTTTCATGTAAACCTGATATTCCATGCTGCCAAGTAATTTCCGGGGAAATGTAAATATTCGACGTTCTTCCCTTCCCTACACTGATCTTAAATACAATAGGATTATGATCTGAAGTTATTTTATGGCAAATCTCAATGGATCCCCCTCCCAGCAGCTGCCCTTGTACCAGTACCAAATCAATACAAGAGTAGTGTCTGTGAGGTGCTGAGTAATAAGTATAGCCCGGTACCTAGGGGCTCAGAACTCTCCAAACATCAACAAGACAATAAAGTCTAGTTAATTCTATAATAGATGCACATGTTTTAGGCATCTGAACGCCAGCTTGCTGATTGGTACTATCCATATGATAACTCATCACGCTATTAAAATCCCCTGTTATAGTCAAGTTCCCCTCCCCCAATCCAGTAACTCCAAGATTAAAAAGTCAAAGAGTGCTGGGTCGTCAAGATTGGGACCGTAAACTACACAGATGTGCTATAGCCCATCAACCCCTGCTGTCCGACGCAGTTCGCAAGATCCTAACACCTAGTCTCCTAGCTTTCATAATGGCAACCCCCGTATAGACATAGTTTGTGTAGCTCATATAATTGGTTCATACCCATCTGCTGCAATACTTGTTGATCTTTAAATGCCAAATTAGTTCATCAACCCCAATAATTTTGGGTTGTATGCTACTAGTTCCTCACGAATAGGCTGTCACTTCATTGCCTGATTTAGACCTACCAAATTCAAACACAATAATTTATTACTAGTTATTGACTGGCCAACCTATCCTTTGATAGTCCTCTCCGCCATCTCAAGCTCCTGGCCACCTTTCTCTTTACATTACATGCTGGACCCAATTTCATGTTATTCTGACTCCCATAGCTACTCCCCCTTGCCTCCCTTAACCAAGAAGTGCAGAAGCCATTTATCAAAGACACCCCCCAATGTCCACTGATCCCGCCCCAACCCAAACCAACCCACCCCCTAAAGCTGTCAGTTTGACAGCCCTCGAGGAGTGCTGTGCGGACCACCCCCATGCTCCCCCCACCACATCACACCCCCACCACTCAGTGTATAATATTCCCCCTTTTTATTTATAATTTTTTATTCAATCAGACGGGGGAGGAAGATTGCGGGTTGAACCCTTGCTGAGGAGCACATGATGAGACCACTTCCACTGTGTTCTCTGCCGCCACTCGCTACCAACACCCTAGATTTGTAGACTGATTCTACTGCCCCAGCAAAAATTACCGGTATCCAGTGGCACGCTTTGGGTTGGGCTGCAGGGGCTGTAAGGGGGGTAACAGTTTCATATGCAGTGGCTGTTCCTTGGTCTGGAGAGGGCCGATTGTTGTTGGTCCGGCCACATCGACTGAATCTCCCTACTTTCTAGCGCGTCTGTCTCCGCAGCATCAACACCTGCAACTTGTCACGGCAGGGAGTGTGGTGGTCGAAGCGGTTGCAGAGCTCGACACTCTTCGGCTATCGAGCTCCAACAGGCAGCAGAAAGTACAGGGGAATGGAAATTAAAGATCTGCTTGAAACAGAAAGCAACCACTACAAAGGTTGGTCGCTCCATTTAAAGGACACTACAGTCAAGTGCTGCAAGTGACCTACTGCAGGCTCGTGACCCGGGAGCCATCGAGACCTCACTGATGGATGTTCTTTTGAGTGCAGTGACAACGGTAAAGGCAGCAGCAGACTCTGAGCAATATTCTCACTCCCAGCAGCCTGACCTCTAGCAAGGTAAACACTTTACATTTTGCACCAATGCCAGATCTAATTCTAACTTTAATATGGGGCTGAATAATACAGAGAAAGAACTAACCCCCTTAGCCAGAGGAGAAGGACTGTAATCCGCCACCCTGGAATGATTCTGGGCTTAATGATTTTCGGGAGAAGAGTGGGTTGGGGCAGGCAGATGGGGTCAGATCAAGCGGTCCACCTGATCCTAGCAAAGAGGAGGTAATGGCCCTGAGTTTGAGCCCAACGTTCACACAGCAAATGTATTGAAGTCATAGCGGCCCCCGGTGGTGGAGTGATTGATGGTACTGTGCCAGGTGTGGTGGAGAACGTACACCCCCACAGTGAGAGTGGGGAGATGAGGACGGAAGAGGCTGCAATCAATCAATCAATCAATCAATCATAGCATTTGTATAGCGCGCTACTCACCCGGAAGGGTCTGAAGGCGCTGGGGGAGAGGGGTCCGTTACTGCTCGAACAGCCAGGTCTTGAGTTGCTTCCTGAAGGAGAGGTGGTCCTGGGTCAGCCGAAGGTGGATGGGGAGGGAGTTCCAAGTCTTGGCTGCCAGGTAGGAGAAGGATCCGGCGGTGGCTCTGCGGATGCGTGGTACGGTGTCCAGGGCGAGGCTGGTCGATCGTAGCTGGCGGGTGGGCGTGTAGAAGGTCAGGCGGTCATTGAGGTACTTGGGGCCCAGGTTGTGGAGAGCCTTATGTGCGTGGGTGAGGAGCCTGAACGTGATCCTCTTGCTGACGGGGAGCCAGTGCAGGTCTCTCAGGTGGCCGGATATGTGGCTGTGTCGGGGGATGTCCAGGACGAGTCGTGCGGAGGCGTTGGAGTCTTTTCTGAAGTTTGGCTGTGGTTCCGGCGTACAGGGTGTTCCCATAGTCCAGTCGGCTGGTGACGAGTGCCTGGGTGACGGTCTTCCTGGTCTCGGTGGGGATCCATCGGAAGATCTTACAGAGCATGCGCAGAGTGTTGAAGCACGATGAGGAGACGGCGTTGACTTGTCTGGTCATTGAGAGGGAGGAGTCCAGGATGAAGCCCAGGTTGCGTGCGTGGTCCGTTGGCTTGGGAGTGGTGCCCAGGGCAGGGGGCCACCAGGAGTCATCCCAGGCGGAGGGCGATGATCCCAGGATGAGGACTTCCGTCTTGTCTGTGTTCAGTTTCAGGCGGCTGTTCTTCATCCACTCGGCGACGTCTTTCTTCCCTTCGTGTAGGCTGGTTCTGGCGGTGGCGGGGTCGTTGGTGAGGGAGAGGATCAGCTGGGTATCATCGGCGTAGGAGATGATGTTGAGGTTGTGTTGGCGTGCGATGGCTGCGAGGGGGCTCATGTAGACGTTGAAGAGGGTTGGCCTGAGTGATGATCCTTGTGGTACGCCGCAAATGACTTCGGTGGCCTCGGATCTGAACAGGGGGAGGCGGACTCTCTGGGTTCTTCCGGCGAGGAACAAGATGATCCACTCCAGTGCCTTCTCTTGGATTCCGATGTTGCTGAGGCGCTGTACTAGGATGCGGTGGCAGACAGTGTCGAACGCTGCGGAGAGGTCCAGGAGGATGAGGGCCGCTGTTTCCCCGTTGTCGAGCAGGGATCTGATGTAATCGGTGGCTGCGATCAGGGCGGTCTCGGTGCTGTGGTTGGCTCGGAAACTGGACTGCGAGGGGTCGAGGGATCCATTTGTCTTGAGGAAGGCGGCGAGCTGACTGTTGACGGTCTTCTCGATGACTTTGGCAGGAAAAGGGAGGAGCGGGATGGGGCGGAAGTTCTTGAGGTCGGTGGGGTCCGCTGTTGGTTTCTTCAGGAGGGCGCTGAGCTCGGCGTGCTTCCAGCTCTCCGGGAAGGTGGCGGTGTGGAAGGAGGTGTTGATGATGTCCCGGAGTTGGGGTGCGATGATGGAGTCGGCCTTGTTGAAGACGTGGTGGGGGCAGGGGTCGGTTGGTGATCCGGAGTGGATGGTGTTCATCGTGCGGGTGGTGTCTTCGGTGCTGACCGGGGTCCAGTTGCAGAGGGTGGTGGTGGGGTGCGTTGGTTCGGCGGTTGGGTGCATGGTTGGTGCGCCGAAGCTGTCGTGTATGTCGGCGATCTTGCGGTGGAAGAACGAGGCGAGTGAGTCGCAGAGGTCTTGCGAGGGAGTGATGTCGTTGTTTCTGGTGCTGGGGTTGGAGAGCTCTTTGACAATGCTGAAGAGTTCCTTGCTGCCGTGGGCGCGGTCGTGGCGCCAGGCTTTCTCGAGGGTGCGGCAGTTCTCCTTGGAGTCCTTGAGTTCATCGGTGAACCAGGGGTTTCTTGCTGCCGGGCCTGCTGGGAGGGTTCTTTAGTAGTGCAAGGTCATCGGCGCAGGCGGTTAGCCACTATGTGAGAATGCTGGCTGCTTTGTTGGGGTCCGTTGTGCTGGCAGGAGGGTTCTGGCTGAGGGAGGTGGTGAGCTGCTCGGCGGTGATCTTGCTCCAGCGAGGAACCTGTTGGTGGTGGTGGGTCGTGTTTCTTCTGAAGCTGAAGTGGACGCAGCTGTGGTCAGTCCAATGGAGTTCGGTGGAGTGGCTGAAGGAAATGTGCTTGCTGGAGGAGAAGACGGGGTCAAGCGTGTGGCCGGCGTAGTGGGTGGGGGTGTTCACCAGTTGCTTGAGTCCGAGGTTGGCGAGGTTGTCCAGCAGGGTGGTGGTGTTGCTGTCATTGTTGTTCTCCAAGTGGAAGTTGAGGTCCCCTAGGAGGATGTAGTCAGAGGAGGCGAGGGCGTGCGGGCTGATGAAGTCTGCGATGTCTTTGCTGAATTGTGTGCGTGGTCCCGGGGGTCTGTAGATGAGGGTGCCTCTGAGGGTCGTCTTGGGGTCGGTGTGTATCTGGAAGTGGAGGTGTTCGACGGCGGTGAAGGTGTCATTGGAGTTGGTCGAGATGCGGATGGTGTTCTTGTGTACGATGGCGATGCCTCCTCCAGTCTGGTTGACGCGGTCCCTTCAGGTGATCTTGTATCCGTACGGGATGGCTATCGCGATGTCGGGTGCTGAGGAGGCGTTCATCCAGGTTTCCGTGAGGAAGGCGACGTCTGGTGATGTTGTGTCGAGCAGGTTCCAGAGTTCGACGGCGTGTTTGTGGACGGAGCGGGTGTTGAGCAGGATGCACTTGAGGTGGTTGTTGCTGGTGCTCGGCTTGGCGGGTGCGGTGCAGGTCTGGAGGCAGGTGAACTTGCAGGCTTGGCAGGTGAAGGGTCCGTGGGTGCGTTTTGGGGTGGCTTGGTAGCAGGCGGGGTTCCGTCCGGCGTTGAGTGCGCTGAGGGTGGCGGCGTCGTAAGTCCGTCGTGTGGGCTGGTGTCTTCGGGGGCCAGGGGTTCTAGTGCTGGGCGCGGTCCAGGCGCGGACGGGCACAGACGGGCTTGCCTTTGGCGCGCCTTCGGCGTACAATCGGCGCGCCCACTGCGCGTACGCGTGGGCGTCATAAGTAAGGAGCCAGGAGGGAGGAGCAGCTGGGTGGCAGGAGCGGGGCGGCGAATGAGCTGGAGGGGGGCGGGGCGCAGGGTGGCAGCGGCCGGGAGAGACTGGCGGTGGGCGGCTCAGCGGCGGCTGGGTCGTCCGAAGCGGCAGCAGGAAGCAGGCAGGCTATCTGGCAGACAGCGGAGCGTGGGGGCGACCTAGCCTGGTAAGAGGCTCAGCGGTTGCTCCCTACTCCGAGAGTGCGGTCCCCTTAAGTAAGGAGCCGGAGGGAGGAGCAGCTGGGTGGCGGGAGCGGGGCGGCGAATGAGCTGGAAGGGGGCGGGCCGCAGGGAGGCAGCGGCGGGAAGAGACTGGCGGTGGGCGGCTCAGCGGCGGCTGGGTCGTCCAAAGCGGCAGTAGGAAGCAGGCAGGCTATCTAGCAGGCAGCGGAGCGTGGGGGCGACCTAGCCTGGTAGAGGCTCTGCAGTTGCGGTTGAGGACGGAAGAGGCTGCAATAGATAAGGCAGCTGGTGTAGAGACGCTGCAGGACTCTCATGAGGCAGCACTTCCTGGCACTTTACTACAGGAAGATGAAGCTACTGAGAAAAAAGACACCCTTGATAAAAGACAGGTCAAAATGGAGGCTGGGAAAGTGTACCATTGTCCTGACCTCAACTCCCTGAGGACTGTGTGGGGGGCCAGGGAGAGCCCTCTTAGGAAGTGGGTCACTTCAAAGGGAAATGTAATTATTCTGCTCTCAAGGCTATCCAAAAGAGGCTCTGCCCCACTAATCCCCAGTAAGGGGTGCAGCACAATTAGTAATGGACTCTAGCTCTAATGTTAGTGAGATTTTGAGTCCAGCAGTTAGACTCGGATATGCGACTGATGACCCTCTGGAATCTTCGAGTTGCTCACCACATCAGGGTATCTCCGAGATAGATGGGAAGGAGTTTACAGTGAAGGGAGGGCCCATGGGGGCAACTGAGCTCTCTCTGACAACCATCTTGCAGCTCTTACAGATGCAAAGAAATGAGGCTTAGAAAACTATTCTCAGGTTAAAGAGGACAATAAACATATGCAAGATGTTCTTACAGAGGTTACTAGTAAACACAAGTTTAACTTTGGATGTTTCTGAACACCAGCACTGCGTATAAAGCATTGAGGAGGTTGGCACAGCAACAACTAAAGTAGTAACAGAGTATGAACACCAGCTGGCATACCATCAACATAAAGTCGAGGATCTGGAGAACTGGCAACATTGGAATAACCTTTGCTAATTCAGAATACCGGAAGGGAGGGAAGACAATGACACCAGGGCCTTCGTGGCTAGCCTATTGCAGAAAGCTCTTCCAAACCTGGCAGATTGGGATATGGACTCCCTAATTCAGCGATCTCATAAGCTACCTCTGTACTCTAAGCTGCACATTCTAAGCCTTCTTATCCTCGCCCCATTCTTATTTATGTTGGCAATTTTCTTTTGCAGCAGGTGATTTATTACAAATCTCGACCCAACAGCTCCATTGTCAGTTAATTTTCGTTCAATCTACGTTCGCTCGGATCTGTGTAAAACACCAATGGACAAGCGCTGGAAGCTGCGTTAGTTAATAGATCAATTTAAAGCTGTTGGGGTGCACTTGTTCTTGCAGGAGACATCAGGACTGAACATGATCAAAAATGTCAGGTCACAGATATTTCTTACGAAACCAGAAGCTGCAGAAACCCTCACCTCATGGCAACAAGGGACTTTTCAGCATTCTACCTACAATTAATTTGTATGCCTACTAGAGTAAGGAGTTGAGAGACTAAGGGGAAACGTGGCAGGATTAGCCCATTTGTAGCTGGGCAGTTTATGTATGTTTAATTAAAACAATTAAAATTAAAATAAAACAGTAATAGTCAAAATGAAAAACAGTACTATTCCAAAACCGAATTAGAGAGACAAAGTACAATGTTGTTAGACCTGGCATCATTGGCGTGAGTCTCCCTTCCATGTTGACGGATTACCTCCTCTGTTTTGATATGTTTTTACTGGATTTATGCTTTGGACACTGTGCCACTGCTAATCAGTGCCACAGTGCAAGTGATCCCTATGTTAAATTGATGTAACAATTGGTTACTCCATGATTGGGTTATTTGATTTATCTGTCAGCCCCTAGTACAGTGCACCATGTGTGCCCAGGCCTTGTAAATCAAATGCTGCTGTTGGGCTTGCAGCACTGGTTGTGCCACCCACAGAAGCAGCTTGTAAAGTGTGTCTCAGGCCTGCCATTGCAAGGGCTGGGTGCAGTCTAGCACTGCCATGTCAACTTGGCCAAGTACACCCACTTTCCAGTCCCTAAACCTTCACTTTGCTTCATGTTAGACTCCCCTATGGTAGGCCCAAGGGCAGGGTGCATTGTAAGTATAAGGTAGGACATGCTCTGATGTGTGTAGCAGGTTCTAATAGTGAATTACAGCCATTTTCGTTTTTCTCTATTGAGGGCTACCTGTTCCCCATAGGCCAGAATGAGCAGCTAGATTATTACATGCTTATAATCCTAACTGACCCAGGGAATACGGTAGAAATTCGAATTTAGTATACCTGAACTCAGAATAATAAAATACATCTTTTAGTAAAGTTTATTTTAATATTCTGTGTTTGCAAATACCACTTTTAGAAAGCAGGTATTTGCTTGCCTAACCATTTGTGCCTGCCTCTGCTGGGTTGTGTATTCCTTGTCTTCGTTTGTGAGTGACAGGGCTGGGGGATTCCAGGAGACAGGCTGGGGTAGCCCAGTGGTGAATAGAGAGATCTGCATCTATATGGGAGGGAGGAGTTGCACCCGGGACCTGTATAGGGCTGAGCCTTCCTTCTACAATGCTGGCTCCACCCCCTGTGGCTTTTCTGATGTCTCTGTCCTGCACTGTGAAAGGAGAGGAGGAATCATGTCAACAGAGTGCTCCAGAGATTTACCTTCCCTCCCCTGTGCTTGCTTCACCTCCTGTGGGGCGGCTGATGTCTCTGCCCTGCACAGTGAAAGGAAGAAGAGAGTCATGTAAACAAAGTGCTCAGGAACTGGTCTGGACTAGGCAGAGGCCTCACTGCCTTGAGAGAACAAAGGATTTTGGGGTATAAATATTGGGACCCTGATCCCAAGAATTTAGATCACTTCTGGAACAAGAAACCTTTCTGCCAAGGAGAAGAACCAAGGAAGCTTCAGGAGTTGTACTTCCCCTCTGCCAGTGTGCTGGTTGCTGGGTTGGCCTGCAGTGGTTGCTTCATTGCCAAGAGAAAGAAGAATGAACTTTGTAAGGACTTTCAGCTACATAATATTCTCCAAGGGCTTGAACTGTGCTTGCCTCCTGCCGAAGTCTCAGGGACAAAAGTCTTCACCACCAGCTCCCTCCTGAATTTCCTTGCTGGGAATTCTGACTCCAGTCACTTGCGTGCCGCTGGAAGCGTGACGCATCAAGAAGTAGCGTGTCGCCAACGCAGCTGAAATCGTCGCAACTCCGGAGAAGCGAGCCTTCGCCGCATCTCCCTAGAAGCGTGTGTTTATCAAAGCTGCCTGCTGTTGCACCACCGGAGAAGCGTGACACCATAGAGAGAGTCGCCATCGTATCGCTGGAGAAGCGTGTCGCAGGGCCTGTCGCGGCTCCAAAGAACAGAGTCGTCGCAAGGCTGCCAGGGCATCATCGCATCGCCGCATCAAAGGCGCCATCTTCTCGCATCGCAACTGGATCAGTACATCTCATCAAGGCGCCATCTTGCGCACCGCAACGGGCCCGCAGGCCGAGAATCTACGCATCACCGCCGCACCGGTAAGGCTAACGATGAGTCCCCTACTCTGCGCAAGCATTGAGGAAGGACGCAACCGTTCCCCTGGGTCATGGAACCGACGTATCTCCCCTTTTGCGGGCCTTTTGTTCACTTTGCGTTACGCATCCAGGTACTTTGTTGAGAACTTTGCTGCATTTACCATCAACTTGAACTAGGAGACTTTAATCATCTTTTAAGTAATCTTAAGTGCAGTATTGGGGATTTTTGTCGTTTGTGGTCTTGTGTTAAGTCTATATAAAGAATACTTATTTTTATAAAACCTGTGTTGTGTACATCTGTAGTGTCTTCACTATATTACTGTGTATATTCACAAATGCTTAACACACTGCCTCTGAGATAGGCCTGTCTGCTCGTGCCAAGCTACCAAGGGGGTGAGCAGGGGTTATTAAGGAGTGTAATCCCCTCATCCTGACTTAGAAGTAAGGGTCCCTATTTGGACAAAGGTGAAGACCATTGCCAACTAGAGACCCCCAGATCTAACAAATGTAATAAAAAAATGAAAAAAATCCAATAAAGGGACCTGAAGATAATAACTTTTTAAAAGTTTAAAGTAGTAAAAGTGCCAAGAATCAAACGGTGCAAATGATAGTCAATAATCACTGTAGAAAAGGACCTAAATGCAATTTGACCTTCACCGATGGAGCACTAGTTGGATACGATAGCCAGGTTTATCCTGGTCAAAGACTTTACCTTCTGACTTTAGTCCGTTAAGTCCCAGTCCACCACAGGAGTACACTTGTAACCCTCCCCCCCACCCCTGGACCTCAGGGAGGCTCTTAGAAACTAAAAGGCTGGCATTACAACAGTGGGGTCCAGTTCAGGTTCAGGTGTCATTAGTAAGCTGGGCAGTAGCAGTTAAGGCCTCTTGTCGCTTGCTGTGTCACTATAGGTTAGTATGAGATCAACCTTATGATACCTGAAGACCACTACTGTGTCCTGGGGATTCACTGACAAAATATCTACATACAAAAATGTTGAGTCAAAAATATCGATGTAAAAAATATCAACTTCCTATATTTAGAATTCAAATTACAAAATTATATGAAAAAAATATTGTTGTGATTAATATAGTTGTCTAAAATAGTGATTTTTAAATATATATATGTAAATAGTAAACATTAATTAAATAAAATAATAATAATAATATAATAAAACTAAAATATATTCAATAATTAAAAAAATATATATACATCCATGTATGTAATTCATATATTGTACAAACCTTTACACATTTTTTACGCTATTGGGATTTTGATACACATCTGTGGTGTTGTCAATATGTAACAGTTTTATCTATATCCATTCATTCGAATCACTGAGGGTTTTGTGTAACTAGCTTCATGTTATGGACTTTGGATCTGGTTAGACTGATTTTCCGCTTTTTTCACATGTTTGGATAGCATTACAGGCACATTTGAACACAAATATGTCGAATCATGTATATTATCAGCAGCTTTTGGGAGGTGCAGCGCACTAAACAGCGCAATATTAATATCTAGTACGGATGAAATCCTTCACCTTAAGAAATAAAGGCGCACTATTCAGCACAACATTTACTTATTCCAATGAATTATATTCCATTTCATGAATTGTATGCGTGGACACACTAACCAGTGCTATATTTATCCACGAATCATGGTAACAGATGACTACACCCTTTACCACGAGTACCATCATACACTTTGGCAAGTCTATACAATAAGCGACTTGAACATATGCACTACGGTAGTTTTGACATATACTTATTGCCTTGCTTTAGATGATACCATATTTGTACATTAATATGAATGCATTAGACGTAAAATTATTTTATGTACTGTGTCAACCAAACACGTTTATGTACTATTTGGATCTATTCTATATGACCATTGTAAGATGGCGGATTCTGTCAGTCCTCTTTTGATGTCCTCTGACACGGAAGTGTTTACGTCCATAAAGCACGATTGATGAGTTACAGACTTTGTGTGAACAAGCGCTTTGTAAGCGCGAAACGAGCTACCTTGTGATATATATATATATATATATATATATATATATATTATTAGTTCAAAAAATTAAAACAAACACACATATATATATATATATATAAATATGATATATATATTTACATTTATCATATTTAATATTATTATTACATTAATATTATATATATATATATATATATAAATGTAATATAAAAAAGAAATACATAAATTCGATAACACATATTTTTTTAAACATACCATTTTATTTTCAAATAAAAAATGAAAGAAAATAAAGATAATTAATTTGCTAAAAATGAATAAAACATTAACAACATTAAGAATGATAAATATAATTTAAAAAAACCAATATAAGTTTAAACAATATGGAGTAAACTACAAAATGTTAAAATTAGCATATACTATTCCCAGTACAATTTATACAAGAATAGACATAGGGGTCAATTACGATGCCGCTCGGAAGGGCCCCGAATCGGATTCACGTTTGCTGAATCCGATTCTGAACCCTTGTTTCCGACCAAATCAGACACAGTTCCCAACGACAGATTGCGATGCCCAGAAAGCATTAGGGCTGTCCGAATCGGTTCCGAAACGCATTCTGACAGGTTGCATCTTTCGGAACTGAATCGCACAGCTCTACAGACTCGGTTTACGAGCAAGGAATTACGATGACCTATTCGGACAGCCTTTCCGAATCAGTTTCACTCTAACAAATCGGCTTCTGGAATCTGTCTTTGGGGGCCTGTTGCAGGCCCCCTTCACCCAGTGCCTTCTGATTTGGGCCCGTGGGGGTACCAAAGGAACCCCAGTTTCCAACAATGCACAATGTGGCAGGCACCATGGGATGCCCACCACAGGGTGCACGATTTTCCCCAACCACCCTTTTCTTCAATGGGAGCTTGTGTATTCATTCTGAATACAGTCTGCCTCTTCAGTCAATGGAAGTCTCGCCGAATCATTTCTGGAAGCATTCATGTGCATCCAAATTGCTCGGTCGGAATCCCTTGTAGTGAGTTGTTTGGAAATAAATCCAGAACCGATTCGGTAAGAATGCTTTCCGGACAAGATTGTAATTGGCCCCAAAGTGGCATACTCAGGAGGTATAAAATTGACAGGCCCCACTACACTCAATGCAACAGTAGAGAAAGTGTTGGATTGCGGAGAGGTAAAATGAACTATTCCCACTCCCCTCAGTTCAACAGCAGGGAAAATGTTGGATTGTGGAGGGGTAAAATGTACTATCCCCTCTCCAGTCAGTGCAACAGTAGGGAAAGTGTTGGATTGCGGGGTGGTAATATTGACTATTTCCACTCTGGCCAATGCAAAAGTTGGGAAAGTGTTGGATTCCAGAGGGGTAAAATTTACTATTCCCACTCCGGTCAGTGCAACAATAGGGAAAGTGATGGATTGCGGAGAGGGTAAAATATACTATTCCCACTCCAGTCAGTGCAAAAGTAGGTAAAGTACTGGATTGTAGAGGGGTAAAACTTACTATTCCCACTACAGTCAGTTAAATAGTAGGGAAATTGTTGGATTGAGGAGAGGTATAATGTAGGGAGAATGTTGAATTGTGGCGGGGTAAACTTTACTATTCCCATTCCATTCAGTAAAACAGTATGGAAAGTGTTGGATTGCAGACGGGTAAAATGTACTATTCCCATTCCGGTCAGTGCAACAATAAGGAAAGTTTGTGGGGGGGTAACATTTACTATTCCCACTGCAGCCAATGTAATATTAGAAACAACCAAATTCACTTCCACGCAATAAAATAATTTAAAAAACATAGAAACAAATAAAAATATATAAATATGTTTAAAAAGACAAATATATTTTATATTAAAAATTAAATAAAGTAAATACATATGTTATGTTATGTTATGTTAGCCTCCACTTATGACACGCACGGCTACTCGGAAGTGTCCTGCCGCGAAAGCCATATGGTAGAGAAGGGAAGGAAATAACCAACATAATATTAATTAAATAGCAGGGTTTTTAACTGTTTTTGAACACCCGGAAGCTCTCAATGTTACGTAATTCCAGAGGCAGGGCATTCTAAGCCAGGGCTGCTTTAACAGAAAGAGAACTACGTCCTAGCCTGGTCTGGCGGAACCTGGCAACAGCAGCAAGACATATTATAACGTTGAATGTATTTAATAAATAACTACAACTAGTATCATAATTAAAATACACAAATGTTTTTCATGTAAATAAATACTTTTATTTAAAAAAAATGTTGTCAATGAAAAATATTTCTTACATCATTTAAATGTTTCGACTTCCCATCATATACCCCTACAAAACTCACAACCCGCACCTATAACGTAACTTTAGAATCAATCATTTTTATTGAGCGGCATAACATCCCATAACACAGCTCAGCTGCCTACATCCGCTGGCCGGCAGAGCAAGTTCCACTAGTATTAAACGCAGCGGTCGGGCCTACACCCCGGAGGGCGACCCCGCAAAAGGAGAATGCAATGTCATGATGAGCAGCCAGTACTATTACCAATCTACTGAAATGAATTATAGGAACAGGAAAAACAAGGACAAAAGAAACCCCCCTCCCCCTAACCCCACACCTCCCCCCGCCACCCACCACCCACCCTCCGCATGAGTCTCATCTACCCCCTTATATTCCGTGCCACCGCTGCGCTCTCCCCCCAGCACTGCTCAGACCACTCAAATCCCCTTGGCAGTGCCCAGAGGCTCCAAAGGAATAATTTGAAGAATACTTTGGACATGTTACCTCCCGCAAATCCCTGAAATGGGCCTCACAATTCTGCATATTCTGCCCCCTTTCCATCCATACACAGCGATGGCCGCTCCATAGCTAGAAGATGCAACAGCCGTCGGACCCAGTCCCTCGGGTCAGGAGAATCAGGAGACCCCCATTTTGCAAGGATGACTAAGCGTGCCGCCAGCAAGGCCAAAGCAATCTGTCTACCCCTCAGTGAGCTCAAGGGATACGATTTTACATGTGGAAGCCCTAATAGCGCATGTTCAGGATCTCGAGGGAACGTGATATGAAACGCATCATCTAGGTCGTCAAGGATCGCCTTCCAGTACCGCTCTAGCTTCGGGCAGTGCCACAAAAGGTGTGTCAAGGTACCCGGGAAACCACGCCCTCTCCAACACAGGCCTGAGTGTTTCTGATCCCAAGTCTTAATACGAGCTGGGGTATAATACCAATAGGTAACTGCCTTATCGGCTGACTCTGTACCTGCTACATTGGCAGTGATTTGATGCGCGCGGTAGAACACCCGTCCCACTCCTTAAGTGACAGTGGGCGCCCCTGCTCTGTCTTCGAACGAACCTGCGCTTTTGTACGTGAAGCTTTGGGGCGTGCCATGATCATAGCATACACATCAGATACGTTTACGATCATCTTTCTTGGAGACCACCCACCTTTCGAAGGCTGTCAGAGGGCGGGACATAGCAGCAACTTAAGGCGTTGAGTAACCCAATGTGCTACCTGCCTTTAAGGAAATGAATCGGACTCTAAAAGAGAGAGGTAGTCCTGGTGAAGCAGGGGGAACGGAATTAAGCCATCAAGATCAAAGAGGGAGCCCACTCTCTTGCAACCTTCCTCCCTACAGCGCTGAAAGATCGGGGACGCACAGCATGGTGGGAAGTCTGGATTATCTACAATGGGCGTCATAGGGGACGGGAAAGTAGTTCAACCTTTACGCTGCGCCAGTTGGTCCCATACCTTCAAAGTTGGTGACGTCACAGGGGAAGAGTAAAGACCACGTGCTCTATGCTTCCGAGGAAGCCACAACTCGCGCCAAATATTGCACCCTGTCACCGTCTGGTCCATGAAGTTCCAGTGTTTACTGGACCATGGCCTGTTCATTCAAGGATGAATCGCAGGCAGGCCACCTGAAGGTACGCCTTCAGCAAAGGGAAACCCATCCCACCGCTGGACTTAGGGGCTGTAATCAGTGATAAAGCAAGCTGTGGACGTTTATGATTCCATAACAATTTATTAATAAGCCCTTGTAGTTTCTGGATGGAACCCGGCGGAGGGCTCAGTGGGAGTATCTGAAAGAGGTATAAGATGGCGGGAGCACCGTCATTTTAACTGCCGCCAGTCTACCGAACCAGGCCAGTCGGACAGCGATTTGGCCGTCTGGTCCACTAACAGCTAGTAATTAAAGGAAGCTGTCTGTGTTATAGAAGGGCCAAGGCGGATTCCCAGGTATGGGATGTCGGAGTGAACCCACTGGAAGGCAAAGTCCTGCTGCAGGTCCAGTACATTAGCTGCAGGGACCGATACATTAAGTATCTGCAATTTGGAAAAGTTAACTTAAAATCCCGCTACTCTACTAAATTCATGCAGTTCTGCCGACAGGTGCCGCAAGGAAGAGTGGGGATGCGTAAGCGAGAGAATCACGTCATCCGCATACAAACTGATTTTGTGTGTATCCGCGCCAAACCGAATCCCCGCAATACCCCCGTTGGACCGCACCCGCTGAGCAAAGGGCTCCTTATAGAGCGCAAAAAGCAGCTGGGACAAGGGGCACCCCTGCCTCGTACCTCTAGTGATAGTGAAAAGAGTGGACCTGCAACCATTCACCCGAACCGCCGCCTTTGGATCCGCATTTAGGCAGCGGACCCAACACACGAAGTTATGCCCCAGACCGAAAGCTTTCAATACAGCAAATAGATACGTCCAATCAACTCGATTGAAGGCCTAATCCGCATCTATGGATAAGAAGAGGGCCTGCGCACGAGAACACTGAACTAAATCCACGAGGTGCAGAAGTCTCTTACAGCCTGATTCATGAAGCGAAATTGCGCCCGCAATGGCTGCGAAAATGCAATTGCGGGTGCAAAACACGGAATCGGCATTCAAGTACGAAATAGCGAATTCGCAAAAAAATAATAGCGATTGGAATAGCGATTACGCTGTAATAGTCGCAGACTCCGGGAAGTCGAGCATTAGCGATTCGGAAATAGCGACCAACCACGGAATCTGCGAAATGAATAGCGAAACGCAATATTGTCTCAATCGGCATTCATGAAAGAAATACATTAGCGAAAAAGCGCTAAATCGCACGTTTGCGCGGCGCAATTTAAGGACAACTCAAAGCAGGTGGTAACCATAAAAGCCATGATTAAGTAAAATTTGAAAAACTGTTGGCCAATCACCAACAGGTCCAGGCCTGACCAATCACACATAAGGACATTCAGCAGCAGCATTAGGCGTTCCACAATGCCTGGGATGTACATGGTGGTGAGGCGGCGAAGGCTACAGCGAGCAGCACGGAGGAGACGCATGAGGCAGGCAAGGATTTACCGGCAGCGGGTCACCTTGCTGGGCCAAACCAGAGAACAGATTTATGCAAAATACAGGCTGAATGGGGAAATGATCACCTGGCTGATACAAGAACTCGACCCCATCATGCAGCACCCAACAAGGCGAAACAATTCTGTGCCCACACATGTGCAGGTATTGTGCAGCCTGCACCTCCTGGCCTCCGGCAGTTTCCAGGGCATAGTAGCCGCTGCTGGGGGGATATCCCAGCCCACCATGTCACGCTGCCTCCATACTTTTGTTGACGCCATGCTCAGCCAGCTCCACCGGCACATCACATTTCCCACGAGCCAACAGGAATTGGACCTGACAAAACTACAATTTTATAATGTCGCCCATTTTCCCCATGTCCTCGGCTGCATAGACTGTACCCACGTCGCCATCTGCCCACCAGCTGGCACGGAGTATATGTACCGCAACAGGAAGTCCTACCACTCCCTCAACATACAGATGGTCTGCAATGCCAAGACCATCATCACTGACATTGTGGCCCAGTACCCAGGGAGTACCCATGACTCCTTTATCTTCAGGCACAGCGGACTCCACACACGACTGATCAGGGGAGAGTTTGGGGAAGGACACCTACTTGGTAAGTACACTTTGTCGACAATGTCACATTGCTATGAAGTAACTGCGCTGCACAGGCAATCAACATCTGCTCCTCTCATTCAGGTGACAGTGGCTACGCCCTACGGGAATACCTCCTGACCCCTTACCTCAACCCTGCCACACCTCAGCAACGGCGCTACAATGTTGCGCACATCCGGACAAGGAACTGTATTGAAAGGACATTTGGCCTGCTCAAGAGCAGGTTCCGTATACTGCACAAGACAGGTGGGGCCATGTATTACAGTCCTGCAGCGTGCTGCCGCATTGTGGCTGTCTGTGCAATGCTTCATAACATTGCAACCAAGCGCCGGATACCAGTTGACATCTCAGGCAGTGAATCTGAGGGGGACGACCGGCCACCAGCACATGCGCACCATGCACGCGGGGAGAACCCAGCTGAAGGCCACAGACGTCGCAACCACATCACAGCTAACAATTTCTAGCCCACCCCCTTCCCCCACCCCACATATCACAATTGCATGCAAAATGTAATGATTACACAAGGCGAATGTGTGCAGCAAAATAAATGTATTTGTTTGATTCACAAGAAAAAAGGGTCATGGTAACAACTATGTACAAAATACAGTATTCCTGCATACTGCATGTGAAGGTTCATGGCAGGCTAAGCGTCAGCCTGCACCTGTGTCCCTCACACAATGTCATTGGCGCCTCCGGCGCGTAATTCCCAGCCGCCTGTGAGGCTCTTCCTCATCCTGGGCAGCTGTACCAGGCGTAGCCCTGGTGCTGCGCCTAGGTGGGGGGACCTGCGTGGCAGAGTGGCTGCTCACACTGGAGGCACCCTCACTCGCATCGTCTCCCCCTACAATGGCCGGTAGCACAGGTGTATGCAGTGCGGTAACGGCGGTGGTCAAGTGCTCCAGCACCCGGGTAATGTCCTCGCAGCACTGGACCAGTTGGTGCTGCTGGGTCAAAGAGCGCCGCGACAGCTGGGTGGTGGCATTCGCTGCCACATAATTTGAGCGACTATAGGTCGACAGCCGGCTCAACAGTTGGTGGTGGCGCCTGCTTGCAACACTGCGGTGTTTCACGAGCGCTGCAGTATTGTCCTCCATTGCCGCCATCATGCGGTCCATGGCCGCTGTCATGCGGTCCATCCGCTCGCCGACTCCCGCCACATTGCGGCCAATCTTATGCAGCTGGAGCTGGATGGCTCCTTGCTGCTGCGACTGGCGCTGGTGTATTCGGAGCATGCGCCGCTCCACGCTCATGCAGGCATGGAGATGCCCATTGCCCCTCCTGCTGTGCGGCCGCTGTGTTGCGGATGTGGCTGGCCCAGATCTGGTTGGACGAGCTGCAGGTGGTGTAGCAGCTGGTGTTCCAGGTGCGGCAGGCACTGGAGGCACATTGGTGGGGTGCCTGGCTCTGGCAGCCGGTGGGCCTGCAGATGTAGCAGCAGGTAAGGTGGGGGCCCTGGTCTTGGCAGCCGGTGGGCCTGCAGATGTAGCAGCAGGTACGGTGGGGGGCTTGGTCTTGGCAGCCGGTGGGCCTGCAGATGTAGCAGCAGGTACGATGGGGGGCTTGGTCTTGGCAGCCGGTGGGCCTGCAGATGTAGCAGCAGGTACGGTGGGGGGCCTGGTCTTGGCAGCCGGTGGGCCTGCAGATGTAGCAGCAGGTACGGTGGGGGGCCTGGCTGCTGGTGTTGGCGCAGCGGCAGGGGCTGGTGGCTGGGTATCGGGTAGGGATTCCTCCTCCTGGGCCTCCTCATCAATCAGCAGCCTCTCGCTGTCACTGCTATCATCGGCACCTGTGAGGGTAAGTGGATACTCATTAGGTGCATGTGACTGTCAGACGTGCAGATGTTACATGCATGCTGGGTGTCATTCCCTGGATGGCTGTGGATTTGCGCACTTTGGAACCTTTCTGGCCGCATTGTGGTACTACTACATTGTGGACATACTACGTCTCCCACAATGCTTCAGGGCATTTCCTGATGCACAACATAGGCATGACTAAGGGCCAATGAGTGAGCCTATTTGGTCAGGGACGGTCATAGGGGACAGGGTCGCAGTCGCATGCCACTTACCTTGGGTGTCTTGGGTGGGGCGGGAGGAGTCCAGAGGGGTCACGCCAACACACGCCTCCCTCTCCAAGGTGTCCTCAACCTGGTCCTCCAGGGGTGTGTTGGGTGGGACAGTCAGTCCACCACCTCCAGTGCCTGATGCCTCACCAAGGCGCTCCGCCACCCTCTCCTTGGCACGCCCTCGGAGGTCGTACCAGCGCTTTTTCAGCTCCTCCAACGACCTGTCCGCAACGCCCACAGAGTTGACGCTGGAGGCTATCCCCACCCAGATCCTCCGCTTCTCCTGCTCTGGGACCCTCCTGGAGTTGGCACCAAAGAGCAGGTCGTGGTTGGCCCCACCCCTTCAATCAGGTTCTCCAGCTCCTGCTCGGAGAACTTGAGTTTGCGCTTGCGGCCAGCGCTGTTGCTGGGGCCAGGGACAGGTTCGTCGGACATGGCGGTCGCTATTTCGGCCGGTTCGGGAGTCGCTAACGGAGGTTTAGCGTCAGCTTTCCGTCGTGAACACTCGAAGGATAGCGTCGCTGTGGTGTTTGGGGGTGGGATTTGGCTGCTTCCTGGTTGTGATGTCATCACGGTGCTGGGAATGCGTCTTCCCGTTTTCCAGATCCCGCGAGAATGCGACTCACATTCCCGATCGCACGGGATTGCGAGTCGCAATCCCGTGCGATCGGGATTGCGAGTCGCAATCCCGTGTGATCGGGATTGCGAGTCGCAATCCCGATCGCAGGTAGCCGGAAATAGCGATTTTTCTGCATTTTTTGCGTGCGAGTCGCTATTTATTCCCCGAAAAGTACATGAATGCCGTTTTGCGTTTCCTCAATAGCGAGTCGCTATTAATCGCTATTAGGGACACGCAAAACGGCCCGTACATGAATCAGGCTGTTAGTGTTGTCCCCCCCCTGTCGCGTCGGAATAAAACCCGCCTGGTCCGGATCTATGATGCCGTCAATCAACGGGCTGAGGCTGGCGGCTAAAATGCTGGCGAAGAGCTTGGCGTCAATGTTAAGGAGCGAGATCGGACGATACGATCCACACTCCGCAGGGTCCTTCCCGGGCTTGGGAATGACTGTGATAGCAGCCTCCGACATGGAGAGGGTCACCTCCCCCACTTCTAGAAAGGAATTGAAATGGCGCGTTAAAAGGGAGTCAGCTCCACACAAAACGTCTTATAAAAGATAGCCGAAAAGCCATCCGGCCCGAGGATTTGGCCAGTTTCACCCGCGCAATCGCAGAGATGACCTCCTTGATACGTATCTCAGCATCCAGAGCCTCCGCCGAGATCTGAAGGAGAGGCGTAACGCCGCAAGATGCCAAATAAGCCGCTACTCGCTTGGGGTTCGAAGGTTCCCCTTGATATAAGGTTTGGTAAAACCGCCAGAAGGAGTCTACAATAAGGGAATCGGTAGTCTGTTCCACTGATTGAGAGTCCCTAATGGATTGGACGGCTGACTGCTGCGCTTGAGCCCTCAACCTGTGCGCCAGCATCCGGCCCCCCTTGTCCCCGCTAAGATAAAACTTGTGGCGCAAGTGCAAAAGGGCATTTTCCGCTCGATCTAGGTCAAGGTGTTTTAACATGCGTCTCTTCGTTTCTAACTCCCTCCATACGCGTGGAGCCCCTCTCCTCTTATGTATCGCCTCCAGGTGACCCACCTCCTTCTCCAGCTGAGCGCGTTTCTCCCTACGCATCCGACCAATGTCGCAGACAGCGCTTAAACTCTCCCCGAACCACCAGCTTCAGGGCCTCCCAAACAGACTCCAAGGACATACCATCCCCATCATTGGTGGCAAAGTACTGGGTGATAGTGTCCCTAATGAGAGTGACTGTCGACTCTGTATGGAGGAGAGAATCTCGGAGACGCCAGCCAGGCCAGACGACGGCCGGCCGCTGCCCACTACAGGTAAGCTGAACAGAAATAAGGGCGTGGTCTGACAAAGAGCGCGGGGTGATAGCTGCCCCGGACAAATGGGGCAAAAGAGAAGTCGTAGCCAAAAAGTGATCTAAGCGCGCATACGTTTTATGAGCTGAGGAGTAATATGTATAATCCCGCTTTAGGGGGTGTTCAGCGCGCCACACATCATGCAGCCCCCCTGTCTTGCAACCATTGCCTCACCCCCTGCGAGAGGGCCCCCGCTTGGTGTGAGCACACAGCGGATCTATCCAGCCCCAAGTCCATCACTATATTCAGGTCCCCCCCCACCAGCACAAACGTACCTGGGGAAGCTAGCACTTCGGAGAGAGACACTTTCAAGAAGGGCTCTTGGCGTTCGTTTGGCATATACAGTGAGCCCACTGTCAAATGTGTGTTCCCCCATTGACCCCGGACCACCAGAAATCGCCCTCTAATATCAACCACGCGGGATAGGATCTTGCAATGCGCCCGAGCACTAAAAAGAATAGCCACCCCATGTTTCTTTGCTGGGCCTGAGGACCATAGCTGCACAGGGAATCGCCTATCTTTCATCCTCTTAGTTTCTTTGGGAAGGAGATGGGTCTCTTGCAACAAACACACATCACCGTCTGCATTCTCCAACAGAGAAAGGATGGTTGACCACTTAACAGGGCTATTTAGGCCCTGAACATTCAGGCTAACAATTTTCAGATCTCTACCCATAATCTCTAAGGGGGACGGAAGCACTAGCCCACTTATCTAAGACAGGATCACTGGGGGACGGGTCGGAAGCACACAGCCACCCCAACCTACACCTAACCCCCTGGAGAACTGAGGCGGAGCCCCAAAAACAACCCCTTCCCCAAAACCCATCCCCAACATCCCCACAAAAGGACTGAACCACAAAAAAGATGAAAAGTAGAAAAAGTCTTGTGAGGTGACCAACGTTCGTCAAAAGAATCACTCTGGAAGGGGAACATGGGGCCATTCCAGAACCATACCCAACCTTGATACAGGGCACCACCACCCACCAAGGACAAAAAGGAGAGCGGGAGTCACAGTCTTAACCCCCTATGGCCCCCTCCGATGCCACCATGTGATCTAGCCTGGGCCAAGCAAGCAGCGTTCAAGGAGCACTCTAACTGTCGGTCACCAATGCCACCGAGGAGACAGCCGCCTCCCTCTCCAAAAGACTCATAGAAAGGTCAGGTCTCCCCAACGGAGGCGACTTTCCCACTCTCTGCCATTCCGTGGAGCACCTGCGTCGCTGAGAGGGTGACCCGGTTGATCCAGCTCGAGCATCAGACTTCTCCAAACCCAGCGCCTCATAAGCTGCTTCTAGAGAGCGGAGCTGCACGAGTTTACCCTTGAACTTAAAAATGATGCGGAACAGGTGCCCCCATGAGTAGGGGATGCCTAGTTCCCGCAAGTAGGTGGTGATAGGCTTGAAGCTACGACGCTTGATGAGAGTAGAGGCCGCCAAATCTTGAAAAAGAGCAGGAAGGTGACCGCGAAACTGCACCGAGCTGAGAGCTTGCGCTTTGCGCGGAATCCGCTCCTTAATCTGGAAATCATGGACGCTGACTAAAATGTCTGGCGGAGGGGCCTTAGCACCCCTCGGCAAGCCAACGCGGTGCACCCGGTCCAGCTGAATGTCCAGGATTTGTCTGTTATGTTATGTTATATTCAATTTATACAGCGCACAGCTACTAAAAGTGTCCCGGCGCTAGCTCCAGAAAGTAAATCCACAATTCCGAACCAAAGCTAAAAGAGCAGCGTTTTTAAATTTTTTCTTAAACAGCAATGGGTCAGGAACATTCCTAAGAGCCAGAGGTAACAAATTCCAGGCCATACCCGTTTTGCGGACAAAGGAGTTCCTGCTTAGCCTATGGCGATTGAAACGAGGCTGATCCGACGAGCGAAGTTGTCTAGTAGGTTTATAAAATACACATCTCTTCTGCAAATAAATAGGGCATAGCCTATAAAGGGCGCGATGAACAATGGACAGCATTTTAAATTTAAATCGAGACTCCACTGGGAGCCAATGCTGGGTGCGTAAATGGATACGAACACTCTGTCTAGATGGAAGTCCCTGTAGTAGTCTAGCTGCTGCATTTTGGACCACTTGCAGTTTTCTAGTCAGATATTCAGGGCTGCCGACCAAAAGGGCATTGGCATAATCTAAACGGGATAAAATCAGCGCCCGGACCGCAGTCTCCTGAGCGCTGACAGGCAAAAGAGGAAGACATTTTTTTAATATTTTCAAGGTGCCAAAACTAGTCCCTGTCAACTTTTTTATCTGAGTTTAAAAATTCAGATCTTCATCAAACCAAACCCGAGGTTCTTGGCTGTGCCCTTACTCGCGATAGGGCGGGGAAAGTCTGGAGGCCATAACCTATCTCTGAAATCCACTGGAAATGAGCCATACAGGAGTACTTCAGATTTTTCTTCATTGCACTTCATCTGTGCGCTTGACAGCCAGTGGAACACCGAGGAAATTCAGATCTTCATCAAACCAAACCCGAGGTTCTTGGCTGTGCCCTTACTCGCGTTAGGCGGGGAAAGTGTGGAGGCCATAACCTATCTCTGAAATCCACTGGAAATGAGCCATACAGGAGTACTTCAGATTTTTCTTCATTGCACTTCATCTGTGCGCTTGCCAGCCAGTGGAACACCGAGGATAAACAGTGCTGCACAACCTCCACCGAATCCTCTCCCCTCTTCCAAGAGAACAGCAGTTGTGTGTCGTCCGCATAGGCCATCACCTTAGCCCCCAGTGACTCCTCAAGGTAAACCAGCAGAGTCACATAGATGTTAAAAAGAAGAGGGCTAAGGGATGACCCCTGCGGAACGCCAGTAGACAAATGCATCGGCGCAGAATCACAAGGAGGAAGCCACACCTGCTGTGATCTATCCTCCAAAAAAGATCGAATCCAACTTAAAGCCGAACCCGAGATACCAATTGCCACTAGGCGATCAAGAAGTAAAGAATGGGGCACCGTATCGAATGCCGCCGAGAAATCAAGCATAACCAAGGCAGCTCTCCCGCCAGCATCCAGGCACTCCCGGATTGTCTCTGTTACCTCCAAAAGTGCAGACTCCGTAATATGAGCAGCACGGAACCCCGATTGTACAGGGTGTAACAAGCCAGCCATCTCTACAAAGTTGGTAAGCTGAGATGTCACGACCTTCTCACAAACTTTAGCCAAACTTGGCAAGAGCGAGATAGGCCGATAATTGGCAGGAGACTACGGATCAAGAGACGGCTTCTTAAGGAGGGGCAGAATCAGTGCTTACTTCCATAGAAGCGGAACACTGGCCACGCGAAGAGACTGATTGATCACTTGGTTGACTTCAGTATTAATTGTATCTGCGACTTCCGCTAGAAGCCTAGCAGCACAAGGGTCTTTAGGCGAGCCAGATTTAAGTGCTTTAAGAATTCTAAGTGACGTAGACAAGTCCACTGGGCTGAATGCAGAGAAGGAACATCCCAACTCCTTCTCCTGTATCCCCAAAGGAACAGCCATAGCTCTCTTGGGTCCATTCGAAAAGGATTGCTGTATACTGACGATTTTTTCCAGAAAGAAATTAACCACGGTATTACACCAGGTAACTGAAGATGGTATCACCTCCACCGTGGCCCTAGGAGCCACAAAACTCTGCACAATGGCGAATATTTCTTTAGAGTTATTATTGGCCCGATCAATACGAGCGGAAAGATAACAGCCCCTGGCTATGCCAATAGATGAATAGTAAAGTTTCTGTTTTGCTCTAAGTGCCTGTTTGGCAGTGGGACAGTAACCACTGGAATGCCAGACTCTTTCCAGGACCTTGCAGGCATGTTTCAATGTTCTCAGCTCAGTAAACCATGGCTTAGAGGGAGACTCTCTCCTAAGCTTACAATTACCAGGAGTGAAGAGAGCACTGACAGAATCAGAAATCCAATTGGCAAAGCTGGACACATTATCCTCCAAGTTTCCAAGAACGAGATGCCGTGCAGCTGTCAAATGGCTGCTAAGTTGCCCTGCGTCCAATTTCCTAGAAGTAGGGGGGCGATGGTAACTGGTTTGCCGCGGCGGACGTTGCACAGCCCAAGAGACAAATATGGGAAAATGGTCAGACCAAGCGACCTAAACAATGCCGCCACATATTCCCGCAGGCTATCCCCTTCTCCCTTCCAGGGGACCATTCGGATCCTGATGTTGTTCCACCGCGAGTGGTTTTCCAGGTCTTCGGTGTGCGCCTGCAAGTCCAGATTTTGTTCCGTCAGGCGGAGAACGTCTTGTTGGAGCTGATGGATCTCCTCGGCAGCACCCAAATCGTGTTCCTCCAGAGTCGCCACTCTCTCCCCTATGTCATCGACGTCTCGGCGCATCTCCCGGACGTCTGAGGAGAGCTGGGAGCGGAGGTCCAAGATATCCTCCTTAATGGCGGCAAAGAGCTCCAGCATGAAGGCCTTAGTCGCCGGCGCGTCCGCATCAGCAGGTTGCACAGATTGGGCATCGGGCTGCGTGGCGGTCGGACCCACCATTTTCTGCTGTAAGTCTTTCGGGGGTTTATCCTTCTTGCCCCTGACCGCCGACATAGCGGTGTTGATGTGGGGCATCAACACGTTCCCGCTGCGAGTGTACCTCTCCACTCAGTCCAGGCCCAGGTCACCGCTGGGAAGCGCGGCCTGCCGCTGCACGGGCCGATGGCGCGCCCTCCTCTATTCAGCGATCTCCTCGCCCAGGCAGCACCTCGGGGGAGCTGGCCCCCAAACCACAGACTGCCGCTGCCTGCACACCTCCTTGCCACTCCAACCGTCGTGGCACTCGACTGTCCAAGGTCCCACATGCTCCCCAAAGTCCTCACAGGCAGTAGCAGCTGGGCCCAGACACCCCAAGTTCCATCGAAGCCCCTTTTCAGGTAGGCTGTCGCCTCTCCCCGGCTCTCCACACACAGGCCCTCACATTGGTAACTCGAGGGTTCTACAAAAGTCTCTCCCCCTCATAGTGCCCGGCCATCACAGGGCTCCACCGTGTCTCACCGTCCACTACACCCGAGAGGGGCCCGTCAGGGAAGCGCCAATGCCGGGGAACGCCACCCGCCGAAATGCAGGCTGAAAGGAGGCCCCAATCCCGCCCCACGCGGTCGTGCTCTGCAGTCTACGAGGGGGAAGGACCTCCCCGGATGCGCCACCCGCCGATCCGCGGGCTGGGATGAAGCGCCGCTGGGCCACACAGCAGCAGGCCCCAAGTGGGGAGGCAGCAGCGACAACCACAGCGCGGTCTAGAAAGCAGCAAAGACCTGGGAAGGGAGCCATACTCAATGTCGATACCGGGGCCCACTGCTTGGAGCCCCTGTGGGGCCCCATGCCGTCCGCCGACCCATGGACCGAGTCCCAGGCCTCAGGCCGACCACCCACTCACTCCTCACCTCTGGGCCGCAACCGGGGAGCTCGACCGCCGTCCGTGTCGCGGGAGCTCACCCGCCACTCCAGGCACCCCTGGGCGGCCTCCACTCCGCAGGGAGACGCCACCCCGAGCTCCACAGCGGCCGCCTCATCCTCCGCTCCTCTCTCAAGCCCCGTATCCAGGGGCAGCCGCACATTGCACGCAATGCGCCGCGGCGTGCCATGGTCCGCAGTGTAGACCACGCGCAAGTCGGGCCCGGGGGGAGTCCAGGCTGCTCCGCGCCGATCGGCGGAATGCCCACACCAGGAGCAAAAAGAGGGGCACTGCCGGAATCGGGACGGCACGGGGGCACCGATGCACCTCTTCAATGGCGTGGATGGGCACCAGGTAGTACGCTGCACAACGCTGAAAGTCGGGCGGTGTCGGAGGGACCGGGAAAGACGTCCTAGTCCGCCGCCATCTTAGCCACGCCCCTCCTAAAACGTAACTTTAAAGAGCAAATTATTTAAACTATCAATATCAATATTTATCAACACACTAATTAGCATGAATAAAAAATGTCTTATTAATTAAATATAAATAATTTACTATCCACAATATACACCCAAAACGCACAACACACTCCTGAAAATTTACAAAAAAATAATTACACAATTGAGAAAATTAATTATCAATTTAAAAATTAATATAAAGTTACACATTCATTATTACCTAATTACAATTAATTTTCCTCCCACCACATACCCCCACAAAATCCACAACCCTCACCTAAATTTGTAATAAAAACATTTAATTGCACAATTAACAAACTTAATTATCAATTAAAGAATTATTATTAATTATAATTACAAAGATTAATCACTTAGAATTAATGTACTCCCCACCATGTACCACTATAAACCCCACAACCCACACCTAAAATAAAACAAAAATAAATTATGTGATTAACGTAATTAATTATGAATCAAATAATTAATATTAATTAACAACTAATTATTAATGTATTATAATTAAATAATTTCCCACTCTGTACCCCTATAAACCAATACCTCTGATACTAAAAACCACAAATATTAATTACATTAAATTTAATAACCACTAAACATGTAACAATTATATTAAAAAACATAATCAATCATCATAATTCTTTTTACATCATATACATTTAAAATATATACTATAATGCATTACAATAATTAAAAAACTATATTCAATATTCTTGACAACGATATTCTTGCTGATAATATTGCCTTCTCACAATATTTTAGCTATACTAGATATTTTGGTAAGTCAATATTTTGTATTCTATATTTTGTCTGAACACCATCCTGGGTACAAGAGGGAGAGCAGGCTCACTCTACTAGGCTCTTCTAGGGTCTCAGACAGCGGGTTCATTCCTCTTTTGTTCCTCCACAGGTCCAGGAATGTTCTGAAGTGAGTGCCTAGGAGATGCCACATTTATGCCTGGAACGAGCTAGTGGGGGGAATGACCTCTAGGGATGCCCTAATCAATGGGGGAAATGTTCCCGGGCCTAATGCTACCCACTTTGGACATTTTGAAGATGGCCGAAGTCCTATGCCAAAATAACTTAGGTTCTGAGGGATGCAGGTGTGTGTGCGAGGAGCTTGCTATTGCAAACTTAGGGTCCATTAGGATGACGGGCATAAAACCACCCCAACCACCATGGAGGTGGTTAACAACCGCCCGCCAGGACCGTGGAGAAACTGGCTTTCAAATTAGGAACACCCGCCCAAATAAACCAACCGCTGCAGTCGGAACACCGGCGGTGACATCCAAAACACGACCGCGGCGGTCGGAAACGCAGTGGAAAGCTACAACCCGCCGCAAGCATAGTGGAGACTCCTTACGGGAAATTAGTATATCCCCGATGGTCCTGCAGTACAATCTGCTGTGTCCGACCGCCGTGATCGCATACAGGAGGGAATGTGGGAGACAGCAGAAGAGCTGCAGCATAGCCACCGCAGCGGACGATAAATGAAAAACATGGCGGATGATGCAAAAACACCGCCGCAATGCCAAACATTGCACAAAACAAAGTAGCCATGCCCCCCAAATACACAAAACACAACCAAATGAAAAGGAAATATGCCAAACAGAAACATACAATTCCCAGGACAACTCCTGATAGCACAATCCCATGTGGACACACCCACACAACAGCGTATAAAACCAGCCCCTTCACTGACCATAATCCTTTGAAACACTCCAGAAGAGAAGAGCATCCACCAGATCTGACAGGAAAGGCAAGAGAACACAGCACACCCACCACCACCACCACCACCACCATCACACCAGCACCAAGAATCTCCCAGCACATAATACACCACACACAAAAACACCACACCCACCACCCACATCCCTGCAACCACAAACACTTCAAACACCACACACCATGGCATCACAGAAAATGCCCAAATTCACAGAGAGTGAGTTGACAGTCCTGGTAAATGAGATAGTCAGAGTGGAACCACAAACTGTTTGGTAGCCTAGTCCAATAGACACCATTAGCCACAAGGACCTAAAAGTGAGAAAGGATAGTACAAAGGGTCAATACAGTAGGGTCCACCACCCAAGAAGGAGATCATGAAGCGGTGGCATGATCTCAAGAGGGTTATCAAAGAGAGAAGGAGCAAGAACTGGGAGCTGGCTAACCGGACTGGCAGTGGCCCTCCCATACCACGGAAAACATTGACACCATGGGAAGAGAAGGTGCTTGCCATACCGCATCCTAAGAGTCTCACAGGAGTATCCGGGGGAGTGGAGCCTGGTAAGTACAAACAAATGTCAACCAAAACACTGATATGTACTGTTCTGCACATCCAAAACACACACCACACCAGACAAATCACATCCATCTGCACCACACACCCACAAAAACCTGTATCACAGATCCAACAGACACCCACTCCCATGTACCCTAAACACAGCTAGCAATATAACCATGGGAGCATGAGCACAGTCAGCCTGCACTACTACTCCCACCATACCCCCTGTCCCCCACCCCAGCAGCATGGAGCACTCTCTCCCTCCCACAAGCACTGTGAAGCCATTGCATTGTTCACCAAATAAACTTACAGGGAGGTCGCCATCTTCACTGGGAGGCCTGTATGTGGGAGGGAGGCCTGACTACTACTCCCACCATGCCCTCTGTCCCATACCCCAGCAAGATGGAGCCCTCCCCCACACCACCTAGGAGCAGCCGGAATCCATTGCATTATTCACCCTCACCTTACAGGTAGGTAGCCATCTTGCTTGGGAGGCCTGTATGTGGGAGGAAGGCCTGTACTCCTACTCCCACCATGCCCCCTGTCCCACACCCCAGCAGCATGGAGCACTCCCTCCCTCCCACAAGCACCGTGAAGCCATTGCATTGTTCACCAAACAAACTTACAGGTAGGTAGCCATCTTCACTGGGAGGCCTGTATGTGGGAAGGAGGCCTGCACTACTACTCCCACCATGCCCCCTGTCCCACACCTCAGCAAGATGGAGCCCCCCCCATACCACCCAGGAGCACCTGGAAGCCATTGCATTGTTCACCCTCACCTTACAGGTAAGTAGCCATCTTGCTTGGCAGGCCTGTATGTGGGAAGGAGGCCTGCATTCCTACTCCCACCATGCCCCCTGTCCCACACCACAGCAGCATGGAGCACTCCCTCCCTCCCACAAGCACTGTGAAGCCATTGCATTGTTCACCAAACAAACTTACAGGTAGGTAGACATCTTCACTGGGAGGCCTGTATGTGGGAGGGAGGCCTGTACTACTACTCCTACCATGTCCCCTGTCCCCATACTCCAGCAAGATGGAGCCCTCCCCCACACCACCCAGGAGCACCTGGAAGGCATCGCATTGTTCACCAAACAAACTTACAGGTAGGTAGCCATTTTCACCGTGAGCGTGTTTGTAAGATGGAGGCCTGCACTACTACTCCCACCATGCCCTCTGTCTCATACCCCAGCAGCATGGAGCACTCCCTCCCTCTTACAAGCACTGTGAAGCCATTGCATTGTTCACCCTCACCTTACAGGTATGTAGCCATCTTCCCTGGGCTTACTCTTTGTGGGTGGGAGACCTGCATCACTACACACAGGACCAATTGCATGCAATGCATCGATACCTGACATGTATGAGTAATTTATGTACCTCTGCATCATGTAATGAGGCACAGTATTGCACTTACAAAAAATAGTGAAGATCAGTCAATTGTGTAGTGTACAGACAGTGGATGACACACAGCTAACAGAGTTCTTGCACAGTGCACAACACTGACCATTCCCCATCTAATTCACAGGTGACCAAGAACTAACTGCTGAGGACGACAACAACGACCAGCAGAGCCAGTCTTCACCCCCGGTACATGGACTCTCGTGTGTAGACTCCCAGGATTCTCTGGTCAATGAGCTCCAGGCCAGCCCATCTGGTGTGCCAGGGAGCAACAGGTCCCAGGCACACATCCTCCCCACCACCACATCTGCTGCAACAACAACTGCACAGCAGACCCCTGCAGTTACGGCCTGTGCCTCCACCACCACCACCACTACCAGTGCCACCTGCCGCACCCTCCTTGTCCCAGCGGATGACCAGTCCACACCAACAACTGTGGACGGCAGGGAGAGTGTGCGTGGACTCACAGTGGCGAGGCAACAGGTCCGTGGCAGCAGGGCAGGTGGGAGGGCCAGGGTCACCCCCAGACCTCAGGAGGTTGGGACACCATCCCTGGAACACTTCACCAGAGTCATCGGGCCTGCGAACAGGTCCAGGGACAAAGTGGCCGATCTGAAGAACTATTACGCGAGCTCATCCTGCTGATGAGGTCCAGCGACACCCGCCTTGGACAAATGGTGGACCTCATGGGCCAGCAAGTTGCGTTACTGAGGGACAGGCCTGCGTCCCAAACAACACCTCCGCCCCCTCTGTTGTGCTGCAGGATGACAGTGCACCATCCTCCCCTGCGGCCACAGAGAGGGGTGAGTCCTCAGACACCACTCACCATGCATCAGGGTCCCCCCGGCCAAGTGACCAAGGGGGCATCCAGAGAAGAGCCTGGGAGTCTCTGGAGGCAAAGCACCAGCCAAACGCCAGTCACGGAGCCAGCCCTGATGGCAACTCTCTTCCCCACTGCATTGACTGTTGGGACAGTCCTTTTCCACACTGCCTTGTGAATGGCACCTGTCTGTTGGGCTGTGTCACATCTTGTGTTGGCCCTTAGTCCTGGTTGCATGGCCTACATGAGATGTGTGCTCTTGGGTAGTCAAGAGGTGTGCAGTGTGAAGGGTGTGACTTTGCAGGGGGTGTGAATGTGTGTGTGCCCCTAGATTGTGAAAGACACACATGTCACCCAGGAGTTGTGTGCCTGTTGTTTGGATTGTTCTGCCCTGTGGATATGGTTGTATGCACATGTGTGAGTTGACTGTTGTGCACTGTGCAGTGTGTTGGTGTGTCCATGCTGTTCTGTCTGACTTCTCCTTGTTGTTTTAGTCACTTACAAGCGTGCACAGTATGTGACTTGCACATCAGTGTTGTTTGTTTGATCATCCATGTGTCTTGAGTGTGCTTGTGTAGACTGTGTAGCCCTGCTGCTCCACACTGCTATTGTGGTTGTGTTTCTCATGCATTGCAGGCACATGGTGCCTTTTATCCTCCTGTATGGCATGGTGTGTGTGGTGTAATGCCATCCCCTCTGTGTGCCACTTATGCCTACCCATTATGGGTCTGCACTCCCTCTATTTGTGTATGGTACACCCCTTACATGTCTACTACTGACATGCAAGTCAGTTAACTTTGATGTCATCTGTCCCCTTGGTTTACATGTGTGTGTGCTTCCCCATCACTTCATTTGTGACACTGTGCTTTGTACTGCAGTTCTTGGGCCAAGAGTGATGTTCCACTCTGGACATTGCCCCAATGGTTTATGTGTGGTGTTCTTGTGCTATTAATCAGTGAGGATTGCTCATGTGCACTGCAGCTGTATGTGCTGCCCAGTGCTCTGGTCAAGATGGTTCTGCTCTTGTATCCCAGAGTGGTGCATCTGTTGTTGTTGTGTTGGATGTATGTGTGTTGGCTGTGGTATTGCTTCACTTCCTGGGTGTGCTGTTGTGTTTGTGCTGTGCTGATTTGTGTTGTGTTTTGATGTTGTGTCAGTCATGTCTGTGTGTGACTGTTCTGCTTGGTGTGCACACACTGCTTGTTGTGCATACAGTGATGTGTGTATGTGGCCTTTTGATTGCCTGATATGCATCCCCTGGTGTCCTGTAGTGTTTGTTCATTTTTGATTTCATGTGCATCTGTGGTTGGTTTCATGTGGCAGTGTAGTTCTGTGATGGATGCACTTCTAGTGTGATTTGTGGTATGTTGTGTGTGTTTTGTTCCTGAGTGATGGGGTTGTGCACTCCTGTTGTGTCTGTGCTCCCATTGCCTTTCCACAGTTTGGCTGACAGGGTATGTCTGTTTCTGATGGTGTTTTGTGTGTGTTTCTGTAGTGTCTGTGTGTTGCTTTTGGGCAGGCATCTTTTCAGGCATCCCTATGTGTGTGTTATGTTTGTGGCTACACCCAAGGTGTGTGTTTGTGTGTGTATGTACTGGCAAGTATTGGCAGCCTTCAGTGTGTGTTGCACTGGTGTTGTGTGTTCCTTGTCAGCCACTCCTGCAGTGGCTGTCTCCCTGGTTGCTTGTTGTGTGGTGCAGGGTGTGGATTGTGCTTGCTTGTTGCTGTGCTTGTTGCTTGTTGCTGTGCATAGGGGTGTACAGGATGGGCACCTGACCTGTGACTTGATGGGGTGTGTTGATGTGTGGTTGGGGGTGGTGTATCCCTGTGGTCTTTGTACCCTGCCCGTGCCTTGGACTGGCCCAGCCTTCTGCATTGAGCGCATGTGTTGGCCGCTGCAGTGACATGACCAGGACCGGGACGTTGCTGCAAGTTCGCGGTCGATGTGTGTCCAGGATGCAGTGGGATGACTTGATGGCAGGTGAGTCATGTGTGGGTGCACTTGTGGATGTATTGTAGCCCCCAGCAGGGTGTCTGTTGTGCTTTTGGACCACGTGTCAGCCCATGTGTTGGATTTGTGTAGTTGCGTACCTGCTGCGTTGTCCACGGCGGCCCATTAGATGTTAATGCTGTAGCAGGTACAGCACCGGATACACATGTAGAGCTGGGTCCATGGCGGTCGTGACTGGGTGGTGTGGATCGGGTCTCTGCTATTGTGCTCCGCTGTCGAGTTTTTGCCGTCTCTGGTTGGCCCGTGTCTCCGCTGCGGTGCGTCTGCCTGTTTGGGCCATCCTAATTTGTGGAGTGGGGCGGATGTCATTCCGCATGGCAGAGAGTCTTCATTGGCTTCCACCGCCACGGTGGTGGGCGCACTTTTATGGCAGTGCACGTCGCTCCGCGGCGGACGGGATTTGACCTATGTTTTGCAATTCTAATATGGCGGACGTGTTTCCTGCTGTTCGCGGGCAGAAAAAGGCGTTTTTCCGCCCCGCCAGCACCGCGGTGGCCGCCCGCCATCCTAATGGACTCCTTAGTGTTCTCCCACCTTTAACACTAAAATCCAGTTTTTGGCAATCCCTATATTCCCAACAAAGTCATAAACAGAAGTCTGTTAGAACAAAAGCTGACAGTGGATAGACACAAATCGGTTTGCATCGTGTTTCCCTCCTTTGAAATGCATCCCAAATGTCAGATAAAAAACCCCAGCAGCCCTGTCAAACAGATCTTGACACTGCAGCACGATCTGACACTGTTATGTCAACAATAGGCACGCTGTGATGGAGGCCGGTCTACTTGGGGTGACAAAGAATGGTGCAGGCCTGGGTGATAGCAGCATCTGCTTCTAACAGAGTAGCTCTCTTTGAGGTTCATCAAGGGGCTGCGCACAGCCCCCAGGTCCACTCTGTCAAGGGGATGACAATCCCCCCAACACCCATGCCCATTGTCCCTGTCCTGGGAGCAGTTCACCCCTCCACCCCCCACTGGGGAGTCATCATCAGCGAGGTGGCAGTTGGAAGTCACAGAAATGCTTTAGAGGCTTTTATCTGAGAAAAGGCAAATTGTTTAATATACCTTTTCTTTAATAGTTATGCAAAGTCTGACTTTATTATTACAGTGGATTTTGTTTAACTATTAAAAGGAGTTCTTGAAATATTTTTCTAGCTGCAATCATTATAAGGTGTTATAAAGTAAGCCTGTGCTTTCCTATGAAAAACTACCAGCCTTGCCGCAGTAAAAATAGGTCTCGGGCTTTTACACTGAAAGAACATGTGGAACACTAAACATTTACATGTCCTACTTTCAAATGCCAAGCATCCTGCCTAATGGCCAATAAGGCCTACTTTGGGGTGAGTTATTAACATTTACAAGGAAGGGTTGGTCCTGTCAAAAAGGGGTTCTTTTGTCAGTATGGATTTGCAGTTTAAAACTGCACTGCCAGGCTGCAATGGTAGGCCTGGAAACATGATCTAGAGTGTTACTGCAGTCCACTGATAGCATTTAATTTACAGTCCCCGTGTAAACTTGGTACCCTATGGTAGGGACTTATAGACAAATTAAATAAACTAAGATGTATGCTACTTTTACCATGTTGAAAGGCAGAGCACATGCACTTTACCTCTGATTACCAGGGGTAAAGTGCAAAGATTTCCATAGCCTGCAAAATTATGGTTCAGCAAAAATGCAAAAACAATTTGAGATAACCCTATAGAAAGAGCACATTTGCAACACAGCCTCCCTCCAGCTAAAAGCTATGGCAGACGAATCCATACTTGGATGGACTTCCCTGCCCAGGCAATAGAATATAGACCATTTGCTTTGTCTGCAATAGCACTTGTCTCTTCTATAGACTACTCCCTTGATGCCTTGTTTATGACCGAGACGTGGCTCCATGACGACATGGACTCGGTCATCAACCTTGCCACCCCTATTGGGTTCACTACATGTACCGTGAACAGAAATTCTAGAGGGGGCGGACTTGCACTCATAGCTAAATCGCACCTCGCCTGCCAATTAATTAAAGCTGACATTAGGGGCAGCGAAAGTGCTAGGTTCTCCATTAAAGCAAACCCTCAATTCTGCGCTACTGGTCTCTTGATTTATAGACCCCCTGGCGCGGACACTCCTTTCATTAACTCGCTCCTACAATACCTGGGCACCGACATCACTAAAACCTCCAATCTTACGATCATAGGCGACCTTAACCTACACCTTGACCGGGACACTGAACCTAAAATCTCCACCTTTCTGGCGGATCTTGCCGCCCTCCAGCTTAATCAACTTGTGAGTGGCCCCACCCATAGGGCGGGACACCTCCTTGATCCCATCTTTTCCAACATTGAGAATGGGATCGTTGATACACCTATTCCTATGGCGTGGACTGACCACCATCTGGTGATCATGACAGTCCCTTGCAAACCCGCCCCTGCATCTGCACCTACCCCTCAAGTCCAGAAGCGTCCGTGGAGAAAACTCCGCTTGGAGGAGCTTCATAATCTCTTAAGGACTAATCCCCCTCCTCTGAGTGACGACATTGACCTAGGATATGACCAGTTTTGTCAATGGATAATCCAAGCTTTGGACTCCCTGGTCCCAGCTAAGTGGGTTAAGGCTCGTGCCCACGTGGCTAGCCCCTGGTACAACACAGAATTAAAATTGAGTCTATCACGATTTTGTTCAATAATGCAATCGTATTTACAAAACATTCAGTTAAATCTAATAAATGCAACACTAACATTTGTTCTATCACACTATTACCAGTAGTGTTTAATCATTATTGTCAAATAATATCTTCCTTTCTATCCGTGTGGGCACCCTGTGTTCGCGCTTTTACTGTGCGGTGTGTGTATTTAGTCAAGGCGTCTATGACTGTTTAATTAAGCGCGTTGTTCACTGTTCAAATCTGTGTGTTGCATCCATAGCTTTAAAAAACGAATATGATTGAAAGCGAAGAACTACAAATCTACGCGTGTAAAACGCGGTAGCATTTTACCCAAAATAATGACGTCTGCATACTTCAAGCTCAGAGGAGATATAGCGTAATGCTATTTCATCCTGTACCTGCTGAGGGTCGCGTAACTAAGCCTTTGGTATATGTTAAACCCATATCGGCAAAGCGCATTTAAACAGTATCCTTAATCCGCTAGTATCTGTTGCAAGCTTTGTTCTTACCAGAATACGCTGCTACAAAGTATCAAGCTCGCGTTTGAAGCCGCCTTTCCTTCTGTTACAAAACTGGCGTGTGACGTGTGTAGGCTGAGGTGTTCCTTAAAAACGGCGCGCGCTGCTATTAAAGGGCCAGTGTCTGAAATTGATAATCACTGTTGTGACTCTGTATTTAACTGAACGGTATTCTTAAAAGGTTACATAATGCATGCTCAGCACAGTGAATTTACAAATTTAACTATAACATGCCAACATTCATAAATAAATGCTAAATTCAGTTCGTTCATTAATTCCATGTGGACGCAGGGTTTGCAAATGATAAATCCAGTGATTCTCACGTTTCAATAAGGCTTTTCTATTGTCAATTTCCTCATTTCTTTCCACAATTTCCAGTATGCATGCCTTGATTTGGTTAATCTGGTGTTTATGTTCAATAAAATGCATAGCAACGTAGGCTTTGCCACATGGGCATTTTATCATATATATGATATTCTTGGTGTCACATGTCCCGTTCACTTGTAGCCCATGTGGCAAAGCCTACGTTGGACAGACAGAACGTAAACTTAAAGTCAGGTTAACGGAACACAAAAGCAACATAAGAACTAAAGTTGTAAAATCAGCCCTTGCTATGCATTTTATTTAAGAATACCGTTCAGTTAAATACAGAGTCACAGCAGTGATTATCAATTTCAGACACTGGCCCTTTAATAGCAGCGCGCGCCGTTTTTAAGGAACACCTCAGCCTACACACGTCACACGCCAGTTTTGTAACAGAAGGAAAGGCGGCTTCAAACGCGAGCTTGATACTTTGTAGCAGCGTATTCTGGTAAGAACAAAGCTTGCAACAGATACTAGTGGATTAAGGATACTGTTTAAATGCGCTTTGCCGATATGGGTTTAACATATACCAAAGGCTTAGTTACGCGACCCTCAGCAGGTACAGGATGAAATAGCATTACGCTATATCTCCTCTGAGCTTGAAGTATGCAGACGTCATTATTTTGGGTAAAATGCTACAGCGTTTTACACGCGTAGATTTGTAGTTCTTCGCTTTCAATCATATTCGTTTTTTAAAGCTATGGATGCAACACACAGATTTGAACAGTGAACAACGCGCTTAATTAAACAGTCATAGACGCCTTGACTAAATACACACACCGCACAGTAAAAGCGCGAACACAGGGTGCCCACACGGATAGAAAGGAAGATATTATTTGACAATAATGATTAAACACTACTGGTAATAGTGTGATAGAACAAATGTTAGTGTTGCATTTATTAGATTTAACTGAATGTTTTGTAAATACGGTTGCATTATTGAACAAAATCGTGATAGACTCAATTTTTGTTTCATAGATTTTCCCTGATGAAGGCCCAAAGCCGAAATGCATTGGAATATATTATTTTGTTTATTCAAAAAATGAATTGGATACTATAGACGCATGTATGGAATACAAATAATTTCAAGCAAAGGAAATTAATATAAATCATGGAAAAACTTTATGAGTATGAATAAAATACTAAAGGAGAAACATTGAGTTTGTGGAAAAAACTTTATTGAGAAAAACTTTATGTAGGATATCTTTGCTGAGTCTTCAGCACACAAGTACCAGTGCCCTAGGAGACACTCGCACATCACTGTGCTAGTGCTATTCAGCCATATTTCTATACTCCCGAGCGGGGAGTATCCATAGGAGCACGGTGAACGCCTGAATCAAGAATAACATAACGCAGTGCATGGCCACCTCTTTAACAACACAGAATTAGCCACTCTGAAAAAGAAATGTAAAAAGGCGGAAAGAGGATGGAGGAAAAATTATGATACCAACCTCAAGCATGGTTATGTTCAATTACAAAAAACGTATCATCGTCATGTCTGTAGAACAAGGGCGGCTTATTATGCCACCGAAATCAACAACAGCACCAATGCCTCTAAAACTGTTTTTAAAATTTTAAAAGACCTTACTGCAAAAAAAAACACCATTTCTGCTGTCACCTCTCCAGACCTATGTAATAACATGGCCAATTTCTTTACCAACAAAATAAAGAAAATTTATGAGACCTTCCCCTATTCCCCTCAGTTTTCCGCTACTTTAGACCCTAGTAGACCTTGTCTGTCCTCCCTCCCCACACTAGAACGTGAGAGTTTCTATAAAATCTGTAAAAAAATAAAATCTAGCTCCCCGGCCGACCCCCTAAAACCCGAGACCTTTTGTGCAGCCAATGAGCTTGTCACGGAACCAATACGAAATATTATTAACCGGTCTCTTTCTACGGCCAAAATTCCCTCTAAATGGAAGCAGGCATGGGTATCCCCCATCTTGAAAAAGCCCACTCTGGACCCTACCCTTCCTGAAAATTTTCGGCCCATCTCTCTTCTCCCTTGGCCAGCTAAAATCATAGAAGCACATGTTAACACCATCCTCACCAACTTCCTCCTAACCAATAACATTCTGGATGACTCCCAACACGGGTTTAGAGCTGGTCACAGCACCGAGACAGCCTTGCTTAGTGTTACAGAGGACCTCCGTACCATTCTTGACGCCGGCGGAACGGCAGCACTGATCCTGCTGGATCTCAGTGCTGCCTTCGATACGGTATCACACGAGGCCCTCTTGATGAGATTGGAGGAAGCTGGAATCACAGGTACGGCCCTGGGATGGTTTAAAGACTTTCTTGCCAACAGGTCTTTTAAAGTGTCCACCCCCCCTTACATCTCAAAAGAGGACAACATTGGACAGGGGGTGCCTCAGGGGTCATCACTGAGCCCCACCCTGTTCAATGTTTACGTCCGACCACTAGCAGAAGTGGCTAAACAAAGTGGTCTGACGTTAGTATCTTACGCAGACGACACCCAGTTGGTGGTGGCTCTCAATGGTAACAACGGTCTGGAGGCCCATCACTTCAAGTAGACCCTTATTGACATCACCAATTGGATGACGGCGAATTTCCTCCAGCTAAATGCGGGGAAAACAGAGATACTGCTCTTGGGGAAAAACACCGCAGCCTGGGGCGGTAACTGGTGGCCTGACATTTTAGGCCAACCGCCTAAGCCCAAGGAATGTGTAAAAAATCTGGGAGTCTGGGTCGACTCAGCACTGAAATTCACTCACCACATCAAAAAAGTCGCAGCCACCTGCTTTGGCATCCTGCGCAATCTAAGACCTATGCTGAAGTTTTTCAACTGTCACACCCGCCAGGTAATTGTCCAAGCTACCATCCTTTCTAGGCTGGACTATGCCAGCTCCCTCCTATTGGGCGCTAACCAGGTGGAAATTGCCAGACTTCAGAGAGTGCAGAATGCTGCCGCCAGAGCTTTGGTAGGTCTCCCCCGCCACTCCTCAGCGGCGGGAGCTCTGAAAAAACTGCACTGGCTCCCGGTGGGAAAAAGGATTCAGTTTAAGGCACTCTGTCTTGCCTTCAAAATCCTTAAAACCGCCTCCCCCCCGATGTTGCGCCACCTCCTGACGGAGTATATTCCTGGGAGGTCACTGCGTTCAGGAGGACAACATCTGGTGGTCATTCCCCGTACTAATCTAGCCAGAATGGGCGGTCGATCCTTCAGCTTGCTCGCTGCCAAGCTCTGGAACAGCCTCCCGGAAACTATCCGTGGCATGCAGGACCTTCTGGCTTTCAGGAAAGCCATCAAAACCCACCTCTTTCAATAACCGCATCTCTTCTCCTTTGGTATTCCCCTTTTTCTGTTTTTAGTTTTGCTCGCAGTGCCGGGACGCCCCTTTGCTGGGGCAGCCGAGCGCTATACAAATCCCAATAACATTAACATTAACATTATACCTCTCTGTCACCATCCTCATGGGCAACTGTACTAGCATGGGAAACCCTTCTCCTGATCTGCAGACCCTATGTGTGGGGCTCCTTACCGTAGTTTACAAACAGATGCATCCCAGCAGGCAGAGAGTACTACCATGGCCGACAAGGTGATGTGGCCCATTCTGCCCTTTGAGTCAGATTTCTGTCCCCAATCCAGGGGAAACTCAGCTCATATGGATGAGAACCAACAGAGTTCACAGACAGCTGTCTGTGTCAACTGATCTTCCTTGTCTAGTGGCAGAAACTTCCATTTTAAGAGCATCTAAGATGTTGGCCATGGCCACAAATGCCTCGTGTCACTCAGGAGGTTAGCTGAGGTCTTTGCAGTCTTGAGGACCTGGAGACTAGAGAGTGAAGAAACTCGAGAGTAAAAAGAAGAGATGATGTCTGCTACCTCGGGAGGTCACTCCCCTGTTATTTTCACACTGTATAAAGTTCCCTGTGCAGGTGCATGGAGACAGACAATTTCAAAACCAAGGGAGATGTGAAAAAGAGGAAGAGACCTTTATACATAAAAACGTCCCTTAGTAAAATAATTGACTCCCCTAATCAGAACACTCCCACTTTCCTCTGTAAGAATGCAGAGACAGGAATAAATGAACATTTGAAATTGGAGTCACCGTTAATTTGAATCCTCTTCCATGATTCAACCCAGAAAGTGGATGACTTAGACTGAAGGAGTAGTCATTAGAAGAAATCACTAAAATACTACTAAGTAGTCAATAATTCAAAGAAGTCAGGTAACAGCTATTTAAAATAAATTAAATATCAGAAATAGTCTGAATCAATGCCCCGTTTGTAGAGACTTTTCACCCAACATAGAGAAAGTTGTGAAGACACTTTCTTCATGGCGATCTTTTTCATACTGAGGTGGGCTGGTGCTGTCTCTTCCTCTTCCTCCCCTTTCTGGTTGATGTCTAGATGAGGATGAGACGGGGCTAGGCTATATCAGTTCCTGCATTTAGAAAAGACAGGATTAAGCCACTACTGGTGTGGAGTTTACTTGATCTGCATACCAACCTGTGATTGGGATGCCGCCATATACCCAGCCAGCTGTACCACGAAGGAACCACAATACCCAGCGGCCTCTCAGTGTGCACCCTCATACTGAGCTTCTTGTCGGCAACAAGGATTATCAGAGGGACGGAGAGGCAGCTCACAACAGATACAGGTGTTCCAATGTACGAGTGGCATAGTATAAGCATATAGAAATATTATTCATGTTATCCCCTATGAGGATAGGGCTAATCTTGTGAAATCCTTGAACATTCTAAATCATATCTGCTTAAATGCTGGGGTGAAAAAGACCAGTTTTGCATATACTGAAGAGGGCACAAAATGCTGTATAAGGTCGGTGTCTAGTCTTATTAGAAGGGACTGTATATAAGAGACCAACAAAATCTGCTGTGGTAACTGATTCAGTCTAAGAGCATCTGATGAAGGGCAGCATCACTACAACATTTTATAGGTGAGGACCCCTAAATATCTCCTGCAACAGTGAAATAGTAATATATGTGAGATTGTCAAGAAGGTGGATACTCTTTCCAAAAACGTTTCACCTTATTGTAGGGAAGGATTCTTAAGCCTGCCCACTCACACCGGGTGCAATATTCCATTGTAGCTCCATAACATATCTTAACAGCAGTTTAGGGAACCCTTGAAGTAACATATGTTTTCCTGAATGGTCGAATTATGCTACCTGTTTGAAAGCAGTACTCAAATAAGGGGTTGTAAATCTAAAAGTCATAGGCTAATAGTAAGTATAATTTGCCTTTTCTAGCCACATTATTGAGCAAATCCTTCCGCATAATTTGGTTAAACCCGCCACATATTTCCAGTGGCCCTGCTCTTAGCTAATGACATTAAATACAGAGAGAGAAGATGCAATCTTTGAAAACTTGGATTGTTGAAGATAGAGAAGGCGATGGCAAGTTCCATATAAATGCGAGTGCCTGACCTAAATATTCGATCCCACTTGAATGTTCAAGCATGAGTTGAGTCTCAATATCCATGGAGATTATATTGCCAAGGTCAGGGGCATGGCCAAACCGCCGGCTGACATGGGCGCGCTGGCTTGAAGGTCCACTGCAAACCACTGCTGTTTGACCCACCCGGGGGCTATTATCGACAACTTTGGCCTCGGAACCGCCATGTTAGTGGGTGATGTGGCAATCGGAGCATACATTGGGGCTCCAGCTGGGCGAGGTGCCGATCGGCACCGAAGAACGTCACCGGCACGGGTCATGGTCTGTTGCCATGATGGAAGCCGGGGCCTTAATTCACTGAAACTGTGCTGCGCCTGGGCTCATCATTAATCGGCTGGTATCAGCATGCAGCGGGGTAAGGAGTGGTTGAGGGGGGTGGCTGGATTGTGTGAGCCTTCACTCTTACTAGTCCCACTGGCACTCCCCAGAGGACCCGTGGTGACAGGGGCCGCGGGTAAGCAGGGAACTGGCCGTCGGGCCGGGCGCTGCGGGGCATAGATGCTGGCTCCCGCCTCAGTCCTACCCCAGCAGTTACATTAGCAGAAACCTGCTGCATCGCACTGTACTCCAAGGCAATCGAAGCTAGTGCAATACCCCCACTTGCAGTGGATGCCTAAGGCCACAATAGGCTCAGGTGGCTTGCCCAGTAGGCTTTAAGGTGCAGTAAGACCTGTGTGGGGAGGAAGATTTATACTGCTGATTGGACTGTGCCCCTGAACCATGGTACGGGCTGGAAGGACCCCAAGCAGAGCACCCTCCCTTTTAAACCACCGGCAACTAGTACGACAGCCGAGCAAGGAAGCATGGCGGAGGCAACTGGTGGCACATGCCTGGCACGGCTGGATCGGACACAGTACTGTCGGAGCTCAGGGTGGGCTAAAGGGAGCTGGATACTCATTTTGATGCCCTGATAAGATAAGAGACTGGACGCCATGGGGACTCAGCTTGATAATCTTGTTGGCCGCCTGAGCACAGCTGAGGGCAGAATTTCTGATCTGAAAGACGGTACCTCTCAGACAGCTAGGAGGATGGAGCCTATGGAGAAGCCCCTTAAATTGGTCGCAATTAAGAACGAGGACTTGGAGGCACGACGGCGGCAGAATAATATACGCATAATGGGTGTGCCCGAGTCCACCAACAGAGGACGGCTAGACCGCTTTTTGGAAAGATGCTCATCGAACTGTTTGCGGTTCAATCTTTCACCACTACCTTTGTAGGAGAGCGAGCACACCGCATCGTCTGCAGCCGAATCCGGGGTGTCGGCCGAGGCCCATCATAGCTCGACTGCTCAACTTTAGGGACAGGGACACCACTCTCAAGGTGGTTCGTGAGAAGGGAAAGCTGCACTGGCAAGGATAATCCATTTCACTATATCCCGTGGTCCAGGAGGCAAGACGAAAGTTTGGAGGGGTGAAGGTAAATCTACGGAAGTTGGGGTTGAGTTGAGGTACAGCATGCTCTACCCTGCGCGGCTGAAAGTGGACATTGATGGACCCTCCAGAATATTTAACTCCACTAATGAGGCCCAGGAATGTTGTCAGTCCTACTCCAAATCTGGGCGGCACTGCAGTACAGCATCTCTTCTATCACAGAACATTCCGGACTCAGGTGCCAGTGCGGATCTGTTTACGGCCAGTTAGGGTGGTGCGCTACCCTTTCATGGTCAAATAAACCTGTGTGTTGTATGTGTGGCACTATCTGGGACTATCTGGCCTAGTTCACTGTTCAATAAATATGGGGTGCAGGTGTCACCCCCCCCCCCAGGACTGGACTCACTACATATCTCATGACACTTATGTGCCAATTGTGGTGGAAGCAGTGTGGCGTTGCCACCCCCTAAGTGCGGATGCACATTCATGTGATGATACAATATAGATTAATGTTTTTGTTTAAGTTGCATTTCAAATTGTACAATTCAGGTTGAGTTTTTCCCCCTCAGTTGGGTATGGGGGATAGGAGGTGGGTGGGGATATGTTGGATCTTCAGACAACATGTGACAATATGGTTTAATTGGTATAGTCAATTGCAGTGCAGAACATGTAGTTCAAATGCAGACAACATTATTTTTCAAGAAGTAACACATGGCTAACAGGGTACAATCGGAAGCAAATGTAGTCCTCCTGATGTGGAAAGTTAGGGTCACATTAACGTCCGCAAATGTAAGCTAGTAGCCAATTATATGCAGCGCCACCAGGTGAATATTGCCTTCATACAGGAGACTCACCTGGCACCTTCTGTGAAAACATCGCCGGCAGGTAACTGGGGGCCGATAGGTATTTTGCTGGATACAGTACTTATGTGAGGGGTGTGGCGATATTGATCCAGAAACAAGTGCCGTTCAGGGAATTAGAGGTGTATCCCGATCCAGGGGGCGCTACTTGTTGCTAAAGGGATGTCTGTTGGAACATTCTGTATTGTTGGTTAACATTTATGCACCAAATGTTGACGATCCTGATTCCTTCAATTCTATTAACGCACACATTATATTATGTATGGGGCAGATCAAATTTGTTTGGGTGGGGATTTTAACTTGCTGCTTTAGTCAGGAGGGTGCTATTGGATATGTTTGAAAGCCAGGGACTGGTTGATGCTTGGAGGCATCAAAAACCTGATCAGGGTGAATATACGCATTACTCAGCACCACATAATACATGGACCCTGTTGGACTACTGGTGTCTCTCGGCAGGGGTTACACTCTGGATTAGCGATGTGGCATTTTTCCTGCGCACATTATCGGACCATTTGCCTGTGGTGCTACAACTGAAACGGGGGTGGACCATCCATGGAGGTTCCCTGATATGACTCTGAGGGTCACGTTATTCGCGTCCGAGCTAAGCGAAGCGATCAACGAATATTTCACTATTTCACATTAAACGCCGGTACAATGACATCTAAGGCCATGCTCTGGAAGGCATTCCCGGTTTACACTATGGGTATATGCATATCTAAAAGCGCAGGTGTGCCTTGGGATTTGAGCCGCACTATCACATGCGTAGAGGCACAGCTGGCAGATCTTGATCGGCTGGATGCGCAACCCTTGAGCCCCTCTAGTTTGCAACGCGGTGCTACCCTCCTAGATGAGTTTCGGGGAGCAGCTGACTGGGAGGCCCATTATCTCGGGAAATATGCGACTGCCAGACACTATGGGGAGGGTTAACTGCCGGTAAGGACCCTTGCTAGAATGATGCCGCAGACCCGCAGGCTGACATACATCTCTGAGTTGTTGGGACGCAAAAAGATGCGTATAACTGGAAATGTGAGACTCCTTAAAGAGGTGCTCACTTACTACATGGAATTGTACACCACCAGAGCGCTGGGGCACCCATTGGCATATAGTGACTATCTAGATGAGTAATCCATGGTCTGGATGGAAAAAGCACACCATGAATTCCTGGTGGAGCCATTTTCGGTCGATGAAGTTATTGAAGCCATCAATGTGCTGGACGGCAATAAGGCACCCGGGTTGGATGGGTTTTTAGGATGTTTTTACAAGAAGTATAAAGATATTCTCGCTCAATATTTTATAGATATGTATCAGGAAGTAGTAGAGGCCGGGGTACTCCTGCCCATCTTAAGAGAGGCGGTCATAATCCTATTGCCGAAACCTGATAAAGATCTGCTGTTATGCGATTCATATAGAGCATTGTCACTTTTAAATTTTAGCTAAAATATTGGCAACTATGCTAGCCCTTATTGTAGAAAGGCTGGTCTCACCCACACATTCAGGGTTTATCCCCCATAAGTCCACTGCGCTCAACCTCCGTACGCTGTTTGCCACATACATAGACTATCACCGGCAGTTCCACCCACCGCTGAACTACTCAATGCAGAGAAAGCTTTTGATTTGCTCAAGTGGCCTTTTCTTTATGCGGTACTGGGTCACCTGGGAATGCTGGAGCGGTTCTTGGTGGTTACTAAATTACTGTATGAACAACCCACGGCACTCATATGTTTAATTGGCACATTGACGACTGTATTCCAACTGACACATGGCACATGGCAGGGTTGTCCACACTCCCCTTTGCTGTTTGTTCTAACAATGGACCAACTGGTGCGTCATCTGCAAGAGAGGCATAGTCATCAGGGCCTATAGTTTAGTACAGGGCCACTGCTCCTCACATTATATGCAGATGATATCATAATATAAGTCAGGCATCCAGATGAGAACATGGCGCCGCTTCTGCGTGAGGTGATGCGATACGGCACCCTGTCTGGCCTGTGTATTATTTGGGGGAAGTCAGAGGTGTTCTGACTGAGGGAAGCGTCATGTTGTTGAACTTGGCCATTTTTGCAGGGTCATCCCTGAACTTCCTCCTCTATCTTGTCTGACCTGTTTTGTTGGTTTTATGACTCTGGGCACTTTACCACTGCTGATCAGTGCTAACGTGCTCTCCCTATGGTAAAATTGATGTATGGATTAGTGACCCCATGATTGGATGATTTGGTTTACTTGTTAGACCCTAGTACAGTGCACTGAATGTGCCCAGGGCTTTTAAACCAAATGCTGCTGGTGGGCTTGCATCCCTGGCTGTGCCACCCACAGAAGCAGCCTGTAAAAGTGTGTCTAAGGCTTGCCATTACAGAGTCTGTGTGCAGTCTGGTACTGCCATGCTGACTGGGCAAGTGCACCCACTTGCCAGTCCCTAAACCTTCCCTTTTCTTCATATCACACACCCCTATGGTAAGCCCAAGGGCAGGGTGCATTGTAAGTATAAGGTAGGACAAGCCATGATGTGTGTGGCATGTCCTAATAGTGAATTACAGCCATTTTCGTTTTTCACTATTGCAAGGGTACCTATGCCCCTTAGGCCAGAATGGGCATTTTGATTATTATATTTTATAATCCTAACTGACTCAGGGAACTAGGTAGAAATTTGACTTTAGTATGCTGAACTCAGAATGGTAAAATACATCTTTTAGTGAAGTTGGTTTTAACATTCTGTGTTTGAAAATACCACTTTTAGAAAGTAGGTATGTTCTTGTCTAACTATCCAAGCCTGCCTCTGCTAGGTTGTGTATTCCTTGTCTAGAGTTTGAGTGACAGGCGCTGGGGGATTCCAGGAGACAGGGTGAGTCAGCACAGGGCTGAATAGAGAGATCTGCATGTGGATGGGTGGGAGGAGTTGTACCTGAGACCTGAATAGGGCTGTGCCTTCATTCCACAATTCCAGCTCCACCTCCTGTGGTGCGTCTGATGGCCCTGGCCCACACTATTAAAGGAAAGAAGGAGTCATGTTAACAGAGTGCTCCAGGACTGACCAGAACTAGTTTGGACTAGGCAAAGGCCTCTCTGCCTTCAGAGAACAAAGATAAACTGTGCATAAAAGAGGGGACCCAGACCCAAGAACTACAGATCACTTTGGACAACAAGAAGTAATCTTTGCTGAGGAGTGGAACCAGAAAGACTGAGGAGAGACTATCCCTAAGCTGAAGTGCTGCTTGGGGGATCGGCCTTGACTGACCAAGAAAGGAGAGAGGAACTTTGTGTACTTTCATCAACTTGTAAGGATCTCCAAGGGCTTGAGAAAAGAGCTTGCCTCCTGCTGAAGTCTCAGGGGCAACAGATCTCACCCACCAGCTCCCCAAGAGTACTTTGGAAGTGCTTGCAGCTGTGCAGGACAGGAATTTTTGAGGAACTGCGCATCGCAAGGAGTTGGAAGCACGACTCACAAGCAAGAAGCGTGATGCCGAACTGCCGCTGCCGCTTCACAACATGAGAGCACCTCGCATCACCGGAGAAGAGGATTGACGTTGCAGCAGTTGTCGTGGCCCCTAAGAACCGCGGAGTAATCGCAGGGCCCCCGAAATGCCTCACATCGCCGGAGAAGAGGATCGACGCTGCAGCAGATGCCGCCGCATCACCGGTAAGCGTGTTGCAGGGCCTGTTGCGGCTCGCATCATTGTGGAAGCAACTCGGATCGCCAGGGGAGAGGATCGACGTCGCAGCAGACGCCGCCGCATCACTGGGAAGCATGTCGCAGGGCCTGTCGCAGCTCACATTGTGTGAGGCATCTCGCATCGCCAGAGTAGAGGATCGACGTCGCAGCAGACGTCGCGGCATCACCTGGAAAAGTGTTGCATCAAGAAGAAAGCGCCATCTTTGTTTCCTTGCACCAGATCCCTCAACGCATCACCGTCCTTGGAACACTTTCGTTGTCTTGCGTTACGCATCTTAAGGTACATTGAAGTCAGAGTGTCGCATTTACCATCTTAAGAGAACTAATCTAATTCTACCACTTTAAGTACAGTATTGTGGCTTTTTGTCATTTATGGTCTTGTGTTAAATCTATATATAAGATACTTATTTTTAATATACAACTTGTGTGGTGTCCATCTGTAGTGTTGTCACTTGATTACTGTATGTGTTCACAAATGCTGTACATACTGCCTCTGAGATAAGCCTGTCAGCTTGTGCCAAGCTACCAAGAGGGTGAGCAGGGGTTGTTTTAGGAGTGTACCCCTTACCCTGACTAGACGCAAGGGTCCCTATTTGTCACAGGTACTTACCTATGCCAACTAGAGACACCCAAATCTAACACATGTGCTGAGCTTTTTGAGTTTCCCTTAAAGTGGTATGAGGAATCTGTCAAGTATCTAGGAATTCACATACACAGGGAGAAGGATCGCATACTCCAGTTGAACTACGGTCCGGTAATAGAAAGGCTGGGATGTAATATAGAGCGGTGGCTGTCGCTGCGCTTGCCTATGGCAGGAAGAAAAGCCATCGTCAAAATGGTTGTCCTCCCGCAATTTTTATATCTGATTCATAAAATTCCTATCCTGCTGTTGAACTTGGACCTTTTTGCAGGGTCATCCTTGAACTTTTTGCCTTTCTCCTAGCCTTTTTTCTGACATGGTGTTAGTAGTTTTAGGACTCTGGGCACTTTAGTACTGCTGTCCAGTATAACGTTTGGGTTCTCTCTGTGGCAAATACGGTAAGATTGGTCTACATCTGTTTGGCATATTTAATTTACCTGTTAGTCCCTTGTAAAGTGGTATCTCAGTAAATTAAATACTACTGGTGGGCTTTCAGTGCTGATTACGCCACCCACCAAAGTAGCCTTTCAAACCTGTCTCAGGCCTCTGCCATTGCAGGGCCTGTACGCGCAGTGTTACTGCCGCTGTGACATGGCACCTAAAGTGTGTGCCATGTCTATGACCCCCCTTTTACTGCATGTCAGTCACCCCTAAGGTAGGCCCTAGCTAGCCCTATGGGAAGGGTGCATTGTAGGTAAAAGGTAGGACATGTACCTTAAGTGTGTGACATGTCCTGGTAGTGACAAACAACGATTTTGGTTTCTCACAGCTGTGAGGCTGCCCTTCCATCGGAATGCATTGGGGATTCCCTGATAAGTGTTTCAGTGGTAATTCCTGAAAAGAGAGGAGCAGCGTGCTCAAGTTTGGTATGTTTGGAATAGTAATAATGAATGCTGCACAATGGTGTGCGCAGATTAATTATCACTATTTTAGAAATGCCACTTTTTGAAGTTGGCATTTCTGTGTGCAATGTGTCTGCCTGCCTGATGTGTATTTCATGTCTGGCTCTGGAGTAGCAGGGGCTGGGGAGGTGTGTGTGGCTCCAGGGAGGGCAGGGTAAGTCAGCGCTAAGTTGAATAGGAGATCTGCATTTGGAGTAGTGGGAGGAGTAGTCACCTGACCCTGAATAGGTCTGTCCCTGCCTGAGTGAATGCTGGCTCCCCCCTCTGTGGTGAGTCTGATCACTGAGCCCCAACCTGACAAAGGGGAAGAGGAGTCTTGTCAACAAAGTGCTCCAAAAAACCCCAGAACCAGTTCAGGTTGGTTCCCCAAGCCAATAAAGGAGAAATGGTGTATAAGTACTGGGGCTGTGACCCCATGAAAGTGGTGCTTTTTGGGCTTACTTGCAACCTGTTGCTGCTGGGCCCCTGGAGAAACCGCCACAAGGGACTGCCTCCCTGCTGGAGGGCCCTGTGAGCTGGACTTCCTGGGCCGAGCCTTTGCCCTGGAACTGTGGGGGCCTTAGTGCCTCGTGGGCACTCTGTTTACATTTCCAGGAGTGTGGGTGGTCTGCAGCACTGTGCTGCATGATGACATAGAGGGAATCCCGGCGAAGGGATACCCCAGAGCTGCTGGGAGACAGCGGGAGCCCACCTCGCATTTTGTGTTATTGACGGGAGCCCACCTCGCTTTCGTGCAGACTTACCGGTGGGAGCCCACCCCGCAGTTTTGTGTACTCCTGAAAGCGGGAGACCACTCCGAAGAGGTGTTTATTTCTCGGAGGGAGCCCACCCTGCACTTTGCCCTGGAGAAAGGAGCCGCCGACAGGTACCGCCTGGTCCGGAAGTCAGGCATCTTGACTGGTTGGGGCGGAGCCTCCTGCAACCAAGACCCGGAAGCTGACGACCAGCCAGAGGAGAGGCAGAGTGACATGGCCATCCAGAGGCAGTGTGACGCGGCCTTCCGGCTGACCGGGTCTGTAGAAGAGCAGGGCCCCCATGTGGGATTTGGAGTCATGGCAGGTCGTCGCGAGGAGGATGGAGCCCTGTCCCTAGCACAAGAAGGACCCGAGAGCGCAGGCCCTTTGTTGCTGGCCGCCGATGGTTCCAGTTTCCTCCACAGCGAGAGAGCAGGACCACCTCCTTCTTCTCTGGCAGAACCCAGAGCGTCCGCCTCCCCCCTTTCCGCTCCGAAGCCTCCAAGATCACCTACGGCGTACCCCAAGGATCATCCCTCAGCCCGACTTTGTTCAACATCTACATGGCCCGCTCGCCCACGTAGCCAGACTGCACGACCTCAACATCATCTCCTGTGCCGACGGCACACAGCTAATCCTCTCCCTCACCAAGGACCCCCTCACCGCCAAAACTACCCTCCAGGAAGAAATGAAAGCCGTTGCCGAATGGATGAAGAACAGCCGTCTGAAACTAAACTCGGACAAGACAGTGGTCCTCATCCTCGGCTCCACCCCCTCATCCTGGGACGACTCCTGGTGGTCGACCGCTTGGAGCAGCATCAACACCCACCGACCACTGACGCAACCTGGGGTTCACCCTCGACTCAACGCCAAGCAAGTCAACGCCGTCTCATCCTCCTGCTTCAACACCCTCCGCATGCTCCGCAAGATCTACAGGTTGATCCCCACCGACACGACAAGAACGGTCACCCAGGCCCTCGTCAGCAGCAGTCTGGACTACAGAAACACCCTCTACCTGGAAGCCCCAGACAAACTGCTAAAACTAATGTAACGCATACAGAACACCTCTGCCTGCCTGATCCTCAACATCCCGCGGCACATCCACATCACACCCCACCTCAGAGACCTGCACTGGCTGCCCGTCAACAAGAGGATTACCTTCAAACTCCTCACCCACGCACACAAGGCACTCCACAACCAGCATACCTCATCAGATGACTCACCTTCTACACCCCGAACCGCTAGCTCCGCTCTGCTGACCGCACCCTCACTACCGTCCCCAGCATCTGAAGAGCAACCTCCGGTGGCAGATTGTTCTCCTACCTCGCCACCAAGACCTGGAACAACCTCCCCATCCTCCTACAGCAGACCCAAGACCTACTAACCTTCAGGAGGCTACTCAAGACCAGTCTGTTCGAGCAGTAGCAGCACCCCTCCCCCCCCCAGCGCCATGAGACCCTCCCGGGTAAGTAGTGCGCTCTACAAATCTCCTGATTAATTCATTGATTGATTGACCAGGAGCCCCGGTGAGCGGGGGCTGAGCTGAGAGCACTTTTAGTGCTCCCGAGGCACGTTCAGTGCCAGTACCTTTTACTGTTCTTCATAGCACCGCCACAGTTGCGGGCAGCTGCTCCGAGGGGGTAATTTTGGTCATAGGAGTCCCGGAGTGGGGCTCCAGAGGCACCTGGGCCCCAGTGCTCCTTTTTTGCCACAGCTGCACCGCAAGACATAGAGCGGGCAGCTGCAACATGGGGGTCATTTGTTGACAGAGTCCCAGAGTGGGGCTCGCCAGGCACAGTGGTGCCAGTGTTTCATTTCTCACAGCTGCACCGCGCGGGCTGCTGCAACAACGGGGGCATATTGTTGTTCATGCCAGGAGGGGGTAAGATACACACCATGCCCCCAGGCATTGCACACTGTGATTTTGCTGCAATCACGCCCTGACTTTCTGGACATAGGGCATTGGAGCCCCAGTGAAAGGCTAGTTGGTCTGGGGTAATTTCAGTGTGTAGGCTAAGGTGCAGTGTGCACTTTTGCAGTGTTACTGTGGTGCACGGTTTATGCCTAATGTGAAGCCTGCTGCATAATGTGTTTATGCTATGATGTTTTACAATGATGCCTAATGCTAAGGTGATATAATGTTGAGCACAGTATTTTGCCAGTAGTTAATGGTTGTGTTTTACATTTGTTACTAGTGCTTTCTAAAGGTTCTGACAGTGGCCCAATTGGCCCTGTCCTGTGTATATAATCCCCTGTAAATATTGAATAGTGCCAGTTTGCACAGTGTAAATGTGTGATTATAATTCTAATGTGTTTTTGGATCATACAAAGGCTATTTTGATATAACCCTGTGAGTAGTTTCTTTTGTGGTGTGCCTAGTGTGTTGCTGCTGTGTGTGTGTGTGTGTTGCGGAAATGCTTTACACATTGCCTCTGGGATAAGCCTGACTGTGGGTGCCAAGCTACCAAGGGGTGAGCAGGGGTTATCTTCAGTGTGTAACTCCCTAGCCCTGACTAGAATGGTGGTTTCTTCCTGGCTTAGGCGCATGCCTTAGCCAGCCAGAAATCCCATTTCTAACACCCGCTCTATAACAGCTTTTTCACAGCCCATAGAACATTGTTGATACTACTGGGTTGGGGTGGTAAACAACACCGCGTTAGTTGGGACACATTGATGCTGCCCTATGAGAGAGGTGTCTGGGGGTACCAAATTTTCGTGTTTACCACCTGGTTGCACAAGCAAGTTTTGCCAGGCACTGGTACCATGCCGACAGGAGTACCCTCTACTTCAGACCGGAGGCTGATTTGGCGTCCCTGGCACCCCTCAACACCCTACTGGGTTCCAGCGTGATCCGTGATGTATCCAAACACTGTCTACAACTAGTTGGGCATGGCACCAACTGTTGAAAATAACATGGGCATGCATATTATACTCGCCAGAACTCCTGCTTGCGGAAAACGGCTGGGTTCCTATTCTCCAAAATCCTCTTGTTAAACGTACAATAGCTAAGTTCCATTTGGTGACATTCGGAGATCTATTCCCTGATGAGCACGTCTTCTTCCGTACAGAGGACCCCCATTTTCGTGGGGCAACAGTAACGGACCACTTCATCCTGCAAAGACTGCAAAGAGCTCTGCGCGCTCAAGTATTCAGTTACCCCTTAGAACATCCTGAGTTTCCGCTGTTGACAGGTATTTTTAAAGCGGGAGATGGTATGCACCTTGTGGCCAGAATGTATAGGGCTACGGTGTCCCTGCTGTCATCGCGAGACGCAGACGACCACTGCTTTGGAGGTTCTCTTTCGATCACAATTCCAATGTCGGCACAAACCTCTGTTTCTTTACTGCACCTGGTAAATTTGGTGTGGGATTAGGTCTGTGCACCTGACTATTCTCCACAGGTATATATCAGCAGCTCCAACCTGCAGATATTTAGTTGTGGGGAAATACCCTACCAATATCGAAATGTGTGGAATTTGGTGCGGAAAAAAGCATCAAAATCTTCATATTATGAAGAAGTTTGAAGGGCGTTAATTATAACAGGCAATACATATCTCACGCATTAAAACCTAAACCTATGTTTCTAAATTTAACAGGTGCGACAAGTATTGCATCCAGGGCCAGAGCAGACATAGGCCATCAGTACAAGTTAAGGCTAAATTCAAATTCTTGTGCGCACACGAATGTGCGCTGGGATTGGAATAAGGATTTTTTTATAAATATCACACATTCACAGTTTTCCCCTAAAAAACTCCAGCAGGTCAAAACCTCCAAATTGTATCAGGCAAAAGGACCAGAAAAAATGTAAAATGTGAAATTTGATGTGTTCAAAAACGATTCCGCATGCTCTGCCTCGTTTTCTTTTTTGAATATTCGGAACAGGAATAATCAATCACATGTGGTCAATACCACACATGGGGTAATAATGAGTGCACATGGGGGGAAAGGTCCGAAAAAGGGCAAAGGATGCAGAATTGAATGAGTTGGAAACCGATTCTGCAAGTTATGCCACATTTTCCTTTTGAAAACTCAGAATCGGAGGTACTTACCATATGTGATATACACTTCACCCTGGGTTAATCAATCAATCAAAGCATTTGTATAGCGTGCTACTCACCCGGAGGGTCTCAAGGCGCTAGGGGGTAAGGGGGGTCCGCTACTGCTCGAACAGCCAGGTCTTGAGTTGCTTCCTGAAGGAGAGGTGGTCTTGGGTCAGGCGGAGGTGGATGGGGAGGGAGTTCCACGTCTTGGCAGCCAGGTAGGAGAAGGATCTTCCTCCTGTTGTGGCTCTTCGGATGCGGGGAACGGCGGCGAGGGCGTGGCTGGTCGATCGAAGCTGGCGGGTGGGAGTGTAGAAGGTCAGGCGGTCGTTGAGGTATCTGGGGCCTTGGTTGTGGAGAGCTTTGTGTGCGTGGGTGAGGAGTCGGAACGTGATTCTCTTGCTGACGGGGAGCCAGTGCAGGTCTCTCAGGTGTCCGGAGATGTGGCTGTGTCGGGGGATGTCCAGGATGAGTCGTGCTGAGGCGTTATGAATGCGCTGGAGTCTTTTCTGAAGTTTGGCTGTGGTTCCGACGTAGAGGGAGTTACCGTAGTCCTGTCGGCTAGTGAGGAGCGCCTGGGTGACCGTCTTCCTGGTTTCGGTGGGGATCCACCGGAAGATCTTCCGTAGCATGCGTAGGATGTTGAAGCATGACGAGGAGACGGCGTTGACTTGTCTGGTCATCGAGAGGGAGGAGTCCAGGATGAAGCCTAGGTTGCGTGCATGGTCCGTTGGTTTGGGTGCGCTGCCCAGGGCAGGGGGCCACCAGGAATCGTCCCAGGCGGAGGGTGATGATCCCAGGATGAAGACTTCCGTCTTATCTGAGTTCAGTTTCAGGAGGCTGTTCATCATTCACTAGGCTACGTCTTTCATCCCTTCGTGTAGGTTGGTTCTAGCGGTTGCGCGGTCGTTGGTGAGGGAGAGGATCAGCTGGGTGTCGTTGGCGTAGGAGATGATCTTGAGGTTGTGTTGGCGTGCGATGGCCGCAAGGGGGCTCATGTAGATGTTGAACAGCGTGGGGCTGAGTGATGAGCCTTGTGGTACTCCGCAGATGACTTCGGTGGCCTCTGATATGAATGGGGGGAGGCGGACTCTCTGGGTTCTTCCGGCGAGGAAGGAGATGATCCACTCCAGTGCCTTCTCTTGGAGTCCGATGTTGCTGAGGCGCTGCACTAGGGTGCGGTGGCAGACCGTGTCGAACGCTGCGGAGAGGTCCAGGAGGATGAGAGCCGCTGTTTCCCCGTTTTCGAGCAGGGCTCGGATGTCGTTGGTGGCTGCGAGGAGGGCGGTCTCGGTGCTGTGGTTGGCTCTGAAACCAGATTGCGAGTGGTCGAGGGATCCGTTCGTCTCGAGGAAGGCGGCCAGCTGTCTGTTGACGGTCTTCTCGATGACTTTGGCAGGAAAAGGAAGGAGCGAGATGGGGTGGTAGTTTTTGAGGTCGGTGGGGTCCGCTGATGGTTTCTTCAGTAGGGCGCTGAGTTCGGCGTGCTTCCAGCTCTCTGGGAAGGTGGCGGTGTCGAAGGAGGCGTTGATGATGTCCCGGAGATGGGGTGCGATGATGGAGTCGGCCTTGTTGAAGACGTGGTGAGGGCAGGGGTCGGTTGGTGATCCGGAGTGGATGGAGTTCATCGTGCGGATGGTATCTTCGGTGTTGATCGGGGTCCTGGCGCGGAGGGTGGTGGTGGGGGCGTTGGTGCGGTCGTAGGGTGCGTCGGCTGTGTGCTGAAACTGTTGTGTAGATCTGCGATCTTGCTGTGGAAGAACGAGGCGAGCGAGTTGTAGAGGTCTTGCGATGGGGTGATGTCGTTGTTTCTGGCGCTAGGGTTCGAGAGCTCTTTGACGATGTTGAAGAGTTCCTTGCTGTTGTGGGCGTTGTTTTCTAGTCGTTCATTGAATGTGGTTTTCTTGGTGGTGTGGATCAGTTGGTGGTGTTTTCGGGTGGCGTGCTTGAGGGCGTTCATGTTGTCTGTTGTCGGATCTCTGCGCCAGGTTTTCTCGAGGGCTCTGCAGTTCTTCTTGGAGCTCTTGAGTTCGTCGGTGAACCAGGAAGCTTTCTTGTTGCCGGGTCTGACGGGGGGGTCTTCAGTGGAGCGAGGTCGTCTGCGCAGTTGGTGATCTACCTTGTGAGGTTGTTGGCGGCTTGGTCGGGGTTTGCTGAGCTGGCGGGAGGGTTCTGGCTCAGGTATGTGGCGAGCTGGTCGGTGGTGATCTTGTTCCAGCTTCTGCGGGGAACCTGTTGCGGGTGGTGGAGGAGCGTGGTCCTTCTGAAGCTGAAGTGGACGCAGCTGTGGTCTGTCCAGTGGAGTCCGGTGGCGTGGCTGAAGGAGATGTCCTTGCTGGAGGAGAAGACGGGGTCAAGCGTGTGGCCGGCGTAGTGGGTGGGGGTGGTTACCAGTTGCTTGAGTCCGAGGTTGGCGAGGTTGTCCAGCAGGGTGGTGGTGTTGCTGTCGTTGTTGTTCTCTAGGTGGAAGTTGAGGTCCCCTAGGAGGATGTAGTCAGCGGAGGGGAGGGCGTGCAGGCTGATGAAGTCGGCCTTGTCTTCGCTGAATTGTGTGCGTGGTCCCGGGGGTCTGTAGATGAGGGTGCCTCTGAGGGTGGTCTTGGGGTTGGTGTGTATCTGGAAGTGCAGGTGTTCCGCGGCTGTGAGGGTGTCGTCGGAGTTGGTCGTGATGCGGATGGTGTTCTTGTGGACGATGGCGATGCCTCCTCCAGTCTGGTTGGCGCGGTCCCTCAGGGTGATCTTGTATCCGTCCGGGATGGCGATGGCGATGTCAGGTGCTGAGGAGGCGTTCATCCAGGTTTCCGTGAGGAAGGCGACGTCTGGAGATGTGGAGTCGAGGAGGTTCCAGAGTTCGACGGCGTGTCTGTGGACGGAGCGGGTGTTGAGTAGGATGCACTTCAGGTGGGTGCTGCTGGGGGTAGGCTTGGCGGGTGCAGTGCAGGTCCGGATGCAGGAGAACTTGCAGGAATGGCAGGTGAAGGGTCCGTGGGTGCGTCCTGGGGTGGCTCGGTGGCAGCCGGGTATCCGGCCGGTGTTGAGTGCGTTGAGGGTGGCTGCGTCGTAGGTCCGGCGGGTGGGCTGGCATCTGCGGGGGCCAGGGGTTCTGGCGCTGGGCGCGGTCCAGGCGCGGACGGGCGCAGACGGGCTTACCTTTGGTGCGCCTTCGGCGCACAATCGGCGTGCCCGCTGCGCGTACGCATGCACTCTGCCATAAATGGAGAGTGGGGGGGCGGGGCGAGGGAGGAGCAGCTGGGAGGCGGGAGCGGGGTGGAGAGTGGGGGGGAGCGGTGCGGTGATGCTGGAGGGGGTGGGGCCGCGGGGGAGCAGCAGCAGGGAGCGGGGTTGGGCAGGGAACAGCTGGGCACACAGAGGCAGCAGTCACGCCGGACTGGCCAAACAGGGGAGCGACGAAACAAAAACGCTACAAAACACGGGCAAAACGAATGCAGGCACAAAGGAAAAACGAGCGAGGCACAGAAAGGGCAGACAAGGGCAAAACAATGCAGGCACAAAAGAAAAACGAGCGAGGCACAGAAAGGGCAGACAAGGGCAAAACAATGCAGGCACAAAAGAAAAACGAACGAGGCACAGAAAGGGCAGGCAAGGGCAGGGGGCCAAGGCAACAGGGGCTATACTTCGCTGGCAGCGGCGGCAGGAGGGACCAGGTACACTCGGGGTGGGCCACGTGGCGGGAGGAACGACCGGGTCTGACCAGGTCAGGTCAGGTTAATGGTATTTGCCTTCTGTAGTAAATAGCCCACTTTTTTCCCATGTCAGGGGAACACTGCAAGGGTGCAATAGATATCACACAGCTCCTAAATACGATCCCTGGTCACATTGCAGCTTGCACCGGGACTGTATTTTACATCCTGCACTCGTAATCAGCCTTTATAATTCAGATCATATGATCACAAACATGTATGACGGTAGTAATTGGTTGTGAGCCCTAATTAGGCATCACAGCGATGCCTAATTAAGGCTCACAATCAATCATTTGTGTGAGTCGGGTAAACATAGCTGCCTTTTTCATACATCCTCAAAAACAGCTAATATTTCCAATCCCTGTGCAAACATGGGTTTCCTTAGGGGTCGGAATTAATTAGCCCGTTTGTAATCAGGGCAATAGATGCGTAAAATGTTTCACGATTAACGATCATAGTGCAATCTATGGCTGTTCCACATATTTTGGGAGTTGCAGAAGCACTCGGAGTTTCTAAAACTCGGAATAATTGTTCTTTTCAGACTTGAAGCGCAAGGTGGGGTTTATAAGCGTGGCGTCAAACGAAAACCACAATTGCAGCCACATACTGCTGCAGATATTCAAAATAAGAGTAAAATTAGGCTTTAAGGAATGCATGTTTCGAAAGGCCTAATTAACATTTTTGGAAGAACTTTCACTCAATGGATCATTTCTGACCTTATTACTTTCTGCTTCATGAAAACCACATTGTTTCCTCTGCTTTTTCCATATGGAAGTCACGGCACCAATGAAACTTCTCAGTAAGTGCCACTGTTTGCCGCTGGTAGCTGTAGGAGGCCAAAGCTCCCTTGATATTAAGCACTCAGGGAAGGATGCAAAGGTCAGCTCTACAGTCACCACCATGTAATTTTCCATGAGTAAGCGATCACACAAATAAAAACGTATTCATTGTAAATAGTAACTACATATGTCCTATATAAATGTATTTCTATAGCGTTTGTGACCACTTTCGAGTCATTGAAGTGCCTTTTCGGCGAGTAGAACGCTACTCTGGGACCAAGAGTAGTACTTAGTAGGTTAGTGCAATTTTTTATTTCATTTTTTTTGTTGTGCATTAGTTGTATTAAGACAGTTGACTAACGCCACACAATCAATTATATGTGTTTAGGTATACTGTGTTTTTTCCAGTGTTGGCATTGGTGCTCTGAAATTTGGGCCTTTGCTTTAGGTGAATAATGTTAGGCTGGCGCATAAGATGCCACTTTTGAACCCATTCTTCCCAAATGTGACACCATTGGTATTTTTGAGAGAGGGTTTTGTTTCTCCTCATCAGACTTTAACCCAGAGCAAGAGACACAAACACAGAGGGGGAAAGAAAGAGGAAGAGCACGAAGGTAAAACGGTGACAAATGAGAAAAGTGCATCTGAAAAAGAACCTGCCAGAGTGGGATAAAGTGCCAGAGAGTGTCTGGTCGTGGATTAAGGAGGCATGATATGGAATTAAGACTGCGCAGCCGTTGTGTTCAGCACATTAGATATTTGTAGTGATAGCCGCGGGCTTCTGAGCTAAACTTTGATCCCCTGCCCTTATACTTTTACAAACAGTGGGTAGGAGGCTTGCTAAATGGCCCATTTTAGGGCAGTAAAAATCCTTGCATTGGTCCTTCCTTGAAATGCGGGACATGGTTTTCTGACAAAAGTATCAACTATGAAAGTGTGGAAAAGCAAAAGCAATTTATATAACTGAAGAAAAAGTGGATAAACAGTACATTACCCCCCACCCCTCCACCCACTCCTCCTTGCTATAGTGATAACAGGCTGAGGCTTCCCCTGCCTTTGACAGACACTACCAAATCCTTTCTTTATTTCTACACAAAATGTGTAGCATCATACTAAAGGACCCTTTCCCCTCTTCCTCTTTTTCCTTCTGTTGGCAGACAACGCTACTGAATCAGAAGAACAACGCGTTCAAAAACAGACGAGTATCAGCGTACAAAGTCAGAATCCCGGTACATTGAAAATGGTGTAGGAAGTTGTCCCTCTATATAGTGCACTAAAACAAACTACACTGTGCAGAGAGTCCTGTGGAATCCTTACTGGTACACAGAGGCTAAAGTAGATAATACTAGTGCTCTTTTTGTGGTAGTGTGGGCGAGCAGTTAGGCTTAGCAGAGGTTAGTGCTAAGTATTTGTTCTGCTCAGAGAGTTAATAAAGGAGACAGACTCAAGAATAAATACGAGACAAATTTATAAAAATAATAATGTTTGTTATGTATTTTTTAAGGCCAAGAACTTTGATCTAAGGTAAGTACTTTAGCAGTTAAGATTTTTAAGTGTTTGGAAAATATATCACTTTTGTGCACAATTATGCATTAGTGAAGTCAATGGGGAAAAGCAGAAAAATGCATATAAAATCGGGCAATGCTTTTATGAAGTTCACCTTCTTGTTAAAGGTTGACAGCAGAACCAGGCCCAAAGTTCCTGCAGAGGAAGATCGGGAGCGTCCCGAATACCGCCAGCAGCAGAGTGCTGAAGGTGGGCCTTCTGGAAAACAATACACAGGAGGACTTAGAGGTATGTGCAGTGGGTCCCTGTTAACCTGAAATACAGGTTGTTCAACTTGGGAGATGAGACGCTAATTCTCTTCCGCCCCTAAAAACCTATACTAGCGCAACTGGATGTACAACTCAGTTTGGCAAGAATAGATTCCCTGGGGAAGGGGGAAAAATGGGACAAAATAATAAATAAAAAAGAAACACTCCTCTGGTTACGGCTCACGTTGATTAGACGTCACTCCTTTCTAGCTTAAAAGCCTTCAGCAAGTCTTACTTCTGGGAGTTGACAAGCACATCTAAAACATAAGCGAATATGTTATCACACTTCTCTTATAGGAACCATGTCTTGTCTTTTTCTCTATATGAATATAACATTAGTCAAGAAGATACCTTTGTATAAAACGTGATTCTGATTCACCATAGGAGTTTTTATGACAAAATGCTATTATCCTTATCTTTAAATCTGTGAAAATAAAATGACAACAATCACTGACCTGCACTGTTATTCTAGTACACTATATAGTATGACCTTCGCACTAACTTACTAAATAATTACTTCCAAAAACATACGAATAGTATTCACAATGTTCACGGAGTCTTAATATGCTCTTAATAAAGTTATTTCTCTACTCTTGTGTTTTCTTTTTATGCTCAGATTTGTGATCGTGGCGACAGAAGAGTCCCGGATTATGCTCAGGGATTCAAAGGTAAGTCATTGGAAGTTTCATTAGGCACAAATATCTGTTTTTTCCGTTTTGTTGCTCCTTCGTTATTACCAAAGTCTTGATTCTGTAAACAATGTTCGGAAAATCAAAACAAAATGGAGTTGGTAATTACCTTTTTTCCTTCTCTCTATGCAAGCTTTTTCAAAGATCTTGATGTATGATTTTTATTTCTTTTGTTGCAGATCAGACAGGTTTCCCCTCGGGACGGGAAAGAAAGATTTGCCGCGTTGGTGTCACCATAGAAACCCTGCTGAAGCTGGATCACCACCAAAACACTTCTTGTGCTGGGAAGGTGCCTTGAAGACTGCAGAGGAACACACGGGACTGGAGCTGCTCTGGAAATCAGGTGAGGCAGAGGATTCAACGTGCACAAGCGAGTTCTGTTGTAATGTTGGGTCTTTTATACTGGTTCTGGTTAGAAAAACATAGGAAGCATGCTTCAACCGCCATTAAGGCAATGTGCAGAGAATGCAAATGAGCTCCTGAGCTCAAACTGAATATCCAGTTTATTCCTGCATCAGGTTGTACAATGAGTATGCAAATGAACCCCTGAGCTCAAACTGAATATCCAGTTTATTCCTGCATCAGGTTGTACAAAAATGTCAGCAAATGAACCCCTGAGCTTAAACTGAATATCCAGTTTATTCCTGCATCAGGTTGTACACAAATGTCACTTTGGCCTATGATTGTGCAAAAGGAGCCAACTTGAAAACCCCTCATAGTAAAATATAAAACACGGAACAATATTCATGACAAAGTAAAAACAAAAGACACACAGGGCCAATCCTCATTACACAGTGTGGGGCTGGGCTATGTTTTTAGTACAAACCCTAACAGTCCCAATGGAAGGAGGAGGTCTCAAGGGTAGCAGAACCATCGGAGATTGGCTGTTACATCGTTATCAGAGCTGGTGGGGCCAGGTGCAGCAAAGATACGTCAGCAGGGCATAATGCATTGAGAAATCCTTGCGGTCAAGAGCAGGCGAATTGGAGAGGTGATTTCGGAACAGCTGAACCACTCAGGACATGGAACTCAGTTGTCTTAACATCCCTCGACAGGTGCTTCCATCTGGAAATGTTGGAGTATGAATGGACTCTCTATCTTGCTTTTAGCTGTAGGCAGTCCGGTACCCCGGTATTGGTACAGTGCAACTCCTGTAGCTCCTGATGACTCCAAATTTGTTGGGGAGGCAGATCTGACCCTCCAGAGCTGTAGTACTTCTTTTGGTGCAGGTGCTGCAGTGAAGTCGTCAGGGAGCAACACGTCAACAAACAAGATTTAGCGTGAGCGATGCATGCAGTGTGCAGGGGAGTGATACCTTCACCCCAAGGGGGCTCTTGGTGATTTCTTAAAGACTGGATGGGCTCTGTGGTTGGAGTCCTCAAAGATTCAGGATGACACAGCACACTCCAATTTTTGAGTCTTGGAAGCAGAAGCCTGTTTTTGGCACCAATTTCATCTGCAGCAGGGCTTCTGTTCTAAGGTAGCAAGTCTTCTTTGTCCTTCTCTTCTTCTTGTCCATTGAATCTAGGTTCAGGTAAGTATGGGCGGAAAATTGGTTCCGCTCGCGAAATTTGCGGATTTTCCGCGATTTCGCTAGCCGCGAATCGCGCAAAATCGCGGCAAAATCCGCGAATCAGCGAGCGGGACGAATTTTGCTCAGGAAGCACTTACAGGGTTACAGCAGGTGCCCAAGTTGAAGCCAATTTCTTTGTAACCATTTACAAAATGGTTACAAAGAAATTAACTTCAACTTGGCCACCTGCTGTAATCCTGTAAGTGCTTCCCGAGGCGCCTCGTTGCCTACTTGCAAATATTCTCTGACCCTGCTCTGACCCTCGAAGCAGGGTCAGAGATTAGTTACAATTAGGCAACGAGGCGCCTGTCCCAACAATTAATCCTCAGCAGGAAACACTTACAGATAAAAAAAGCAGGTGCCCGGGTTGAAGCAAAAATTCATTAACGCATTATAATCAGCCCAAGAATCTAGTGAGCACCGATGCTAGGCAGGTGTGCTTTCTCTCCAGATCTACAGTCTACAATTAGCTGTAATCCGTGATGGGGGTCTAGGCATCCACAAATTTCTTGAGCGCAATCCCCCTGTACTTCCAGTGACCAGGAGGCTGCTTTTTCCTCATCTGCTGCTCTGATCGGTGTCTGACCCTTTATAAACAAGAGGCATGTGAACTCGCACAGAAGCCCGGCCCCACACACACTAGGCTATGCAACCTCTTCCCGCACTCGAGGGACCTCGGCGCCTATGGGCGCGGTGGCAAAGTTACAGACACACGGGGTCACTGGAGACAACTCTTCTGGGCCTTTAAGCAGCTGTAGTGCCGGAATAGCACGATACATTTACCCAACGCGGTCGCACGTACTGATTAGAAAGTACTCCAGTCGAGTATAGTGCAATTGCCCAAAAATCCGCGATTTCGCGGATTTATTTTGCGAATTCGCAAAATTCGCCCACATTTAGGTTCAGGGTCTAAGTATACTACCTAAATACTGAATTTAGCAATATTTCAGGGGGAGACAGGTAGTAGCCAATGGGCTGCCTACCTTTAGGGTGCCTACACTCTATAAGTGGCACTTCCTGTGGGAAGAGGCACCACCCTAGCCCTGATAGGCTGTTTCTCCACCATCTCAAGATGGTCTATTTTGAGGAGAGGGATTCACAGCACCATCCACACCCTATGGCATCAGTAAGTATTTATTAAGACAAGATGTTTGGTACCAAACAATGTAGGGTACAGTGAAGCAATCAAGGAGCTAGGAACGTCGTAATGACAGGTCTCCAGCCCATGCACTCTTTAGGGCTTCCCTGTGCACTTACAGAATCCAAGAATGGCTCAGATATTGCATGGTCACATCTGCTCATGCAGATATGTCCACACATGGGGTACAGTGCACCCTGCCTTAGGGCTGTAAGGCCTGCAGTAGGGGGTGACTTACTTATATCTTGTGCATTGTGTGAGGTCTTTGCTGTGTGTCATATTGACTATTCAGATTTTTATTTTATTTTTTGCAGAGTTTTATATAGCGCAAACTAGACCCGAACCGAATCAGGTATCAGAGCGCTTTACATATTTTTCCAGTTACGTTACATGAGGACACACTTTCATTTTAGGCACGGGGAGATTAAGTAATTTGCCCAGAATCACAGGAGGTTTTTGGCGTCGTTACCGAGACTCGAACCCAGATCCCCAGGTCCGAGGTCGAGCGCCCTAGCCGTTAGGCCAACTCATCTGATTTCTCTCCACCAAGACATGCAACCTACAAAGCCAGTGTGCATGGTCTTCGTGAGGGGTCCCTAGGGTGGTTTAATACATGCTGCAGCCCTAGGGGACCCTCATCAGTACCCATGCCCTAGGTACCAGGGGTACCATTTACTAGGGACTTACAAGGGTGGCTGAAGTTGTGCCAATCATGGTAGTTTTGGGAAAGAGATCTGACACTGGGAACCTGGTTAGCAGGAAACCAGTGCACTTACAGTTAGAAATCACACCAGGTTTCAAGTATTAACCTTGTTCAAATAGTTACTTTCCTACAACGGTAAGTGACAATTTGAAAATACTGTTTACCTCATTCTTATTGTAAGTTGTGGTCAGCTTTAGCGGCATTCGGTATGTGCTGCTGCAGTTCATGCAGCCCTGCTCAGCTGCTATAGCTGGGGCGGGGGATTCATGAGCATATTCTGCTACACCGAGAAACTGATTTGATGTGAATCCTGTATCACTGCCTTATGGTGCTGTCAGGGGTGCACATAGGAGAATACGCTTGCACGCGGTATTTAACTCCCGTTCTGCGATGAGAACTAGTTGCTAGATTTCTGACATAAATAGAAAGTTGTTGCTGAGCACGCCTATTGTAACAAAGGAGGAGCAGCCAGGCGCAGCAGCAATGGTGGAGGAAGAGAGCAGAATTTCAGTTTCAAGGACTCAGTTACAAGCTCTGATTAATGAGGCAGTAGCCTCAGCTTTGGCCCAGCCCTCAGTAAAACGAACAAAAGGCCTGCAAGATGATGAGGATGATTCTGAGTCCTCTCAGAGAGGGAGATATGTACAGGGTATTGCTTTCCAGAATATGATAAAGCATATCATGATGATGTTAGGACTTGAACAGTAAATAACGAGTTTTATTTTTCTATTCAATAGAAAACTCCTGAAATTAATGATTTTCCGGTCTATAAGGTTATTCAATCATTGTATTTAAAGGAATGGAAATAGATCAATAAGATTAACATATTTATTTATTTATCTATTTATACATAAGGCGTTTTACAGAGTACATGATTACTCCATTCGGAGTGTCCCTGCATTAGGCTTTCAAGGACCCGAGGTTCGCCATGCCGTGCAATGCTTACTAGATTTGTCTAAAGAACCATGTTTTGAGGGGTTTTTTCAGAAGTTTGCTTCTGAGCGTTCCAATCCCAGCTCAAGAGGGAGGGAATTCCAGAGTTTGGCAGTCAGATCTGTTGAGGTTGAGAAGATATAGTATGATCAAGGGAAAGAGATAGCATGGAACTTTCTGGTTCCAGATTTTATGACAAAAGCCAAGTGCTTTGAAAGAGACTCTTTCCTTGATGGTTAGCTAGTGCAGCTTAGAAAGAGCGGAGCAAGTGGGAGAGTATCTGGGTATATTCAAAAGCATCCATGAGGCCGCGTTCGGAACCCTCTGAAGCATTTTAAGTCTACCTTGGCTGGACCCAAGGTAGAGCACATTTCAGTAGTCTAGTCTAGATACCAAGAGAGCCTGAACAACTGTCTTTCTTGCAGACTTGGGGAGGGACCCCAGTATCTTTTTGAGCATTTTTAAAATGCCCAAGCGGGTTCCAGCCTGGCTATCAAAAGACAGGATACAGTCACACACAATGCCCATATTTTTTACTTTTGGTTTAGGGGTCAGGGTCAGACCTAGGTTGTCTGGCCACCCGGTAAAAGACCATATTGACGGCTCTTTACCAACAATCAAAACTTCTGTTTTTTCAGGGTTGAGTCTGAGGCAACTGAGATCCATCCATTTGGTTACGTCCACCAGACATGATTTAAGGCTCGCTGCTGCAGTGCCTTTGTCCTCCACCAGAGTGATAACTAGCTGCGTGTCATCGGCATATGACACGATCTTGATACCATGATCCTCGATCACATCAACAAAAGGGTGCATGTATAGGTTGAATAAAGCCGGACTCATGACAGAGCCTTGTGGCACTCCCTGCTGCACAGGAAAGATCTAAGAAGTACATGTTTGCTGTAGCACTTGAAAGGTGGGATTCTGGACACTATATTGCCACAGCGGTTCCAGTAGAAGACAATGGGATTAAGTGTTGCAAGCCGCCATTAGGTCCAGCATGACCAGAGCCGCTGTCATGCCTTTATCGGCAATAACTTTCAGAGACTCTGAAACCAACAAGAGTGAGGATTCTGTATAAATAATGTGGTCTGAATCCGGACTGAGCCTCATGGACAATCTCTTTCTCATCGATTTTTCTCATCAACTGCTGGTTGATGTGTTTTTCTGTGATTTTGCCAAAGAACATAGCAGAGATATTTATTTATTTATTTTATTTATTTATTCAAAGTTTTATATAGCGCGAACAAGATCCTTACAGATATCAGAGCGCTTCACAATGACAGGGTAGGGGCAGTAGGAATGAACAGAGGTAATGGGAGCATTGTAGTAGTCACTAACATGAAAGGATAATAATAGCATACATAAAACATATCAATATACAGTCAGGTAAACAAGTAATATAAGACGGCACAAGTCATTGATCCCACTACAGAGGTGTTCGGGTACACCTTGGGTGAGTGGAAGGCTTATACCAGTGTTTTAGTATAGAGAGAGCACTGAGTGGGGGCATCGGGAGGGTGAATCAGTGACCCAACATGTATCATATATTGGTCGGTAGTAAGAAAGTAGCGTAGTAGTGTCTCCTAGATATAGGTTTAAAGTTCTCTGGTTTAGGTGAGTCTAAGGAGGGCTTCTTTAAGAGTGGGACAACCGTTGCAGGTTTCCATTTGGCAGGACCCTGACCACTGCTGAAGGGCAGATTAAGCAAATCACAGACAGTAGGAAGAACAGCTTCCATTCCTCGTTCTAACATGACAGGTGAGGCAGGATCAAAGGGAGAGTTTGCTGTATTACTTCATGGCACAAAGGTAAGTAATTTTATCTGTAGAACTGTAATCTCTGCACCAAAGGTGCTCTAGATGTTTATATGCCTTTTTCATCAGCAAGAGATCATAAGTAAACCACTCTGCTGACTGCTTGGAGCGCATAATAGTACATGTTTTTGAGGGCGCTATGTTGTCTAGGGCCTCATTAATCCAGGCTTGTACCTGAAATTAGCTACCTGGGGGCAGTGACTCGGCGATGAAGGGTTCAAGTTCAAAGCTGCTGTGAAAGCGGCAGATGTAAGCAAAGACCATTTATAGGTTTTGTTATGAGCTCCGGATACTAATGGGGCTTGGAAAGGGAGAGTATAATAGTCATATCATGCAGCAGGTATGGGATGAGCAGAACTAACAAGAGGAGAATTCACAAAGATAGGGTCGAGGATATGGCCTAGTAAGTGGGTAGGATCCTGGACCAACTGGGTAAAGTGTAATAGCCCAAGGTCCTCAATTAGAGAAGATGCCTTTGTGACAGGTAGTATATTCAAAATAGAGGTTAAGGTCGCCCAAAATCAGGAAATTTGAGTAACAAAGGGCATACGCAGATACTGTGTAAATCAAGGGAGTCGCAAATGGGTGTTGCGACCAGGTGGTCGGTAGATGTAAAAGCCTGCTATTGTGAGGCTGCTGGATAATGATAAGGAAAAACAGGCCGCCTCACAGCCGGCAATATTTACTTCATAAAAGCTGAACCGTAAGTGACGTTTAAAAATGATTTCGATCCCCCGCCCCTTTGATTGAGTCTGTCTAGCTTAAGGACGGCATAGTCCTATGCATAGTAGTGACCCGTGGTGGGAGTGCTGCTGGGCACTGACATGGAGTGGGTGAGGGGCAGGGTGGGGGATAGTAAACCATGGATTACGGCCGATTAGAGGTAGGTTAATATATAAATAAATTAAATAAATTTGGTGGCGCGTGCTGCAACGCATTTGGCGATACAGCATGCGCAACGAAATTCATTTTATTTATTTATATGGTTACTTACCTCTAATCGGCCGTAATCCACTCTGTGCTTGTACCGCCTTCTTTTGAACCCCTGTGTGGGTATAAAAGGACCATGCTCTTTCCATTCAGTGTGCTACTTCATACAGTTGCCGAAGGGTGCTGTGTGAATATAGTACCACCTCTTGAGGTTAATAAACTCTGTTTTTTCTATTCCAGTTTCTATGCCAACTTCTTCTTATTTGTCTGAGGACTCTGTGCAGAGAAGGGAGAACCCCTAGCACTGGTAGGCCCTGCTGAGGCTCACCACTACAAATTGGCGCCCACGGGGGGGCTCATCGGCGACTCGGATGCCCAAAGGAGTGGTTGTGACGAAGGAAGAGACCTGAGTCTTGGCATCCAAGGCGTTTTTTCCTTTCTTTCCGATCTGACCGTCCAGGTGGTGCCGGTCCTCGACTGAGATCTCTTCTGTTGGCTTGCCGTGCAGTGGCCGTTTGGTCGAATTTAGAACTTGGCAGTTGGAATCTGGACGCCCTGTGATTGGTAAGAATGGTTGTACGGTACTTGCTGTGGGTTTTGGAAGCCTGGGATTGACAAGGCAGTTTTAGAATACACTTGCTGTGGCAATTTTTGTTTGGTATGACTAGTCATGATGTGTATGTGTAAGTGTAATATATACGTTGCAACACATATAGGCAGGTAATGAGGAGATTTTTCTCTAAGTTGTGATTTTGTGATTTTAATTTGAACGGCACAACGTATTAAAGATACTTTAAGTGCTACTTTGATTATAATACTGCATATTTTGCACTATTTTTGGCATGCCTGCTTTTAGCGCACTTCGTAGGATGTGCTGCTTTTGTGGAAATAACCGGTTAAGACTTGAGGAATCGCAGCCGGCTCCCCCAGAGGGGACGCCTAATAGAGATATGTACATAAAATATGGTCTTTCTTCTATAATGTACAGCACATTATGGAGGAAATACACGCGCAAGGATCCTGAGTTACGTTGGCCGATGTATGGGTCATTTGATATGCGAAAGATTGAGTATGTGGAACAGTGTATGTGCAAGCGGAAATCCAGACAATGAGTGTGTGCATATGTGGGTGAAGGAAGTACGTGAGCGTGAGAATCGTGAGCAAGGGCTGATTGAGAAAGAGCAACGGAAGAGTGTGTATGAAAAAGCGCACAAATTAAGAAAGAAAGAAGTGAAAGAATTGGAAGAAAGACAGGAGAAGGAGCGCAGATTACAGATATCTGGCCAATATGCTGTTCGGCAGCCTCTTTATCCTGTCCTTAATAAACCACAAGATGATTTTTTGTTACTAGATCGTCCTCCGCCTCCGTATGCCGTTCCGTCCGCTCCATCCGGCGAAGATGAGGACTCTGAGATAGATCGAACGAAACCAGACACTCAGTCCATGCTGTCGGTCGATCGTGCGGCTGAACTAAGAAAGACCGCTCGTCAAGCACTTCATGATACTGTCACCGTTTCTAATATTTTAGATAGTTTACAGGGGTGGCAGGAAAGGGAGCAATTATATTTTACTGAGCATTTTGCTGAAGAAGTTGTAGAGATGTTTCGGAAAGTTTCTGGTGTTTTAGAACCTGATGATGTAATAGCCGATTGTAAGCAAATACGTAATGGGCTTTTTACTGTCCCCCAGGTGGCTGATACGATAAGGCGGTTGTTCAAACTGCGAACTGAGGCGCTTCGTCTGCGAGAGGAGAAACGGAAAGCTAAAGCAGATGAACGGACGGTCCGGTCTACGGGAAACAATCGTCTATCTTCAGAGCAGATAAGACTAGTATAGTGCATGCAAAGCTTATGCGAGAGGCAGCGCCTTTATATGTTCCTCCTAAAGGAGCGGGCACCTGTGATGATTCAGCATGGGCGGATTTTGCGAATTGGCAATCCGCGAAATTGCGTATTTACGGATTCGCAATCCGCAAAATCTGCGAACTCTCGCTAATTTTGCGGATTCTTTTTTTTTGTGTTCGCAAGTGTTTCTGCCATTTCGCAAGAATTTTACCAGTTCGCAAACGCAAACTTACTTGTCGGGTAGCAACGGTCGTGACCATGTTGTTTCTACGTCTGGTTCATCACAGCACCCTCTGTTTCACCACTGCCACCCTCTGTTTCACCACTGCCACCCTCTGGCTCACCCATGCCACCCTCTGGCTCACCCATGCCACCCTCTGCTTCATCACTGTAGATTATGGGTGGAAAAGCACACCTGCCCTGCCTCAACTGACATGAATTAATTTGGGGCTGATTAATGTGTCACTGAATTTGAACTTCCAGTCTGGCACCTGCTTCCTTATCTGTAATTGCTTTCTGTTATATAGTGTAATTTTTTTAACAGGACCTTTGTGGCATACTTGTAGCTATTCTCTGAGCCTGCTGTGAGGGTCAGAGCAGGGTCATAGAATAGTTGCAAGTAGGCAACTGAACTCTCGAGGGGCCCCTCAGGAAGCACTACAGGGAATGGTTACTTATGATAAGATTGAACTTTTGCACCTGCTGAGTGCTTTCAATTTTGCAAAAATCGTTTTTCTGCACAATATATTTTATTTAATGTCCCGAAAAAGTTCTAAAATTGTAGTTGCAGCAACTGTAATGCCCCAAACAAACTTACTTGTGAAATTTCTAATCCAAAAGTGATCCAAAGAAAGTCAAAAAGGCCTCAAATCCAAATATCCAGCAGCATCCACAAAAAGTAATCCTTCCAGGTCAAGATCCAAATCAAAGTGACCAGGACATGAACAAAGCACTGGGATGAGCCTGCTGGACAGGAACAGGAAGTTGTAGACTGTGGGGCACTTCCTTCCTCCCACCCCCCAAAATGGACTTCTTGCAAAAAAAAGTGCAGGCAAATGTCAACCTGAGGAGTTATTCTGATAAAAAATCATTTTCAGAAGGTTTATGCTGACTGCTGGTGGATTTCTTGTGCGAAATCGCAAATTTTGCAATTTCGCAATTGCGAGATTGTCGCTGCCCGCCGCATCTACGTGTTCGCAAGTGTTTACTCCCGCGATGCGTGATCACGGGCCTTTATGACGTACTCACGTTGCCAAACTCTCGCTGTGCAAGGTGGCAAGCCGCGATGACGTAATAGCGGTCGACAAACTCCCGCTGGATCCCGCAGCAAGATCCAAAATGGCGCAGCACACGCAAACATGGAGAAAAACAACTCTTCAAGCGCTGAATGACGGTAAGTGAACGCTGCGCACCGCAAAATTGTATAGTATTCTATTTGGCAAGTGCAACCAAGCAAAAAATCCGCTTCGCGCGGATTTGTGAATTTTTGGCAAATTCGCGAGAGTTCGCGGATTGCAAATTTGCCGAAAATCCACAAAATTCGCAAGCGGAACGGATTTTACGCCCATGCTTAGTGATGATAAGTCTTCCATTGACGCAAAGGGATATTTTATTTATAATTGGGTGTATACTCCCTGGAATAGGGCAGATGTAATGGCACTTAAATCTGCATTGCCTGACCCGTGGAAAAATCCAGCCGCTTTCTATGAGGAAGTTGAGGGAGCCATAAATTCTTGTACCATGACATTAGCTGACATCGATTTACTTTTCGGACTAATATTACCGCCTGATATGTGGAGGTCTGTGTGGAAAGTTGATGATCAAGCAGTCTATGGGGCGAAATGGGACGATATAGAGATAGAAGATAAGGAAAGAGAACCAGCGAAAAAGCAATGTAGATTGATTTTAGATCTTCCCGCTGCAATATTAACTAAGTTAAAAACGATCATTCCCCCTAAAAAGATTGATTGGACTATTTTAGCATCGTGTAAGCAAAAGGCAGATGAATCGGTTTCCAATTTCTTTATGCGTTTTGAGGAAGCCTTTCATGATTTTAGTGGTGGGTTGCTAACGGACAAATACGGGCCGACATTTGTTTGTAGATAAATATGTTACGAATCTATTACCAGGAGTGGCTAGCCGTTTAAAAGCTAGTGAAAGCTCTTGGACTACCTCTTCTCTGGCATCTCTCCTGACTATGGCTCAATATTATGAGCGTCAGGAATTAGAAGCAAAGGGTAGGGAGGATAAGAAGTCTAAGGATTTAAAAACGAAGGTTATGTTATCTCAGGTTTATGGTTCGCCTTCTAGAGGTAATGATAGAGGCGGATGAGGATTTTATGGTTCTTCTTATACTCACTCGAATTTGGCTGTTGATCAATGCGGGTTTTGTAAGAAATTTGGCCATTGGGCAGATGAGTGTCCATTGTTGCGCTCACAACGCTATGCTCGTGGCCGAGGACCAATGAGAAATCGTGCAAGATATTCAGGTCCCTGGGGCAACACGAACGATCGCGCTAGGTTTGATTCTAATGCACGAGCACAGAATGGGTTCAATACTTGCGACAGGCATAACCAATGCCAAATGTCTGATTATGCGCAGCCTGATTTACATGATTCTGCTTATGCATAGGATTGCTTAGGTTGGGGTAAGGAATCAGTTGAAGTTCCAGTAGATCAGAGGGGTCCTTATGTTACAGCACATGTTTTAGGTTCTACTGATCAGTTTCTGGTTGATACAGGAGCTACTCTTAGCGCTCTGTCTAAACAATTGGTTCCGAGGGCTCCCCTGTCTGGCTTAACGATCACATCAATAGGGTTCGATGGAACACCTTCCCTTAGCCCATTGTCACAACCACTTGCATTTCATGTTGATAAATTTGCTGCTCCATGCCCGTTTTTGCTTTCCCCAAATACACCAGATAATATTGTGGGTCTTGATATGCTCAAGTATTTCAGAGCCACAATAAGATGTTCCCCTGAAGGAGTACGTGTGATTTTGAACGATAATTACCCTGTGATGGACAGAGTTTGTCTTGTTCAAGAGGATACTGCATTAGCCTCCCTACCTAAAACTTTGTGGGCCACTTCAGATACTGATGTGGGACAGATGGTTATTCCACCGGTGCATATTAGTGTAAAGGAGGGAGCTGTTTTGCCACGACTGCCCCAATATAGAATTTCACAGGAGGGTGAGGAAGCACTTACACGAATTGTATAAGATCTCATTGAAGTGGGGGTTGTTGAAGAAGTTCCATTTAATGTCTGTAACAGTCCTGTTCTCCCAATTTTGAAAAAAGACACTGACACTAGGATTTATCGATTTATAATTGACTTACGGGAAGAGAATAAGATAGTGGTGCCACATAACCCAGTGGCTTCTGACATTACGACGCTTCTTACTTTAGTTCCACCAACTGAAACTACGTTCTCTGTTATAGACTTGAAGAACGCTTTCTTTTCGATCCCTATTCATCCTGATAGCCGATATCTGTTCGGTTTCACTTTGAATAATCGATCATATAGATTTTGTAGAGTTCTTCAAGGCTATACTGAGAGTCCTAGTATTTACAGTCAAGCACTAAAAAGATAACTGGATTATTTTGTTCTGCCCGAAGGTGTGGCGCTCATACAATATGTCGATGATATCTTGTTGGCAGCTGATACCCCTGAACAATGTGAAAAATGCACTTTGTCCTTGCTTTCTTTCCTTGCTTCACATCATCACAAAGTATCAAGAAAGAAATTGCAATATTGTAGACCAAAGGTAACCTACATAGGTCACCTTTGGTCTAAGGAGGGGCGCGCACTCATATCAGATCGTATTCAGGCAATTTTAGACACACCAGTACCCTCCACACAGAAAGAAGTTCGAGCATTTTTAGGTCTTACTTCCTTTTGTAGGCAATGGATATTAGGATTTTAAAACGTTGTTAAACCTTTGTTAGCCCTTTTGACAAAAGACACTCCAATACCCCTTCCATGGACAGATGAATGTGAGAATGTTTTCCGACAGTTACGACAAGCTCTTGGTTCAGCACCAGTGTTAGGTACTCCAGATTACACGAAGCCTTTTACATTGTACGTACACGAGACAGATGGATGTGCATTGTCAGTTTTAGTACAGACACATGGTGATAAGCAACGTCTTTGTGCCTATTTTTCAGCAGTACTTGATCCTGTTGCTCGAGCGTTGCCTAGATGTTTTCACTCGGTTGCAGCAACAGCTGTGTCAATACGCCAGAGTGAAGGGATAGTTTTATCACATAAGCTGTTGGTGCTGGTACCCCATGCTGTTGATGCCCTTTTGAATCAAACAAAGACGCATCATTTAACTAGTGCTCGTCTGACAGGATATGAGATGAAGCTGTTGGCTCCTCATATTACTCTGAAGAGATGTGCAACACTAAACCCAGCCACGTTGTTGCCATTTCCGGTGACTCAGCCTGAGGCGCAAGAAACACATGATTGTATTTTTCTAACTGAGGAACAGACAAAGGGTCGTATTGATTTGCAAGATACGCCCCTTCCAGATGTAGATGGAGAACTATGGGTTGATGGGTCTTGTCTGAAGTTGCCGGATGGTACAACTTCAGCCGCGTATGCAATTACTACGCTTCACACGATAGTGGAGACAGCTCGCATACCACAGAAGTCAGCTCAAGCAGCAGAACTAATAGCTTTGACACGAGCATGTGAGCTTAGTACAGGTTTGCGTGTAAACATTTATACAGAGAGCCGCTATGCTTTTGGAGTGGCGCATGATTTTGGCCTGCTCTGGAAGAAAAGCGGTTTTCTGACATCACATGGAATGCAGATAATGCACGGAGAATTAGTGCATAATCTTTTAACTGCATTAACATATCCAAAGAAAATAGCTATAGTGAAATGTAGTGCACACAAGAAAGTGACTGATAAGGTGGAACAAGGAAATGCTTTTGTAGATCGAGTGGCACGTGAGACTGCGATGCAGCCTAACACTACTTTTATGTATGTAGTGAAGTCGCAAGCTGAGTGGTGGCACGATGCTAGGAAAGAAGTACTAGAGATACAGAGGACCGCTTCTGAAAAAGAACGGGAGCAATGGTCCAAGGATGGAGAGTTGGATGATGAAGGTTGTTGGCGAAACAAACAGATGGATAAATGGAAGTTGCCTATAGCTTTTGTACAACCTATGGTTCAGATGGCACATGGGCTAGCACATGTTGGAGCTTCATCAATAGTGAAATTGCTTACGCAAGTTTGGGAGCATCCAGAAATTGCTAGCACAGCTAAGAGAGTAGTACAGTCCTGCATGATTTGTCTGCAATTCAATCCTGGAAAGGGGACACGAACTCCAGCAGGAGGGTTTGCTACACCGACTGCACCTTTTGAAGTTTTGCAGATGGATTATATTCAGCTTGAACGCTGCAATAATCCGAAGTATGTGTTGGTGGTGGTATGTGCCTTCAGCAAATGGATTGAGGCATACCCTACAAAGGACAATACTGCAATTACTACGGCAAAGGTGCTTTTGAAGGAATTTTTCCCCCGTTATGGTGTTTGTAGACTTTTGTGGAGTGATAACGGACCTCATTTCATAGGGAACATTATCAAGTATGTCCTGAAAGGATTAGGGATCAAACAAAAATTCCATGCAGTGTTCCACCCACAATCAGCAGGATTGGTGGAAAGATACAATGCTACTCTGAAGTTGAAATTAGCTAAAATACAAGCTTCTACTTCTCTGACTTGGCCAGATGCACTTCCACTGGCATTGTTGTCTATCAGATCAGTACCTCATTCTCGGACAGACCCTACTCCTTATGAAATTCTGTTTGGACGTCCCATGAATATATGGGGTCCCGAAACCGAACTCAGTGTACGATGTACCTTGTGTTTTAATGAATGACTATTTGGCACAATTGACTGATAACTTGGTTTCTATTCATCAACAGGTTCGAGAAGCCCTCCCTGACCGATCAACAGGTGAAGGCCATAATCTCCGACCTGGCGACTTCATTCTCATCAAGTTCTTTGAGAGGTCGAGCAGCCTGGAGCCAAGGTGGTGTGGTCCCGAGCAGGTCTTGCTTGCAACGAGAACAGCTGTCCGTGTCACCAACCGAAAAAACTGGATTCATGGGATCAATTGTCGACGAATACAACCTGGTTTGGTGGAGCCTGCTGTGTTGACCGACCATCGAGAGATTCTGACTGTGGAGAAAGGCCGTGCTGTGGTACCTGAGGAATCTGAGGAGTTCTTCCCGGACCCAACTGTTTCTGGAGCAAGGAGATACGATTTGAGGCCAAGGAAGAAGCTAGCAGTTGTGTAATAGTTGTCAGAACGGTCCCTAGGTTAGTGAAACGGAGAGCCGATGAGGCAAGGGGGGGGGGGAGATCAGCCCTGCATTAGAGTAGTGACACCCGTCTTGGCCCGTGGTGAAGAAATCAGCGGCTGCCTAGGGGGAAGAGTTCTGACAACCTTTTAGTTTCAGGAAGATTTGTTTTGTACATTTGCTCAAATGGAGAAAAAGAAGATTTTCTGTGCTGTAGGGTTCATTGCTGCCTTAGCGATTGCAGCTACAATTACATGGTTTGTTGAAGATGCACTCCTGTTCGTCAGTTGTTCGTTGTTACTACGCCAGTGCCCGAGGAACATTTTTACTTTACTCTCCCATATCAAGAATTGAAACATAGACAGTCTTACTTGAATAACACTTTCATCCAGATGCTACATCATACGCATACTGCTACGATCGCTACAAACTGTTGGATATGCGGAATGATGCCAGCTCATCAAAAGAAGGGGGGAACACCATTTATACCTCTCCCTTTCTCGCACAATGGTTCTTGACGAGCCTGGTATACTTTGCTTTTTGCAACTAAGAAGCCTACAGTAGGCAGACTGCTTTTCCGGTTGAATAAAGAGTGTCATCAGGACAAAGAAGGCTATCCACAAGCCAATGGAACTATATGGGAATGGGAGGAGTACCGACCGGACAATGCCTCAATACCCTACATTTTCACAAACACAAGAGACATTGTCGAAAGCGAGAAATTTGTTATCTCTGTAGCTCAAGCACAAGCTGAATTATGTGTACAAAGTATTGGACATATTCCTGTAGGTGTTGGTGATTGTATCACTGTATTAAATATAGATGGTTTGAATAACAGTACTTTTCTAGCTTCACATAATACATATATCATATGTGGAAATAGGGGGTATTATCGACTACCAGCTGGGTGGTCTGGGGTCTGTTATGTTGCATTTTTATTGCCTCTCGGGTTTTTGGCACCTGCATCATATCATAAAGATCTTAAACTCCTGAATAATGTGACTATGAATCGCTATAAGAGGGCCTTGTCCATTGATGACGTAGACCAAACCGATACTAGTCTGCAACATATGTAGATTTCAATTTAGGACTGTTCTTTTTTGTAGAAGCTGCATTAAACAGTAGGAAAGTGCGGCGATTAACCATAGCCAGTCACAAATCAAGCTGCTGCAGCTCTAGGGAACTTTACCGAAGAATTACAAATTGCTAGGATTGTTGCTTTACAGAACCGAATGGTTTTAGATGTTGTTAGCAGACAGAGGTGGTGCATGTCGCATTATCGGAAGTAGTTGCTGTGTGTTCATACCTGACCACACCCCATCCGTATATAAAGCAATCAATAAACTTCATAAGATTGCTGACGACTTACATACCGATAATGGTACCTGGACTTTTGCAGGTTGGTTCTGGACTCTAATCTCTGCATGGGGCTGGAAAGTTTTAACTGGCCTCTGTGTAATTGTTGCAATTATCTCCACATGTTGCATATGTATTCATTGTGGTCCAATGTTATGTTCTATGTGTCTTACTGCTTGTATACCAGCCAAGAAAGATGTTGCAGAAATGAAAGCACAATACATGATAGACAAAAATATAGCTGAAATGATGAGTATAAATATACAGGACGATTACTTAGACTATCCCAGAAAGTCGAATGTCTTCAGCTAATGATGAAAGGGTCGTCTGTTGTAATTTGGCAGCGGCTAGATTAAGCATTAGCAGAAGACATGCTGTATTCAGCAACTATTGTAACATTGTGCAGACTCCATTTTGTATTTGTGGCAGCCATTTTGTCTGCCACATGTTGCCATGTGCTCATCATGTGCTCTGTCCTACCTTCCTGTTAACTGCTCTTGAAATCTGCCCAGAGACGAGATATATTTAGACCTTTCTTGTTCTGAATATGCTCAGTTGAGCTTGCAGCTGTTGTCAATTTATCAGCAGCGGTGCGTCCATTGGGGCGTAGGGGCATAGCCCCACCAGCCCATGGACCCGCCGCTGCTGCAAGTATATTAATAATTGTGAAAATAGAAAGAACAGAACTCAGTCGTGTTTTTTTAAAATTATTTTACAGTGATTATCCGGCCCGGGCAGCCCCCGACTGAAACGGGATGCGCAGGGGGCTGGGCCGGGCGGCGGGGCTGGTCTGTGAGTGACAGTCCAGACCAGGTCTACGTCAGAGTCAGGGCTTGCAGGCATACCTAATGCGCATATGCTGCGGTAGGGCTGAAACTTGCCCGCGCATGCGCAATGATAGTTCCCCCATGAAATTAGTGACAGGGGGGTGCTGGTTAAACCAGGCAGGAGCCCCGGCGTTTACGCTGGCGACAGGGCGAGCAGCTAGTGTGCCCCCCCGAGCCAATCCTGGCGAATCCTGGCGCCAGGATTGGCTGGTCACCGTGCAGCAGGGAAGGGCAATCCATTATTGGATGCCGCGCTGCTGACGTAGGATCCGGTTCTGGGCCCTCCTCGTGGTGGTGTGTGGAGTCACCTGAGTCAGTGGTCGTGTGAGCATCACCAGCCTCTCTGTGCGAGCAGTCGTCCCTGGCCTGGAGGGGCTGCGAGAGGAGCAGCAGGAGCCGCTGGCAGGCGTCGTGGGAAAAGTTTCCAGCAAGATGCCGATTCCTGATTGCCGAAGAAAGACGGTGAGCATAGCTGCCAAGGTTTCAGATTGCCATGTGTGAGGTTTTCATAATTTCAGTGTACTCACAGCTAATCCTCGTGAAAAAATAGTTATGCAAACATGCGTGGGTCATGCAAGTTGACAGCTAATGTAAAAGCTGTAGTTTTACCTTTCTCTCTGACAAAGAAATGTGTCCGGGCACTTTGAAGATCCAAGTTTTGTTTAAAATGCAATGCTTTTAAGCTGAGAGCACTTGAATGAGGCCTGCAGACAGACCTTTGCCCCAGACTCCTCTCAGGCGGGATGAGTGCCCCATTAGGCCGAATACGGCACCCCGTCAACAAGAGGTGAGTGATGACCTCTTCCACCTGGGTTTGTTCACAGTCCGGGCTGCCCCAAAATTGCCCTGAGAGGCCAACAGCCTGCCCTCCGGAAACTGTGCAATGCAGGCGAATGTGTCCCAGTTGGGCTGGCGCGCTGTCACCAGCCCCTGCTTGGCCTAAACCGCCCTCCCTTCCTTGTTGTTGGAGCCAGGCTGCAGGTGCGGAGTTTCCGCTTTCTGAGTAAAGTGAGGCTCCCTCGCTCCACTGCCTTGTGGTACCGGGCCCTGCCAGTGAGGGTCACGGCAGAGCCGGCTGCCTTTTCCGTCTGCTAGTCTGCTTGCTCCAAATCGTCACATTTAAAAAGAAAAAAATAACTGCAGCAAAGCACAGCAGTGCAGCATGGCCACAAGAAACGGCAATCTTCGCCTATAATTAACGGATTATTATCTGGAAGCAGGTGCGTGGTGTGCCTATAATGATCAGCTGTGAAACTGTCAGGTGCGTAATTTAAAGAGGAATATATTGTGCCACACAAGCTTGCGTGCTCACACATTCGACGGTAAAATTCTAAAATCTTGTACCTGGGCTATGCTGGCCACTTCCTGCGTCGAGGGCCGGCCTCCAGCAACCCAACTCGGACCCGCTCGCAGAATTGAACAAGGCCGGCCGCCGGGGGGCATGAGGTTGCGGCTCAGTGCCCTCGGCCTGATATGCATTACTCGAAATCAAAATATTGCCCACAGCCCTGCTCGCTGCCAGCACACACGGTCATGATACCGCCCTAGGACACGAAAGTGTGGAAAAAAAGGTTATGCTCTTCTTGGGGTACGTATGTGTGAAGGGGAAGCAGGAACCTGCAACTACTGAAAGGAGAATAATTGCCAACAACGAAAAATTAACCCTTATGTACTAAAAACGTTGCACATCCCTATACATAGTCGCCCCGTAGCTCCATACATTTTCCTCAAGAACCTAACACAAGTGTGCGACAATTGACTAGGCCACACACCAATCGAGCCTTTTTAGCATGAATTGCACCACATAATTGATTTTGAATTATTAATTACTTGCGCTTCAGTCATGATTTTGCATAATTCCCTCTTTGCTACAGTACGGATTCCCCAAGGTTTACAAAAAACAAAAAAACAGGTGGCATTATTGGTACTTTAAAGGACAAGATACATTTTAAGCAGTTCTTTGATCAGCTGTGGTACAGTTTAATTAACTTCCAGCTTCTTTGTGTGTGTTTTTTTCTTTCTCTGCTGCTTGTTCTGCGTTGCAATTTATTGTATGGAAAGCTGGGCCGCCTCGGTCACGTTATTGTTTATTGTTTATTGTGGCATACTTATATAGCGCAACCTGTCACCACCAAGGGCATCCTGGCGCTTTGACCCATACTCAGTGAAAACAGTAGCTCAGCCTATCCTGGGAAAAGATGAGTTTTCAGAGCCTTTCTAAAAGAAAGGAGATCTCCAAGGCTTCTCAAGGATATAGGCAGAGAGTTCCAGAGTTTGGCTGCCGCTACTCTAAAAGAGCGGCCCCCCATCCTCACTCTCTGGAATCTTGGGACTACCAATAGTCTGGATGACGAGGAGCGTAACGCTCTAGAAGGACAATACCAGGCGAACATTCGCCGCAGAGGAATGGGGCCCAGGTCATGAATGGCCCTAAACACGATACACGCTGCTTTGTAGCGCACCCGTAGATGAACTGGCAGCCAATGAAGTTCTCGCAGTGCTGCCGTGGAAGAGCTGTGGTAGGGGCGAGAAAGGGCGAGTTTAGCAGCGATATTTTGCACCCTTTGCAGCTTGCCCAAGAGTGTTACCGGGGCCTCCAGAAGTAGTGCGTTACAATAGTCAAGTCGACTTAGGATGGTACAACGCACTACTTCTGGTCTGGCTTGCACAGGGAGGAGAGGAAGGACCTTGCGCAGCATACGAATCAGCATCATACATGTTGAAGAGATCTTATTCACATGTAGATCCAACTGCAGGTTAGGCCCAAAAATGACGCCTAAATTGCGCGCTGATTGTGCCGCAGACACCGTCTCTGAAAAGGACGGAGGCCAGAAGTCTACTGGGAGGTCACGAGGAACTCGATCAGTGGAACAGTGTAAAACCTCCGTCTTGGTTCCGTTGAACTGTAACGAGTTCAACCGGAGCCAGTCTGCTGTCGCCTGCATGCACCGATGGAAGGTCTCCAGTGTGACTGCGTCCTGTCCCTCCAGAGAAAAGACCAGCTGGGTATCATCTGCATAATTGCATGCAGAGATACCAAAGGTTTTAATGAGCTGGACTAGGGGGCGGAGGTAGACATTAAAGAGTATGGGGCTGATGGCCGAGCCCTGAGGTACTCCTTGTCCCACTCTCCGCTCCTCTGAACTGAAGGGGGGTAGCGAAACCCGTTGCTGACGGCAGTCCAAGTAGGAGATTAACCACTCCCTGGCCTTATCCCTGACCCCGCATTCCTCCAGCCTAGAAATCAGGGTGGGATGGCTGACCGTGTCGAACGCGGCCGACATGTCGAGCAGCACCAAGAATGCTGCCCGACCACTGTCGACTCGCGCCCGCAGATTGTCTAGCACGGTCACCAACGCAGATTCGGTCCCATGCGCTGGGCGGAAACCGAATTGCGTCTCATCCAACCAGCTGTTCCCTTCTAGGAAGCTGGACAAAGCACGGGTGACCAGTTTTTCCATGATTTTAACCGGAAAAGGGAGCAGGGAAATTGGCCGGTAGTTAGAGAGGCAGGCAGGGTCGAGCGTAGGTTTTTTTAAGAGCGGGGATACCACTGCCTTCTTCCAGCAGCTTGGAACAGTAGCTGTCTCGAATGACTGACAGCAGATGGCGTGCAGGGGCTGGAAGAGGTCCTCTTGAAACACCCTCCATAGTCTTGGAGGGAGAGGATCCAGAGGCGAGCCAGAAGAAATCGTCAGAGCTAAGTCGCCGAACTCCTTCAAAGATGGAAGGGGAAAGCTGCTCAGCTGGGGTCGACTGGCCTCGCTCGCCGGAGCTCCCAAACTGAGGGTCGACTCCGAGGAAGAAAGAGAGTGACCTCTCAGCTGGGGTCGACTGGCTACGATCTCCGGAGCTCCCAAACAGAGAGCCTGATCCAAAGTGGGGACAGAGGGGCCGCTCAGCTGGGGTCCACTGGCCTCACTCGCCGGAGCTCCCAGACTGAGAGCAGGCTCCACCAGAAGGGGGAGAAGGCTACCCTGCTGAGGTCGACTGGCTACAATTGCCGGAGCTCCCAAGCAGGGAGCTGAATTAGGAGCTGCGAGGGGAGAGCAGTTCAGCTGGGGTCGACTGGCCGCCGTCGCCGGAGCTCCCAAGCTGAGAGCCTGATCCGAAAGAAGAAAAGGAGGGCTACTCAGCTGGGGTCGACTGGCTTCCGCCGCCGGAGCTCCCGGGCTGGGGGGCTGCTCATCAGGTCGGGGTCGACTGGAGGGCGTGACCGGAGCTTCCTGACAGAGATTAGTAACCCTCTGCAGGGGTCGACTGGCCATTTCCTCCGGAGCTCCCTCCTCAGTGGTGGGGTTCCGTGGATCCTGCAGACCTACTAGGATTTTACGGATTTTTTCCTCAAAGGCGTCCGCCAGAGAGTCACAAAGCGCTTGCGACGAGGGAACAGCGCTCGCCACACACGTAGGGTGAGCCAGGTCCTTAACGATTTTAAAAAGGGCCTGAGCCTTGTTTGGGGCCTGACTCAAAGTAAGTTCAAGAAAGGTCGCTTTCGCTATCTTAATTTGAGCTTTATATTTATGCATAGCCGACCTAAATGCAATTTTCTCGGAGTCAAGATACTGCTTCCTCCAGACCCTTTCCGCGCGTTTACAGTCGAGTTTGAGCTGGCGAAGTTCGCTCGTGTACCAAGGACTAGCTCGGTTCACCCTCCCTCGCGACTTCCGAAGGGACGTTATTTAGTGAGGGACGGGCGTTTGTGGGAGCGGCGGCTACAGTTTAATCTCTGCTCGGGCAGAATTTCTTGACATAAATCTATTTTCAATATAACATCGAGCATGCATGCAGAAGCATTAATGGACATCTAAATACTCCAAGCAGACCTTGGATCCTTGGCAGGGAGGTGGTGCATGAATCCTGTAAATCCATGCGCAGAGGCTGGCATTCAAAGCGTACTGTAATGTGGTGCAAAGGGCACAGAAGTCTAGGCATCACTTCTGTATTCCTAGTGGATACATATGACTCTATTCCAGGGCCCAGGCTGCTGTTTTATGTGATAGTACCACTCCCAATGAATACCAATACTGCATGTTGTGGTACTTACCAAGTGCATCTATGATTGCCCGTTCCAAGTTCTTCTCTGTACTTTATCATGATTGATGTGAAACCGTTTGTTCGTTTTTCTCTAGTTTTGGAAAGAAACTGTATATTTGGTTGGCATAGTGCCTGAAGTGTGCAGTTTGCTGCAGACCTCACAATTGTATGAATCAGCTTGGAATCTGATCGTCTGTCCAGAGATGTACATTTTGCATGCCTGACATCTTTTATGCTGCAAAGTTTGCAAACATCGATCTGTGAATAATGCTCATGGAGGAAAGGAGGGGCACCGAAGCATGGCATGAAGCTGACAGGTTTGGTCTTTCAAATACATGGGCATCAGAACCTGCATCGCTCCATATCTGGCAGAGAAATTAATTACCTCAAGTGGACAGTACCACAGCAGAATCCAAGACATTACTAGACATGCCTTTTCACTTATGCTCCCAGGACCTGGAAAAACAACCCCATCAGCATCAGAACTGCTCCAGCTCTTATGCAATTCAGAAACGAGAAGACGACCCTCCCTACAGAGATTATTGCGTCTTCACATAATTCAATTCAACATCCACAAACTTCCTGGGGTTGATTGTAAGCACTGCTTTGCATTACTTGGCACCAAGGGGTTATTACGTGGGTGGGACATGGGAATTCCCTTGCAACCATGCATGCCTTTAGATGCAAAACCCTATAACAAAGAATTGTAGACAGGGACTATGTTGGACATATCCCCTTTAAAATCATGGCAGTGTAAAACTGAATGTTTCCCCACACTTTTATGAGGTCGACAGAAAGTGCACACTTTGAAGCTTGTCAGCGTTACAAAGCATTGCATCAAGCATTCTTTGCAGAACAATTTTCCCACAAAAGCTTTTTTGCAAGCAACTTTTTCCACTAAATGTGAGACTTTGTGGGAGTTGTTTCCCATGAACCTACTTTCTGTAAAACATATCTTTACAGTCTTCTTCAACGTCAGACAACTAGCAAAGCTTTAATAAAACGTAATGACAGTTGTGGAGAAATACCTTGCAGCTTTGTTTATCTGTGACGTGGAAACTTTCATATGTTTTTCTCTTTTTTAAGCTCTTGTTAAACAGTCTATAGTTTGGGACCAGTCCAACATCACCTTTTTCTTTTACTAAATCGGATGTAAAATTGATCATTGCCATAATACAGGGACTGTTTGAGTTTCAAATGCACTGCTATAGAGTGTGAGAGGGTAGGAACCCATTAATCAACATTAGACTTGAAGAGGGCGGTGGGGAGGCCATTGGGGCCTGGTGAACTGTCTGGTCTTGAAGTTTTTAGAATATAATGTGAACCATGGCTACAAGATAATTCAGCATCTGTGGGGAAGCCTAATCTCCTGGTGATGCGGGCAATCCAATTTATACCAGAAATTGAGTTACCTGGTTCCTTTTAATGCTGGCAATTAAGGTTATTTATAAATTGCCAGAATGCCTTTGAGCACCCCTGGTGGCACATTTGAATTTGACGTACTTGTATTCAATAGTGACTTCTTCGTGTGGCCCAAGAACCTGTTTAGCTCTATTTTCTGCTGTTCCAATTTTTGCATGTACCATATTTTACTGGTAAGAGGTCTACGCATAGGTACATTTCAGGCTATGTTGGGGCCTAGTGTTAACATGAACTTTGTAAGATCAGGACAAACAGTGTCACAAGTTGTTTGCGGAAGCCACTCTTCTAGAAGATGTGTAATTTCAAATGAATCAACAATCTCAAAGAACCCTGCTGGGAGAAAAGTATAGTCAAACACCGCATTTCGATAATGTGCCAAGAAATGTGTCTGTTTCAGCGGCCTGTTGCCAGGGAACCTTCCATTCAGAGAAGGAAAATTTAATGAAGGTAATGTCTTGAGAAGTCTAAGACAAGTTAAGGTTAAAATCCCCTGTTAGGACTGGTCAGTCATCTCTCTCCCTGTTGAGTAGTGAGCGAAGTGTTCTTTCAAGGCGCGCTGTAGTATGTGCTTTAATAGTACTGTCAGACTGGAGATAAATACTTATCGGTAGGAGTCTGGATAGAATAGACTGCTTTCCCTGTGATATGCCCAAATAGGCCTGTGATATTGCATGGCCTTTGTTAGATAGATATTCAGATCCCCACTGGCTCTACCCTTACTTAAAGGTTTAATAGCATTAACACAGAAACTCGGGAAGCACAAGGCAGAGTGGGGTCACAGCACCATGGTTCAATTGACGTTAGCAATGCCAGATGTATGATGTTAAAATACCTTAATTTAGTTAGGTGTCATAAAAGGCATGAGAGAAAAGACGCCTCTTAAACGCACCCCATCGTGATTTTCTGTGTAATCTGTAATGACTTCTATTCAAAATCGAAACAGCTGTGAGGGCTGTGTGGGCTGAGAGAGCTGTGTGGGCTGAGAGAGCTGTGTGGGCTGAGAGAGCTGTGTGGGCTGTGAGAACTGTGTGGTCTGTGAGAGCTGTGTGGTCTGTGAGAGCTGTGTGGTCTGTGAGAGCTGTGTGGTCTGTGAGAGCTGTGTGGTCTGTGAGAGCTGTGTGGGCTGAGAGAGCTGTGTGGGCTGAGAGAGCTGTGTGGGCTGAGAGAGCTGTGTGGGCTGAGAGAGCTGTGTGGGCTGAGAGAGCTGTGTGGGCTGAGAGAGCTGTGTGGGCTGAGAGAGCTGTGTGGGCTGTGAGAGCAGTGTGGGCTGTGAGAGCAGTGTGGGCTGTGAGAGCTGTGTGGGCTGAGAGAGCTGTGTGGGCTGAGAGAGCTGTGTGGGCTGAGAGAGCTGTGTGGGCTGAGAGAGCTGTGTGGGCTGAGAGAGCTGTGTGGGCTGAGAGAGCTGAGAGAGCTGTGTGGGCTGAGAGAGCTGTGTGGGCTGAGAGAGCTGTGTGGGCTGAGAGAGCTGTTTGGGCTGAGAGAGCTGTGTGGGCTGAGAGAGCTGTGTGGGCTGAGAGAGCTGTGTGGGCTGAGAGAGCTGTGTGGGCTGTGAGAGCTGTGTGGGCTGTGAGAGCTGTGTGGGCTGTGAAAGCTGTGTGGGCTGTGAGAGCTGTGTGGGCTGTGAGAGCTGTGTGGGCTGTGAGAGCTGTGCGGGCTTTGAGAGCTGTGTGGGCTGTAGTTCCCAATGCTTTGTGAAGGCTGTTTCCCAACTGCTGTCCAACTTCTTCTACTCTTAGAGCTGAGATTTTCATGAAAGTCTTATAGTCTGAATTCAGCACCTGAGCGTAATAGGACGAAATGTATGAAGCTCTGTGGTTATACTGAATAAGCACCTACCTATGTTATGCCATCTATTAATGTAATAACTGCACTTTCACAATTGCTTTATTAACCTTCCTGCTTTCTCAAATTTGCTTGAAAATGCACGATTTTTCTTCTTTTTTTCCAAAATTTTCTTGGGGGGGGTTATCCCCCCAAACCCCCCTTTTGGGGTTCGGGCTCGCTCGCTGCACTCGCTCGCTACGGTGCTGTATGCTAATCACTTTGCGCCCCTCCACTTTTAAATGTCACCCACCGCCCCTGCAATTTATATCTGTCAGGATGTGTTTACTAGAAACTGGACACTATTAGCTCCTCCTACTTGTCGACCCTGCATTTTCTGTCTGACCTTATATGTACCTAAACCCAGCCCTCTGTGCTTGTACCGCTTTCTTTTGAGCCCCTGTGTGGGTATAAAAGGACCATACTCTTTCCATTCAGTGTGCTACTTCATACAGTTGCCGAAGGGTGCTGTGTGAATATAGTACCACCTCTTGAGGTTAATAAACTCTGTTTTTTCTATTCCAGTTTCTGTGCCAACTTCTTCTTATTTGTCTGAGGACTCTGTGCAGAGAAGGGAGAACCCCTAGCACTGGTAGGCCCTGCTGAGGCTCACCACTACAGCAGTACCATTGACAGTGTAGGCCTCCTGCATCAACATCCACCATGCAAGACAAGACCCAGAGATGGAAAAGGGGTAGGGAAAGAATGGGACAGGGTGTATCATGGAATGCGGCATCAGTCCACACACCCAGCAGTTGGAAGTGTTCATGATCAGCTGGTGATGATCCAAGATTTGGATGAAGGTGTTGTTGAAGAATTCTGCATGGCGGGGTAATTTGTGGGCTGGTAACGTGTAATACTGGTGTTCTGCAGGAGTCGGGATAGGAGTTGGTAAGGTAACAGGATGGTAGATTAGTAACAGCCAACCAAGGATAGACAGGATGAGGGAAACAAACTGCGTCACTACAGTGACCATGAAGCATTTACTATGTCGGAGGCTGACATCTTGTTTCTGGATTCGGTTGTTTTGGACGGGGGCCATTGTGCTAAGCCAGGGACCTCTAGTGACTGTCTGTGATTGGTGGTTGCTTCACTGGGCGCAGGTGCCAAGGGCCCTTATGGCTTACCTTAGTCTGACACACCAGCACTACTCTCAGCCGGGGAAGATCACAGCCTTACAGCCTATAGGTACTTGGCAAAGTCAAGGGCAAGCCTTCCCTTGGGGGCACAAGTTGTATCGGTCAGAAGTAGGGACAGTCTGGTTGGGAAACAATTATTCTTAGTTTTGAGCAGAGTTAAGGGAGGGTTCCACCCTTCCTTTCAGTATGCTGTCACTCTCTGCTTCCGTAGATGTAGAATGCAGTCTGGCATCGCTGAATGGGACAAACGTCGGAACTGTTTCTGTTTCTGAGTATCCTAGTCCTTCCCTCACCCACTGATCATAGGGAAGGGGCAGAGGCACATGCCAGCAGTGAGACGAATGCACCCAATTCTTCCGAACTTCTACTTTCACAGTGGTGCGGGTGGCCAGTAACACCTGACGGGGTTGTGTCCAGCGGGGCTCGAGGCTCTTAATCCGTTGAAAATTTTTCACCAAGATCCAATCCCCAGGTTGGATGACGTGTCCTGGGCCCTCGCTTTTGTCAGGTATGGCCTCTTGCACCTGGTGATAAAGAGTACGAAAGGTATTAGTTAGACTGTACAGATAATCAGTTAATACAGGGTATTCAACATCAGACAGTTTCTTAGGCCACGGGACACCCCATACATTGGCAGGCCTCCCGAACACAATTTCATGGGGGATATAGCCCTATCCTGGTGTGGGCCGTTGTTCTTGTGGACAGTAGGGCTAAGGGCAGAGCATCAACCCAAGCGACACCTGTCTCGGCTACTATTTTGGCCATTTTTCTTTTTAGGATCCCATTGTACACCTCCACTAGACCTGCTGACTGGGGATGGTTAGATGCATGAAATTGTTGTTTTATACCCAATGCTGTACAGACATATTCCATAATTTGGGCCGTAAAGTGTCCCCCAATGTCACTCCAGACCTAGCGGGGCAAACCGAATCGTGGAAGGTACTCTTTTAATAGTACTTTGGTGGTTGTGATAGCTGTGCAGTCTTTGACGGGGTAGGCATCCACCCATCGGCTGAAAGTACAGACCACCACTAGGGCATATTTCAAATTGTTACATCGGTCCATCTGGATGTAATCCATTTAGAGGACTTCAAAAGGGAAGGTAGGAGGAGAGAATCCTCCCTTAGGAGTAACTGTGCCTTTTCCTGGGTTATACATTAGGCAAATCATGCATGTTTAACCAGTTTGTCAGCATATGCTGGTATCTTAGAGTTGTACCATGTAGGTTCCAACAGTTTACATATCTCTTTTGCACTGATGTGAGCAGGACCATGGGCCATTGTAACTACTGGTAGCACGTGGCTGTCAGGTAACATCCATTGTCTTTCCATAGTCGTACGGACCCAACAACCATCAATTCTCTCCTTTGCTAATTGCTCTTTCCACACCCTTAGTTCCTCAGGAGTAGTATGGGACTGAATATCGATCACACTCTGTACTGTGTTTTCAACCATGCCCTCGTCTGCCACCCACCTAGCGGGACCTCCTACATACATTCCTTCCCTTTTCTTAAGAGCTGTTTGTCTGGTCGCCTGGTCAGCCAGGGCATTGCCTTTCCCAACATCATCTGTCACTTTCTTATGGGCCTTACATTTTATAATGTCCACCTTTCTGGGGAGTGTCAGGGAGTCTAACAATCGGTGAATTAGGGGGCCATGTTGAATCTTGGTCCCATGGGAAGTAAGGAAATTCCTTTTTTCCATAACCTTCTGAAGTTGTGGGCCACCCTGTAGGAATATTGGCTGTCAGTATAAATATTTACCGTCATTCCTTTGCTTAACACACAAGCTCTAGTGAGGGCCACTAATTCTGCTGCTTGAGCAGAGCACTGCGGAATCTGAGCTGTTTCTACTATTCGCTCTAATGTCGTGAGGGCGTAGGCGGCTGAGGTGTTACCATCTGGCCCTCTGAGACATGATCCGTCCACATACAGTGTACCCTCTGGTTCTGCTATCGGGGTGTCCTGTAAGTCAACCCGTCCCTTCGTCTCCTCCTCTGTCCTTAATATGCAGTCATGTGGGTCTAAGCATGCATCCTGAGTATCCAGTGGGAGTAATGTGGCGGGGTTTAGTACAGTGCATCTTTTGATGTTAATGTGGCTGGAAAAGAGTGTCAGTTCATATCCTGTGAGTCGTGCGCAAGTGAGGTACTGTGTCTTGGTGTTATTAAGGAGGGTATCTACAGAATGGGGGACCATCAGAGTCAGGGGAGAGTTCATGACGATCCCCGCACTCTGACGGACCATGAGGGCGGCCGCAGCGGTCGCCCGTAGGCATCGTGGGAGAGCCCTTGCAACAGGATCTAAGGTGGCTGAAAAATAGGCACATGGCCGATGGTGACCTCTGAACATCTGGGTCAAGACCGCGCATGCACAGCCGTCTGTCTCATGTACAAAAAGACAATATTGTTTGTTATAATCAGGCGTACCAAGGACTGGAGCAGTACACAGAGCCTTTTTTAAATCTTGGAAGGTCTGTGCATACTCTCTAGTCCATGGAATGGAACTGTCTGATATGACTTTGGTGATGAGGGCAAGGAGAGGTTCGACCATGGCCGAAAAATTGGAAATCCACTGTCTACAGTATGATGTTAGGCCTATGAAGGCTCACACCTGCTTCTGTGTTCGTGGGACCGTCATAGCATTGATAATGGCTACACAATCAGCGGTGAGCTGCCTTCCTTCCTTCGAGAGGAGATGACCTAAATAGGTCACCTTTTATTGACAAAACTGAAGCTTTTTCAAAGAGACTTTGTGATTATGGAGGGCAAGGTGGCGTAACAAACAGAGAGTAGCTTCTTTACATGCTGGGGCAGAATTTACAGCAATGAGTAGGTCATCTACATGTTGTAATAGTGTGGAATTATCAGGGAGTTCCAAGGAATCTAGTTGACTTTTTAGGGCTTGACTATAGATACTGGGGCTCTCGGTGAAACCTTGAGGGGCGTGGCAGAATCTAAAACTCCGCCCACCAAGGGAGAAACCCAAAAAATGTCTGCTGTCAGGATGTATAGGAATGCTGAAAAAAGTTTTCTCCAGGTCTTTGACAGAGAAGTGCGTTGCATCAGAAGGGACCATCATTAAGAGGGCTGTAATGTCGGGGACAACAGGATATTGGGAGATTGTTATTTTGTTAAGGGCTCTCAGGTCAATCACAAATCTGTATATTTTAGGGAAGAGAGCATCTCCATTGGTCTTTTTAAGAACGGGAATAATAGGACTGTTACAGATATTGCCACGTGTTTCCTCCACTACGTCCTTGTCCATTAATTCAGATATTATTGTTAAAAGGGCCATTTCTCCTTCCGCAGGCAGTCGATACTAGGCAGGGGAGAAGTGCACCTGGCTGGATGCATACCAAATGAGGGGATATGCTGAGACATCCTCATCAGTGTCTGATGATGCCCAGAGGGAGGAAGGTAAAGACTGCAATTCTGGTGGGTGGGGACCGGACAGGTACATATGGGAAGCTTAGGTGGGAGAAATTGTTAGGGATACACCTTGGGGACTACATGATATGGTCACTTACAGAGCTTTCAGTAGATCCATGCCTCACAAGTTTTCACTGCAACCTGTAGTAAGGACCAAGGGAGCCTCAACATGTGCAGGGCCAATATCGAGAGGGAGGGGTTCAGAGACAGGGCTGGTCACAGATGTTCCTGCAAAACCCACTGAGACATCATATTGCCAGAAAGGGGTGCCTCCGGGACTGACAGACGTGCAATAGAAGACCTGGTGGTCCTAGTATCCAAAAGAAAATTCTGATCGTTCCCCACAACTGACATTTGAACATACGGGCCCCTTTGATCCACTGGAATTTGCACTCTGGTAATACCCCTTTCCTGGCTGTCCTCTGCTTGGTAGGACCCTGTCTCATCAACTTCATCATAATCATCATTGTAATAAGTGCGTGTTGCTTCGTACCCATCAAACCTATTGGCCGGGCGCTGCCGGACGGGAGCATCATCCCTGGGTCTATGTTCTTTATCCTGTTGATGGGGCGGGCCATGGTCCCCAGTCAGGCCTCCCCTCCCTGGGAGCGCGAGGCCGAGTCTTCCCCGTTCAGATGTTTTCAGCTAACACAGGACACTCATCTATCCAATGGCCGTACCCCTTACAATAAGCACACTGATCTGTTTGGAGGGCTCCCGTACGTTGAGGGCTAGAGGGGGTAGACTGGCAAACCCTCGGAGGGAGTTGGGGTTGAGGTCTGAAATATCCGCGGGCATCGGGACTTCGGGGAGGGTAAGCCTGCTGCAGAAGTGCCTTAGTCTTAAGATCCGTAACCTTCTTACTTTCCTGGTCCCTATCCTCATTCTCCCTATTCTCGTGATATTGTGCCATAGCCAAGATACCAGTCATAGTTTGGGCAGACCACGTACTTTCAACTTTCTTAAGCCTGGCGGAGATCTCAGGAAGCAAGTTGCTGACAAACTTATCGACAAACACTGGGCCAGAACCTGGGGTCCGGGGATCCAAACCACTATGTCCCGTGTATTCTGTCTCAAAACAGGTAAAGAAGTCAGCCACATTCTCATCTTTTCGCTGCCTACAGGCGTTTATTTTATCCCAATTAATGACAGTTTCCGGCAAAAGTGTTTTCATAAACGTTAATATTTTACCGGGCAAAGTCAGGAGGGCAGCTTCTGGTTTAATCCCTCCTATCCTTGCTTCTTCCATAGCCTCTAGGTCAGCCCATTTACCTCCCAATGCCGCTTCATGGTCAGTATGCCGAATTTTGTACCAAATTTCAGTGGGGACAACTGTACCAAAAAGTAAATTTATATCCTCATGAACAAGAGTACCTGCAGAGATAATCTGACCTAATTCTCTGTAAAAGGCAGCCAGATTCTTCCGGGGATCTGGTAATTGTCCTTTTAACTGCATGACTTCTGACCTATTCCAAGGAACATGAACCCAAAAGCCTGCCCAGTGTGCCTCAACAGCCCCTCAGCCATTATTTTGGGCATCGGTATGTGTGTTAACAAAGACAGGGGCCGCCTCTCTTATTGGCATAGCTATTTCTAGAGGGGTGTTGGGAAAAGCGGTCATATCACGGTAAGCCATTAAAGCAGATATAGCACCAAACATCCCCTCTCCCTGAACATCGCCTCTTTTTATTTGCGACCTAAGGTCCATTAATCCAGTGGGTATCTGCATAAGCACATTCTCAAATCTTTGCATGACCAGGGTACACATGTATGCAGCCCAGGTGGTCTGTTCCGTAATCGTCCACTGGGAAAAGGTGGACCATATTTCTTTAAAGGCATAAATATTCCCGTTATTTATCCAACATTCACACTGTTGCCTCTGTAGGTCATTTTCTCGAAGGGACGAAAAGCTGACTGCCGAGCGCAAGGATACCAGTCGGGGGTAATTCAACAATTTATATAAATCTTGCTTAACTGTAGACCACGGGGAAGTAGGAAAAGGGCGTTTAGGGGTTGAAGCAGAAGGGGTTGGGCGGATGTAGACTTGTTGTCATTCCCGCAGCAAGGACAGGGTTAGCAGACGTGGTCTGTGTCATAGGAAAAATCGGGAGGGTTGGTGTGACAGGGAGAACAGTAATAGGGGCAGTGGGGGCAGGAGTGGGCGGTGGCGGGGGGACATGCGGGGTGTGAGGCGTCAGGGCAGGGTACATTGGGGCATATGCAGGAGGGCTTTTTAGCCAGGTATCAAGCAAGGAATCATCTTCTTCTCCCCCTTCCATATGGCCCTTTCTTTTCTCCTCACGAGCTGGATAAGATTTTTGTACCCGGGCCCCATCGGCTATATCTACTGACTTTGTCATTTGATTTTGTAAATTTTCTCTGGCGTGGTCCGCCATTGACATACATTCCTGTTTTCTTTCTTGAGCCTTCTGCTTTCTAGCTCTCTGCTCTATCTCTTTCCTCCAAAATTGGACAGATTCAAACATAGACGGATGCGTTTTTCTTTTCATTAATTGTTCCTCTAAGTTGGCGAGAACTTGGTAATTAAAGGAGCCATAAAGTGGCCACTGTAATTCCGCATTATTTAATTTCGTATATTTTACCCGGAATGAGGAAAACATTATGGCAGAAGGGCCATGTTTAACATACATCGTATGGCATGGGGTCCCTTCTGGAGGAAGCGGAAAGACCGTCTCCAGCTGGGAGTCCTGCGTACACATACAACAACATAATCTCTTGAATTTACTACTTACTGGCATGCTTACAAAAACGGGTAACAGACACCAGCAGGTTTTTTTAATTCAACTCACTTGCTTGGCTTTTGCAAAAGTCAATACCAGCAGAATCATACAGAACAGACACCAGTGGGTTTTTAAAAATTCACCTTGCTTGCTTGGCTTTGGCAAAAGTCAATAATAGCTTGGCTTTTGCGAAAGTCAATAACAGAATCATACAGACTTGGTGGGTGATCAGTCCACCCTTACCTTACAGGGGGAGTTGTCTTCTGCAGACGTAGGATTGTGTCCTGCTCCAGAAATTATTTGCTTGGGGATTCCAGCGAGAACGTGGCCATGTGGCCCAGACCAGGTGGGGAGTAACAGGGGGCGAGTCGTTAGGCTTACCGGATTGCAAGAATCCCTCGGGTAGGGTACCTCCATCGGAGTCTCTCCGTGCACCTCCTCACATCCACCGGGCCTGACCTTCGTGCTCGTGGAGTCCCTGTTCAGGTGCCATTTGAAGAACCGGATTAACCCACTTACTGGGTCTCTGCGGCGGGGGAACCGCCCAAGCCTTCCATACCCTTCATACGTAATAAAAGGAGACACAGGAGCCTTCGCCTGTAGGAGGAACCCAGATTTATTCAAATAGCCCGGGCTATGGAACAGAGTCCCAAGCTCATCAGGAACAAGACAGAGGAGGCTGCTGCTTTACTCCGCAGCTTACAAGCCTTTTATACTTTTTCATTCCAGTCTTTTGGCTGTTAGTTCATTGTTCAATCAGGGCAGTGTTTGCAGTTGATAACCAGATCCAGACGACGTTTGTAGATGGTGACCTGGTCAAGGCTTGGTACACAAATCATTGTTCACGTGGCTTGATCAAGGCTCAGTCTTTCAGATCATTGTTCAATCACCTTGATCAAAGCCCGGTCTTTCAAGTCATTGTTTAATCACCCTGATCAAGGCACAGCAGTCAGACCATGTCTAGATAACCTGCAAATAAATTTGCAAGTCGCAAAATCAAATGGTCATACATCTGGCCCTTTTTTTTTTTAGGCAGAATATTACTCTAGTCTAGTGCGTAATTCCGAGTCGCATCCTGGTATTTATAGTGGTGCACAATTGGGTTGTAGTTGAAGGCAGTGCGAATTTCTCTCAGTGAGGCAGTCTGTAGTTCAGTGGGGAGAGGATGTGGCACTATGGCCAGAGCTGCCGAATTGGGAACTGGGGAGCCAGGTTCACCCTTCATAACCAGACCACTCTCCTGAGGGATCACTAGACCGTATAAGCCCTGGTGTCTTAGAAGCAGCAGGTGGACCCTAGCGGTGGCAAGTGTGGGCTAACCTTGAAGGCCTGTCCACCACGACCCCTTAAGCTCATCTCAAGTCTTTTGGGCAGGCCTACTAAGCAGCACACCCTAGAGCATCAGTGACTCTGTCACTGAGGTTACAGCACCCTTGAGCAGGGAGGCTCTAGGGTGGTGGGACCGGTGACATCGCGCTGAGCGCTCACTTCAGGTAGGGCCATCATGTTTGCAAGTATATTATGTTTTTTAAAGCGCTTGCTGCCTCCTTCCTGGCCTACAGCAATTTTCGGCAACAATAAAAATGTAATGATAACTCCAGTGATTAATGTTCCTCCTTGAGAGAGATCGGAGGTTAGCCTAGTGGACGTTTTGACTCCTGGAAAGGTAGAGCAGAGGGTTAATGTGCCTGCTGCAAAGAACATGTACCATGCAGATCACAAAGTGCACATAATGTAAATTTATTTATTTATTTATTTATTTAAGAAGCTTATAAAGCGCACAGCTACCCCCGTCGGGGGTGTCCCGGCGCTGAGAGAGCAAGAATATCACCAGAGGAGTATACCAGGGTCCTGCCTTCCAGCCCATTGTAGCAGAAGCCCTCCTACTCAAGGTTGGGTGAACAGCCAGGTTTTTAATTTGCGTCTGAAAATCTGCTCAGACTCGATGAGCCTAAGGTTCAAAGGGAGGTCGTTCCAGAATTTAGCCGCCGTCACACCGAACGTTCTGCCACCACTCCGGGCTAGCCTGAATCTGGGAACAACCAGTAAGCGTAGGTCAGTGGGCTACTGCTTTTGTCTGTGAGATCCTTTTTTGTTACTTGCAGTTTAAAGTCAAAATCCTAACATTTAACAGAGAACTATTAACTGTCATCTAAGAGCTGCATGCAAACTGCAAGGTATAAATTGGAGGGTTATGTTTTTTCCCCAGTCTTTGGTTATCTTAATGTTGTGAAACGGGTTCATTTGGATAGAATTAAATTCTGGCTATTAAAGAGAACCCACAACCATGCTATTACATTCTAAATTCAGAGTTTGTGTTATCCAGATCAATCACTAATAAACTATAATGCCTACTAATATGATGGTCATGTGACTCCTACAACTTGTAGTCCTTTGTCTTATGTAACATTATCTATACAGTGATTTACACAAGTATGATAGATTGTCTCTGTATAATATATGTGATATAAAATTCTCTGACACCCTACACTAGTATCAGTAGCGCTGTAAATCAAATTAAATGCATCTAATCGAGAATGTGGTTATGGAGACTTAAGGGGCAATGTTAATGGGTGGTAGTGAGAGAATCCATGGCAGAGAGAGTCATTGGGGGGCGCTAACAAACACTGTCGCATAGTGCTCCACCGGCGCTAAAGCCGGCTACTTGCATTGCTACAATTCTAACACCAAATCAAAAACGTTGATTTGTAAACCCCTTGAATCTGCAGCATACCTTCAAGTCAATGTATGATTTAGCTGTGGTCTTGGTTGTTCTAGGTCTTTTTTTATTTATGTACAATCTTAATTTGTTTGCAATTGTATCTTGTAATTTTGTATTATATGTTTTGTGTTTTTGCACTTAACATAATTCTGGCAAGTAAAGAGCCAACGCATAAAAAAGATTGTCCTACGACTCTTAGCATGCGCGTGTGGGATACTGGTGAGAAGATTTATGTTAGAAGAAATTAATTAGTATTAAGGACATCCTAAGGTGGCACCATAATGACACAAAATGATATGGGAGACTTTTGAAATTTGTGATTATATCCATGTTGTGAGAGGTTTTCTCTTGTGTAATTTTACATGTTGAATGTTCCCGCCCCTCATTACCTCAACAGGATCTACCCCTTTTATGACATAGAACTGGAATTTCTATCATGCACTCATCTGAAAGCGATCAATTAACATGGAGTAAAAAAACATCTGTCTTTCTAAGACCTGGAACTAGCTTTTCCATCCAATGTGACAAATGTAATCCATTTAATACAGCTTTTAAATATATGGACTTATTTCATTTTCATTTATATTTTTGTCATTGTTACTGATATCCACTTTAGGTCTCTTCAGGGATGCCAAATAAGATCAATAGTCCTGCAATGTCACTTCCTGTGATGTCACTTCTAGTGATGATACATGCAAATTAGAGGGGCCTCACATCTTCCCTTTCGCCCGGGGCCCCAAAAGTTCTAGGACCGCCCTGCGTAATGCGACAAATGGTGCATATGCAGCTAAGACAATGCTCAAGGCTTTTCAGTTGTTATGTGATTATCTGCAAGATCAAAATTATTAATCTAACATTTTAGCCAACATGGGGGTATTGGCACAGTTTCTATCAGATGCCTCCTTTGAATTTTTATGGTCTTCGACTACGGCTGCTGGAGTCTCCCCCCTCCTTTCCTTTCAGCCCCTCCGCCAATCCGGCCCGCCCCTCAGCACGGACACCAGCTGCTACTGAGTGCCCAATGTGACTGCTTGGTCCATCCACGTGTATTAAGACTGGGGAGAACGGCAAGAGGGGTGGTAACATCCCAATTGCCTGTCTACTAAGTGAGGATTCACCTCATACGAGAGGATTGGGTGGAGGAAACTCAGATGTGGAGTAGCCATGCAGTAACTTCTATGCTATTGTGGTTCTAATAAAATTTACAAACCATTTATTATGTCATTTTGATGTCATTAATAGCCATTGATGCCTGTCTCTTCTTAATGGACCTGATTCACAAAGTAATTTTCCAGAAGAATACCTGGTACTCCGCACAAAGTTGTAGCTTTCTGGATGTACCCATGGGAAAGGCATGAAACATTTTTCACGGTAGTATTTTCCTAATGCACAACTGAACACATAGCAGAGTTCCACACTTGTAAATATGTTCTCTTTTTTCTCCACAGGAAAGCCTTGTCCCTTACACCCATAAATCGCCTGGGGGTGTTCAGTTTCCTCCCCATACCTGAAAAGGGGATTTACTCTAGTCCTTATCAGAAGCACATTTCTGTCATTTTCTGGGAGAGAAAGGGCTAGTGGGAACTTTGTGACTGACTACAAACTAAGTAAAGCGTCTGGGCACCACTGCTGATGGTATGAAAAAAAGCACAGTCTTCAAGGTTCACTAACCTCATCTCTCATTATTTATTTAACACAATATTTCCGAGACAACAATTGTGACAGCATGTTTTCTCAACGCATTCAGCTTCGCTCATCTTTCTTTTTCGTTTACCAATTCTCTCAGTTGCTTTTCTTGCAAACAGTAGGTTTTATTTCTTTTCGCCTCAGACCGAATTTTCTGTGAAACTGCACTAGTTCACAATAATTTTATGACTTTATTAATTAAACGTTTTCCAACAAGCTAGCTGTAGCATTTCTTATCATCCAGGGCTCCATTAGTTTTTAATGGTGTGAGACAAAATTGCCATTTACCCACATGCAATTTTAGAAGCATCATTAACGCTGAGAAAGCACCAGGTGGGATTTCTAATAGATACCGTTTCTCATTTTGTTTTTATTTAAAAGGAATGACTTGTTTTCCAGTTTGCTTTTTCTGCCGTTCCACTGATGTAATCTGGGATTGTGTTTTTCGCTAATGCTCACGCTGCTTTAGAGTAACATTAGGGTCAAGGCCTGTGATCTCGGCTCTGTATTTATCAACGCGCGGTAGGGCTTGCCATGTTTTGTTTACTCTGACTGGATGAACAGTGCTTACCTTACACACGGTAGGGTCTTTTAGAAAGTCATTGCACCACGTGCGCCTCTTAGTGTGAAACGTTTTTAGCAGGCGGCTGTGTGGCCTGCTGGGAAAGCATACAGTCTTACAACAAGATTTGTGAGCAAGCGAGTGGGAAAAGGAGTGAAGGAAGGAGTGAATGCGAGTGAAGGGAGAAAGAAGCTAGTGTGCAAGAACATTTATATAAGTTAACTGCATGTCAACGGCAAAATATTAACAAAATTCACGAAACGCAGTGCAGCGACTAAAGAGTTAGTAATTCTGAAGCTAAATGTCCTCTTATCCCACTATGGCAACTAGTGACCGTGGTTCACAGTCCAGAGATATTCTCGGGGCCCAGTCCGCCTATACGCCTCAAATATTATTATTTTAGGATGGTGGAATATTGCACCAAAGCAATTTCAGTCAGGATAAAGAGGCAGGTTACGTTATCAATTTTTGCTTTTAGGGATGTATGCAGAAATAACTCTTGAAATTAATTTTAGCCGGGAGGGGCACGGCACACAAGGGGGCACTGATAATTCTTGGGTGATGAGAGTGTACGCGCAATATCCGCATAATATGTAGACTCCTCATCAAAATCGTGAAGGAGAGAGGACGCTGTGGAGAGAGACAGGGACCCAGTATCATGGGGAATTTATGAACAAGGACTGAATATTAACCCTGATGCAGGCTGTGACATAACGTTTGAACCCAGCTGATGTGCTAAGATATGATGAGAATTATGGGGATTCTGAATACTAAATTCCAGTGACCTGACAAGAGGGAGAAGTGTATTATAACCTCATATTAGACTGTGAATTGTTATATACAGGGAAAAAAACGAGGAGACTGTCATAATTCGAGCCCGGAAGATGTCCTTTGGTATTTTTTGGAATTAATGGAGAGAAATAAATATTGTTCCCTGAAGAAGCTCAGTGTGCGCGAAACACGAAACAATGCATTTCCTTTGCTGTCAGAACTGCATGGCAGATGCCCCAACCACATGGAATTCTGACATTCACTGCTACAAAACCACTGCAAGCAAACGTCCTGTCATGGTAAGGGGATCTCAGTATTATGTATTTGACTGAACTATTGACATTTGTAGGTTAGGCCAATCCTTGGCAAATAGGAAAATAATGAAAGGAGGTGTGAGAGATTTCTACTGGACCAACTAAAGACGTACTTACCTGTTAAGAAGGTGGTAGATCCCTGCTCTGCAATATTGGACCCTATTTTTTCCAACATGACCAATTTGATGGTAAATGGCCCACAGTCTGTACCTTGGTCAGATCATCTGCTGATTGAGTTTTCCATAAAGAGGATAGGACTACCTAAACATAATTACCACCGCACCAAACGGACCAGACAGTGGGCCAAACTCAACACCACACCTTGGATAGAGAAATTGCAGGACTCAGTGCAGAGTCAAGATGGGGATGCCACCACCATCTACGTGCGTTTGAGGAATGGATTGAGTCGACTTTAGAGGCTCTAATCCCAAGAAAACTTCTGAAGCCCTCTCCAACTAGCTGCAGTGCTAAATGCTTCACATCAGAGAATAGGAAGCTAAAGAAGGAATGTAAGAGAGTAGAAAGTAAATTGCGAACCCGAAGGCTATCTATAAAAATAGCGTTAAAAAAATATCAGCATGAAATCAGAAGAGCTAGTTTAACAGGCTTTGCTGATAGGGTCTCGCAGTCCTCACAAGCCACCTAAGAAATATATGCAATTGTAAATTCCTTCCTGAAACCTAAAGTTGCAGGAGTGGCTCTTCCCCCTCCAAGGAATGCTGCGAGGAGCTTGCCAATTTCTACCATAGAAAAGTCTGTTTTAATTATGACTCCCAGGTAAGGGACCAAGACCTGCATGTTGCTGTTAATGAGGACCTACAAGATAGGAAGGCCTCTCTAGCTCTTTAGACTTTTCCTCAACCAAGCAGCAACAATATTAGGGAAGCAGAAAACACAGTTAAGTTTGGCTCCCCCTTGGACCCAGCTCTTCTAGATATCATGCTAAAAGGAGGTGATATCAAACTATCAGCCTTGACGACCATTGATAACATATCTTTTGAAAATGGACAAGTCCCCTATCTCTGGAAGCATGCAATTATTATTCAGCTGTTGAAAAGCCCTCCCTATAACCCGGCAAAGCGCAGAATTATAGACCTATATCTCTGCCCTAGGTGTAAGTAAGAGCTTACAAAATCTGGTCAACATTATCTGACTGATTTTCTGGAAACAGAATTGAATGATAGATTGCTCACAACCTAGATTGAACTTTGAAGTTTATAATTTTAAGATGCTTTCGGAGTGCTCCAGCGGTAACGTTTCCACCCTCTGCGTACGTCTATTCTTCCGCTTGAAATTGTGCTTCCAATATTATTGGTTGCATCCCCCTGTATGCACTCTCCTTTGTGTCCTCTTTAGAGGATATTAAATAATTTTGACGCTTTGTGTAACTGTTTCACTTATGAACTTTAAATGCATTCTTCATTGGGGTGTAATTCTCTTCATTACAATTCCAGTGTTTAACATTTCTTATTGTAAAACATTATTCGTCTCCGCAATACTCTCTGCTCCAATGCATTTCGAGCAATATTTGCTCTTCACCAGGGAGCTGTTCTGTGAACAGGATCATTGCACACTTTTTTATGACGTATATACACATGTAAATTTGTTAATCTGTACATTGCTGTACTCTAACATTCACGTGGCACACGTGATGTCTGTGAATAGCACCAGATTTTCCATAAACCTATAGTTGTATCTTTATCATGTGAACCCGAGTTATGAATTTCGTGTGCTCGTGCTACTGTGTAATCAAATTAGTGAAACAGGATATTTAACCTATTAGTGTATAAACCGATGTTACTTACGAGTCTGGAAAACTCGTCTATTGGTACCACGTCGGACAAACTGTAAAAATGAATGGTGAAACGTGCCGGGTTAAATAGCCGCTAGTTCGAATACTAGAAACAAACTCCACGCTTTAGGGGCGCGATGGGGACCCACTTACTTTGTATCAGCTGTATGAACGCTGTATAGGACTCCACAGTGTTCTACCATCTCGTGTACGATCAGCTTGATTCCCGTTCTGAGAATCTTGTGTGTACTTCCGGTATATGTAGTGAAACTAAATGAAGGACTCAACCGCTAATACGTGTATGGAGGCCATGGTTACGTGGTACGTTGCCGTGTTGTGTTTCACCCGAAGAAAAATACTGTGGCTTATAGTCAGAATAACTGACTGATATAGATGACAGACTCTGCAGCGGATAAATTGGATGTGCTCGGGGTAAAAAGCGAAAAGTAAATACGAAGAGTAAAATAAATTAATGATTGATGTGAAAATCGGTGAAGAATCTGTGAAATAATTGCCCATTAAAATATTGCAACAGTGTGAGACGTTACTAGTGAACATGTAAGATAAGCTCAGTGGTAGTGAATTAAGTGAATAAAGATACAAATGACTGAAAGCGTGTCATATGTTGGTCACATCTAGATGAATTCATATAAGAGTAAATGCAATTCGATCAGTTCTTGTTCATTCTTTCATGGCAACTATACATTTCCTTAGAACAGAACAAATGACAGTATTGGTGATGTTCTACAAATAACAAGCATATTCAATGCGTTCATTAAGACCGTTCGGTCTGCATGACTGCAATCTCATCATCCAATAGTTTTCTCTTCTGAGAAGATATTTATTATTGTCTCTCCCTTCCACTTTTTCGATAACTTCTAAAACAAGGAATCTCAATTGAGATGTATTGTGCTTTGCCTCCATGAAGTGTGCCGCGACTGTAGATTTTGTATTTCTAGTTCTGATGTTTGACTTGTGTTCATTAATTCTTACTTTGAATTTTCTTTCAGTTTTTCCTACGTAAACTTTGCCACAAGGGCATTTCAGTAGGTAAATTATATTTCCTGTGTCGCATGTGGCTGTTACATGAAACTTGATGTCATTTCCTTTCATTGCATGATTGATTTTAGTTCCTCGGATAATACCATTACAATTATTACAGTTCATACATGGTAATGTTCCTTTGGCGTTCCTGTTTTTTCTGCCTTTCTTTTTCAGTATTTCACCAATATTTTTGTTTCTAGTGTATGTAAAGATTGGTGTTTGTGAAAATATGTTCTTGAAATCCGGTTCCATAGTGAGCATTGGCCAATGTTTATTAATGATTTTTTTTAAAGTGTTGCTTGATGTAGAAAATCTTGAAACTATCACCACTCTGGTGTTCTCTGGTTTTTCTCTGCTTCTTAATAATTTCGCTTGAGTCATTGATGTACATCTTTGTCTGGCCTTTGCTAATATGGTTGGAGGGTACCCTCTCGATTTAATTCTCAGTTCCATTTCCTTAGTCTCTGCTGGAATTTTGGCGGGTTTGATACGATCCTTTGAACTCTCATCATTTGTGATAGTGGCAAATGGGTTTGTGGTGATGTTTGGTGATGACTATTGAAATGTAAGATGATATTCCAGTCCGTGTTTTTACGGTAAATATCCGTCTCTAAACCATTGTCTGTTCTTATAACTAAAACATCCAAGAAAGTGATTTGACTCTCCGATATTTCACTTGTAAACTGTATCCTTTCGTCAATCTTGTACCATGCTTCAAGAGCCACTTTTGCTTCTTCATGTGTGCCTTGCCACAACATGAATATGTCATTGATGTATCGGAAGTAGGCTTTTATGTGATCTCTCCATATTGGGTTTGATAAAATGTGGTCTTCTTCAAATCTTTGCATTACCAAATTCACATACGCCGGTGCTTTGCAATTGCCCATAGATGATCCCGTGAGCTGAAGGTACCATTCATTTTGCCACTCAAAGTAACTTTGGTATAGAGTGTAGTGTATTAACTCCATCAGGAATATGTGCATTGGGATTTCAAGATTAGTGCGTGTCAATGTATATTCCATTCCTTCTAACCCCATTGAATGATTTTCTGGAAACCCATAACCTCCTGCACCTGACATAAACTGGTTTCAGACCCAGATTCAACATTAAGACGGTTGTGTTAGTGGCCAGGGAAGACCTCAACAAAATTGTAGGACAAAGCAGAGTCAGCTGTGCTCATTCTTCTTGGCCTGAGTGCAGCTTTCGACAGAGTGTCCCACTCTATTCTCCAACATAAGCTGAAGGCGCTAAGTATCACGGGAAAGGCATTAAAATGGTTGACCTAATTAATTGACAACAGAAGCGTCCAGGTCAGGGAAGGTACCCTGTTTTTCGGAGGTCCATCAGCTCAAATGTGGTGGGCCTCAGGGCTCATCCTTGAGCCCTATTTTTTTTAATGAGTATGTGCAGCCCTAAGCCAATATTAACTGTTCTTCTAGTTTCACTATGGTGTCGTACCCCGATGACACCCAGATTGTCATATCTTTGGCACCGAATATCAGTCTGACAGCAGAGAAACTGTCTATATGCATGGATCAAGTGAACAAATGGATGACAACCAACTGTCTTAAACTAAGCAGCGATAAGATGTAGGTCATGGTGGCTGGGAACAGTCCATCTCTCTGGGACCATCTTCTCTGGCCTTCATATGTGGGTGAATGCCCTTCCCCTAAATCGGAAGTAAAGAGCTCAGGAGATTTTTGGGATATAGCTTTTACCATGGCTTCTGAGGCCAAGAAAGTGGCAGGAACATGCTTCAGTCTTCTAAGAGCCCTCGGGAAGAAGCTCTAATGGCTCCCAGCAGAAACCCAAAAAATAGTGTTACATGGTCTTTTACTTTCGCGTTTAGATTATGGCAACTAGCTGCAGTCCTGCCTATGTCACCAGGAAACTGAAGGTTATTCAAAATGCCACAGCCGGAGTTTTGCTGAGCCTTCCAAAATCACAGTCTGTATGCCCGGCCATGGCTAGCCTTCACTGGCTGCTGGTGAGAAAAAGAATAGACCCGCTTAATATTGCAAGAGAGCTAAGTTCGAACAATTGCTTCCTTTTGGCCACTCCCAGAATCAAAAGGAGGAGAATGGGAGAGTCGTAATTTGCTTATTTAGGGCCTTATTACGAGTATGGCAGTCCTTGGACCGCTGTATCAATGGTGGCGGTCTGACCCCCGACTCATCCGCCATATTATGAGCGTGGCGGTTGGACAACCACAAGACAGCCGCCTCTGCAAGGATCAAGGCACCCACTGTGGAGGCAGTCTGCAAAGGGACTGAATATGATGGCGGTGCACAGGCAGCACTGCCGAGCATATCACGACCTGCATATTGACTGCTCTTTACATGGCAGGGACCCTACTATTAAAAGGGAGGCAAACATGGCCCCCCAGCTAAATCTGGGCCTATGGTTGCGTGCACAGGAGGCACGTGTTTTGCCAGCCTGGAATTGCACCCTCGTTCGTGCATGGTGTGATTTGCATGACATGGTGCATGCCACACTGTGCAGGAACATGCTGCAGGCACTTCCACAGCAGCTGTATGCTGCTGTTGAGGCTCTCCTATGAGCCTAACACACCCGCTGCCGTCATACAGCCACCGCACCGCCAGCCCTGGATTAAAGTCATAATCTGGTGGGCGAACTCACCATAGGTTTGGTGGTCTTCCTGGGACCACTGTGGTGGCGGTCCAATTGGAAGAATGCCAAACTCACTATTTAGGCCCAAATGTCCAGGCTCTGAAACTTTTTTCTAATAATTTGTCAATAAAATGATTTAAAGATAAAAGGGCCAATTCACAATGATTATGGGTGACTTAATCTCGCATATCACCTGATTTACAGGAGTTAATTGCAACATAAGGCCTGTGAATCTGTTACAGCACTTTGTAAGATTTGTAACAAATTAACAATAGCAATGCCACTTTTCTAAAAGTTATTTCGTTTCCACCTCTTCTTTTAGGGCCATATGTATCAACATTCCCTTTTGCGATTTCTAAATAGCGATTTTTAAGGAATCGCTATTTAGAAATCGCAAAATGGTATGAATGTAGAAATTCGCTTTTTTTTTTAGATTTCTTAAAATTCCTTAATTGCGATTCGCAAATTGCAAATCGCAATTAAGGAATAATTTCCCATTCATTTCTATGGGCCAGGAGGCCCATAGGAATGAAGGGGAAATTTGCGATTCGCAATTTGCTAATCGCAAATTGAGAATATTTTCAAGGGTGCAGGGGTGTCCAAAGGGCACCCTGTTGCACCCCTGAAATCTGCATGGGTGCACATGTGGCGCACATACATGCCCTAAGGGCATGTATGTGCGTCGCATGGCACTTTGAAAAATGAAAAAATATGCATTTTGTAAGGAATTCGCAACTTACCACCAACTAGAAGTTGGTGGTAATTTGCGATTCCTTAAGGCCAATTTGCGACTTTTTTTGGCTTCTCACTTTGCATAATCAAATTTGCGATTCCTTAAATGCAATCGCAAGATAAAGAATCGCAAATTTTGCGATTCCTTATTTTTCAAGCAGATTTCCTTGATACATACCATTAGTCCAAATTGCATTTGCAAAGGCCGAAATTCTGCGAATTTCGGCGTTTGCGAAGTCAATTTGGCTTGATACATATGGCCCTAGGTGAGGTGTTATAAGCAATCTTTACCACTTGTGTATACCTCAGACAAATGCGCAATGAACTAAATTATAAAAAAAGTGACATTAATATTACTATGTTGGAAAGAGTCGAGTTTCCTTTACCGGTAATACTTTGAAAACAAAAGTCCTAAATTGTACAGCTAAATACGGAAAGAAAGGAGTTCCTGACAGCTTGTTCTTCCCTTCTTATTCTTTTATAGCCAAAAACCTCGTCTGCCTTCAGTGAAGGCCGCCGCTTCTCTAGGAGCTCTCTGAGGAGCTACGAGTTGATCAAATGAAAGCAAATTTAGATGTAAAGAGAGCAGCCCTACAAGACTGAGAATCCATGTGGAAACCACCACTGATGAGGAGGACATCTTCTCTCTGAGAAGAGTGAACCTATGTATGGATGGAGTTGCTAAGCCACCTTCAGGACAGAATGAGCAATGCCTTGAGAGTCTTGCTCTTCCTATAAAAGGAGAAAATAGAGGCAAATGAACACTGGGACAAAGAGACAAAAGCAGGTGCAAGGAAGGTGCACCTCACAAGACCACTAGGGAAGCAGCAAATGACCCAGAAACTGGGAGAGTAAGCTGAGGTAGAGATCAGAGGATTAGACCCCATAGGGCAAAAGTGCGCGAGAAGTGAGGTGTGGCTAAAGCCCACAGCCAACAAAGGCGACAAACATCTATAGCAGAGAAAAAAGGCTGCCTCAAGATCCAGGGGAGGATCACAAGCAAAGTCTAAATGTAAGATTAGAAATGGGAAGACCAGGAGACCCTAAAGCATGGTCCACGAGGGACCTGGTAAAAAGGAATGGGAGGTTCTTTCTGGAATCAGGCAGCTGCATAACAACATAACAATTGCTTTCCCGTTATAAAAACAGACACAGGTAGTGTGACATGCAAGAGGTTCCTCTCAATGAAAGGGAACAGAAAGGAAGGCTGATCTTTTAGCCTATGATAGATGAAATCCAAATTAAAAAAAAAGAATCAGTAATTTAGAGACATAAGCTAGACTCACAGGCGCAGATATTCTTATTTAAACATTGTTATAATACGTAAACGTGATATCACACTCATAAATAAATACATTCCCTACTCTGAGGTGTTTATTGCTTCGATTTACCACCTCCTCTTAGCAGGTGGAAAATGGGAGCTGTGGCTATGCAGGGAGCGGGGGTTTGAAGGAGAGGTTCAAGGAGGGCGTGGGAGGGAAGAGCATTGCACGTGTCCCCCTTGCCAATGAAAAGGCTTGGCAGAGATTGGGTGATGAGGCATGGCTGCTCTTGCAGCCAAAGCCGCATGTAGTATTACGAGAGGGAATTTCCGGTTTTGGTCTTTAAAATTGGTCTGATGTTCCTGCATCATGGAGAACCGGGTGCTGGAACACTGGGCAATTCGAGATCAGTGGGAGAGTATCCCACTCGGGGATACCAGTCTGCAAGACTCGTAATTGGGACCATGGAGATTTACCTGGAAGTACATTTGTATGCAGGGAAGGAGAGTGGACAGTAAATGGGCATAACAGAATATGAAAACCTGCGGACCTATTTTCACGCTGGCGCTATTGATTTTATCATGCAAAAATATAGACCTGTATATTTTAGCAAGGGCTGGACTGGAAACAAAATCAGCACTGGTAAACATTGTTCAAATCAGCCCCACCCTGCCCATGGCCATAGCGGCGAGAAAGGCGTCTACGGAACGTAGTTGGGTCACAGCAGCCCATTGTGCTCTAAAATCAGGCTTTTAGCCTGCAGTTCATTGAGAAAAATGCAAGAGCAGCAAATAGCTAGTCCGGCCCTGATTCTCAACAAGAGGTTGGCTGCAGATCAGTTTTTGCATGGCGACGAATCCCCTTTTGCAGTGTGAGGCATTCTCAAACCCCTTGGGCAGCAAAGTGACAAATCTCATACATTTGGAAACCAATTGTATCATTAATTATATTATGACCGGAATCTTCACACCTTGATAAATCCTGACAAAGCCAAACAAACACTATCTCTGTGAGGACCACTATAATTGAGGGCCCCATTCCCTTACTGTTTAGGTACTTTCAAGGGAGTCTGTCAAAAAAATAAAAGTGCAGTTATATTATATGATCTGCTATATAATCTACAGCAGTATCAAGGACCACCTGTAGTTAGAATATTAGATACACTCTCCATTAAGAATTATATAGTTAATGTTTAAGTATTGTGTGGTTGATTAAAAACCATTACAATTTTAACAAAGACACAAATGTGGTAAAAACAGCAAGTCAGTGAAAAAACGTACACGTTTTACTGCGTATCAAAATGGCATAAGGTGTGTTAAGCACATAATTTAATGTAAGGGTTAGTCTTTGTGTTTCACAGACTTAAGAAGTAAGGCTGAGCTGTGGGCCCATCTCTATAGGTACAGAGAGCAATTTGCACACAAAAAAATCCTCTTTTGTCAAAGACAAAAGTCATTTTATTCACAGCTACAAACAGGGGCATTATTACTAGTTATAAGCGTGTTAAAACAGACATCGAGATAAAGAGATAAGACGAAATATTAATTAAAAATAAAGTGCATAGTGTGTTGTGTACTCTCCGTTATGATCAACGGCCAGTCCAGTTTGAGGTAGTTGACCTGCTGAGTGGTACCCTGAGGAGTTTTATGGGGTGTGTGGGGGCGATGGATGGGGTTTCTATTGTCCTAATGTTAATTGTACATATCGGTGTATCTGAAGAGTTGTGGTTTTACCATTTAGGGAGAGAATTACAAAGATTTTGCTTTGTGTTTGTATCACAAAAATTATGCAAATCGGCGCAAAATCTTTTTTTTCCAATTTACTTTCCAGCGCTAAACCTGTTTAGAGCTGGAAAGAATGTGAAAGTAAAGCAAAACAGCACGTATCGCTGCTTTGCATTACTGAGCACCAGCCGCGGCCGGTAGTGGGAGTACCGGCCGGGCAGTGACGTGGGGAGGGGCAAGGTGGGGGGTATAATGTATGGATTACGGAGTTTAGTAAGTAAGTAAACATATAAATTATAAGACGAACTTCGTTGCGTGCATTGTATCACCAAATGCGATGCAGTGCACGCAACAAAATTCGTTTTATTTATATATATGTTTACTTACCTGTTAAACTCCGTAATCCATACATTACTACACCCCACCCTGCCCCTCCCCCTCCCCACGTCACCGCCCGGCTGGTACTCCCACTACTGGCCGATGCTGCTGAGCACCAAGCGGGCCCACCATGAGCGGAGCAAAGGCATTCCCATGCAACCACTCAAGGTTTCTGACACTAAACCCTATCAGTGGGGGCTGGTAACTCTCGAAAGTGGTGCGGCGTAATGTTTGTTTTCGACTTTCAAGGTGCGAACGACACTGACTGACATAAAAGGGCTTAGAATTAGTGTGGAGTTCCCCTCCAAGAATATTTTAATTAAAAATCTAAAGCTTGAGGAGGCAAATCAGATTCAAGAAAATAGGAGCCTGTGGCATGGATTTAAATTCAGTAGGATAAGTAAATGTTAGACTGTAGCACCAAGCCGCAATGTTACAGAGGAGCAAGAAATTTATTTTTGTCAGGTTCCAATAAGTAATTTTGATTTTAATAAAAAAATAAGTAGGACCAATAGATTGCTGAAGCATATTCTTTTGCATTCAACAGGCAGGCAAATGTTTGCAGAGGGGCTTTATATTAGCATAAATCCACTAGATATTTCTATATGTAGGCTGACAGTTGGGCATGAGGAAGTCAAATTATCAGTTCTATATTAAACACTATAAAGTAAATGATGGAATATGTTTAGGCTTATACACTAGGGGATGTACGTTCCACCAATTTGCGAGTCGCAAATTGCATTGCATTTGGGACTCGCAATTTGCGACTCGCAAATTGGGATGCACAACAGTGTCTGAGACACTGTTTGCGATTCCCATTGGGGTTGCAAATTGCATGCCTCATGCATATGAATGAGGCTGTCGCAATTTGCGACCCCATTGGGAATGGCTGGCAGTCCCAGGGATGGTGGCCTACTGGGGTCAGCAGACAAACATGTCTGGGACCTCCTTGCCAATGAAGCAGTTTTTAAAAAATGCTGCCCGTTTTCTTCAAAGGAAAACGGGATGCATTAAAAAAATTAAAATTAAACTTTTCAGTTTCATTTTTTAAGGGCCGGCAGTGTTCCCTGGGACCACTGCCTACCCTTAAAATTATTTTGAGAGCAACTCACAAAGGAGAAGGGGTCCCCCGGGAACCCCTTCCTGTTTGAGAGTGGTTTACCACCCTCCTGTGAAGTACCGGAAACTGCAACTGTTTTGGGACCGCAATTGCGGTTGCAAAACAGTCTTGCATAGCTTCAGGAGTCGCTATTAGGAATGGACACCCTTGGAACGCCCCTTCCCAATAGCGAGTCACTAATCCTATTTTGCAAGTCGCAAACTGATTTCCGACTCGCAAAATAGGATTAGTACATGGGCCACATGTTTTTTGCAGTCGCAAACGATTTTAAAACCCATTTGCGCCTGCAAATAACATTAGTACATCTGGCCCCTAATTCACCAACCTTTTACATGCTATACACTAGTTTAGACATACTACAAGAATGATTCAGGCGTCCGTTACAAAAGTATGTGAGTGGCCAACAAGCTTTGTCGAAAAATATATATTTTTTTAAATAACAGGAAATTCCAGATTACAACCTTCTTGCGGAGTGATGTAACAATTTCAGATAGTGATATAAAAATAGAAGAGGGTATGGCCTCTGCATTCACTAAAGCAGTGCATGTTTATCCACGTTGCAAGAGGTCATTTCTTCAGATGAAGGTGTTAGTGCCATGGATAGTGTACTTACATGATTGCGAGGGCTCTGCTATCAAGAAATACGGCCAAGAGGTGACTAGTTGCAGTTTGTTAATGGTGGGGGGCATCAACTCAGCTGGTATAGGTATAAAAAAGAAATCAGTGCAATTGGAAGCATTAGCACCAAATGCCAGCTCTAATCAAAACATTTTGATCTTTGGAGATACTTATCATTTGATAGTGTGGGCATTCACGCTGTGCTGATATAGAACAATGTATATGTGACAGCTGCTTTAATGCTAAATTTGAGGAGGCCACAGAGGGTAACCAGATAATTCAATCTATACATGATTGACGCACAAAAAATAGACACACATGAGCTTGTGTTTAGCGCACCTGACTCATTGTTTCAATCATTTCATGTACTTTACGTATACGAGGTAAGACAGGAGCAATGTATTTTTCTCATCATTATTTTTTCAGTTCATTATAGCGCAAATTCATCCTGAATGTATTGAATAACAAGTTACTTACCTTTGGTAACAATGTATCTGTAAGAGACAAATGTAGTTATAGATTCCTTACCTTAGAATTACCCCCAGGTGTCAGACTGGATCAGGAGAATCTTTTTCATTGCAGTACCCTTGTGCCTCGGTAGGTGGCGTCAGTCGACTCCGCGCGTGTCGTCTGCATCGTGGTCCCCAGGATGACGTCGCAGTGTCTACTTAGACGCCGCCCCAGTGAACTGATGTCAGTTCTGACACGACGTTCTACGCCAGAAGCACAGAGCCATGCAACACACTGACCACCGGTGCACAAAACTAGGGACCTGCAAGGTAGTCCCTATCCCTAGAAGTCAGTTTGCAAAACGGGGAGGATGGGTGGGGTGGAAGGAATCTATAACTACATATGTCTCTTACAGATGCATCGTTACTGAAGGTAAGTAACTTGTACATCTGAAAGAGACTGTAGTTATAGATTCCTTACTTTAGATACCCCAGCAATGCCAACCCCGGAGGTGGGTTTGCGAACCAAGTTCACACCAGGAAGTCCTGGAGAATAGAACAGCCAAAAAAGCTGTTTCTCCGGACTTGGCTGTCCAGACAGTAATGCTTGGTAAACATGTGCAAGGATGCCCACGTGGCTGCCTGACAGATGTCAAGTAAGGGGACTTCACGTCACAAAGCAGTAGTGGCTGCCGTTGCCATGGTAGAGTGGGTGCGCAGTCCTACCAGAGGTCCCTTTTGAGCTAAAGAATAGCAGACTTTAATGCATAGTACAACCCATCAAGAGATGGTACGTTTATGCACTGACCAACCTTTCTTGGCACCCACATAAGCTACGAAGACTTGATCGTCCACCCAGAAATCTTTTGTGCGGTCAAGGTAGAAAGACAATGCATGTTTTTGGGTCCAGACCGTGGAGTCTCTCCTCCTCTTTGAAAGGGTGCAGAGTCAGGAAGAAGGTGGGCATGTGAAGGTCTGCCCTATGCGGAAAGAGGTAACCACTTTGGGCAGAAAAGAGGGTCTAGTGCGAAGGACCACTTTGTCCGGATGAACTGCAAGAAAAGGAGACTTGGAGGAAAGAGCCTGAAGCTCACTCACCCTGCGAGCAGAGGTGAGGGCAAGCAGAAAAGCGGTCTTCAAGGTAAGAAGACGAAGAGGACCATTATGTAGAGGCTCAAAGGGAGCACACATAAGATACATACGGACAAGTTTCAAGTCCCGCTGGGGCATTACGAATGGAGGAGGAAAGAGATGAGTAATGCCCTTCAGAAATCTGTTAACTATTGGGGACTTGAAAAGAGAAGGTTGATAAGGAAGGCGAAGAAAGGCCGAAATGGTCGAAAGATCTCCTTTAAGAGTGCCCAGAGCAGAGCCCTGCTGGGCCAAAGAAAGAACGAAGAGGAGAACCTCTGAAAGAAGGGCAGAAATGGGATCCACAGCACAGCCTTTGCTGTACACTACGCCTCAAATGTGTTCCAAATACAGGCGTATACCGTTTTAGTAGAAGGACACCTGGCTGCCAAAACTACATTACAGACTTCGGGAGGAAGGTCAAAAGCTGTCAACTGTCCCTGCTCAATATCCATGCAAGGAGGTGGAGGCTGGACAGGTTCGGGTGGAGGACCGTCCCCTGCTGCTGCAAAAGAATATCTTCCCAAAGAGGCAGTCTGATCAGAGGATTGATGGCCATGCTCAAGAGCTCGGGGTACCAGACTCTTCGTGCCAAGTCCAGAGCCACAAGGATAACTTGGGTCCGGTCGCACTTGATCTTCTTTAGCACTCTGGGTAGAAATGGTACAGATGGAAAGGCATACAGGAGGCCGCAACTCCACTCGCAACCAAAAGCGTTGCCTAGCAAGTGCCGCCTTGGAAACTCCAATGCCCAGAACCACTGACATTGTGCATTCTCTATGATGGCGAATAGATCTAAACAAGGCTCTCCCCACTGCTGAAAGAGACTTTGCACCACCTCCGAGTGAAGACGCCATTCGTGATCCATCATACACTGGCGTCTGCCCTGCCGTTTAGGGAACCTGCCAGGTGTTGAACCACCAGAGACATGCCCTGGTGTTACAGCCATGTCCAAAGGCGAAGAGCCTCTTGACAATGGGTCCACTACCCCACCCTACCCTGTTTGTTGCAGTTACACATGGCTGTGGTGTTGTCCGTAAACACCTGCACTACTCTTCCCTTGATAGAAGACAGGAATTCCTTCAGTACAAGACGAATTATCCGGAGCTCCAGAGGGTTGATGTGGAGCCCGGACTCCGCCGGAGACCAGAGGCCTCTGATCTCCACCTCTCCCATATGGCCGCCCCATCCCAGGACTGACGCATCCATCACTACTGTGGAGTCTGGTTGGGGAAGGGAGAGGGATCTGCTGTTGACCCAATCCTGGTTCATGAGCCACCACTGCAACTGACTTGCAGACCCCTCCAAGATCTGGACCACATCGGAAAGATTCCCCTGATGCTGCGCCCACTGGAACTTCAGGTGCCACTGCAGAGCCTGCATATGCCATGTGGCATGATCCATCAGCAGGATGCAGGAGGCCCTGAGGCCCAGCAGCCTCAGGGTCATTCTCACCGAGATCTGGGGTTGAGGCTGAAACATTGGTATCATAGCCCGAATATCCCGGACTCGATGCTTAGGAGGATAGGCCTAAAACTGCTCCAATGAAAAGGAGCTTCTGAGAGGGAATCAGGTGCAACTTTGGCATGTTGATGGTAACCCCAGAAAATACTGGAAGTCCGCTGTAGTCCGGAGGTGGGAGACAACAACCTGGGGCATGCCTGCCTTCAGCAGTCAGTCCTTGAGATAAGGGACAACTGGAATCCCTGATCTGCGCAGATGAGCTGTGACCACCGCCATCACTTTCGTGAACAGCCGAGGGGTGCTGGTAAGGCCGAAGGGGAGCATGGTAAACTTAAAATTCTCAAGGCCTACCGTGAACCGTAGGTAATGCTGGTGGGCAGGCAGGATGGGAATGTGAAAATAAGCGTCCTGCAAGTCCAATGCTACCATCCAATCTCCAGGGTCGAGGGCAGACAAGACCTGAGCTAAGGTTAACATTTTTAACTTCTCCTTGCGGAGGAGGCAGTTGATGTCCCAGAGGTCTAAGATAGGACACAGACCTTTGTCCGTCTTGGGTACCAGAAAATAGTGGGAATAGCAACCATGACATACTTCTGGCACAGGGACGCGTTCAATGGCACCCTTGGCCAAGAGAGTCATAAGTTCCTGACGTAGAAGGGCCAGATGATCCTCTGACATGTGATGGAGTGTAGGTGGTATGCAGGGAGGGATAGTCTCGAAGGGGAGGGAGTAGCCCCTTCGGACTATTTGCAAAACCCACCTGTCCGATTTAATGGTGTGCCAGTGGGGGAGGTGATGGCAGAACCTGCCGCCCACTGGAGACTAGGAAGGTTTGGAGGCTACTGCAGAGGGGGCATTGGTGGACAGGCCCACCCGCTGGCCCCCAGACCAATGTTGCTGGGTCCCACGTCCCCGGCCGCGTAGAGGTTGGGTAACTTGCACAGGTCTGTGGCCCTGGGAAGAACGTGGTGGGGCACCCCTTGCGTAGCCACAAAAGGCAGACTGCACGGGACGAGAGGTGGCAGCGAGGCCCAAGGATCTGGCCGTAGCCCTAGAGTCCTTGAAGTGTTCAAGCGCATTGTACTGTCATGTCACCAAAAAGGCAACTCCCATCAAAGGTCATGTCCAAAAGGGTTGTTTGGACATCCTCCGAGAAGCCAGTGGATCTCAGCCAGGCATAGCGCCTCAGGGCTACTAATGTAGAAATTGTTCTACCCAGCGAGTCGGCAGTATCCAGCCCATATCGGATGGCAAACTTTGCTGCATCTCTACCCTCTATGACCGCATGGGAGAGTATGGCCCAGGCCTCCTCCGGGCAGTGTGGCAGCACTTGCGCAACCGTGTCCCACACAGAATGGGTGTAACGGCCCAAGAGACATGCGGTGTTCACGGACTGCAGTTCTAAGATAGCGGAAGAAAACATCTTCTTCCCAAGATGGTCCAGCTTCTTGGATTCCATATCTGGGGGAGCAGTAGGGAACGCGTCTTTGGAGGTAGAGGTTTGTACTACCAAGCTCTCGGGGGTAGGGTGTTGGGAGAGGAAAAGTGGGTCACCCGTAGCCGGGCGGAGGCGTCGGGCAATTATCCTATCCACAGGAGCTCCTGTGCTGGGCTTGGACCAAGTGCCCAGAAGGATGTCTGTGAGGGCCTCATTGAATGGCAGCAGGGCCTCCGAAGAGGCTGCTGCAGGCTGAAGCACCTCAATAAGGAGGTTAGTCCTGACGGCCACCATAGGAATCTCAAGGCCCAAGGCCTCAGCCGCCTTACGCAACACGACGGTGTAGGATACTCCTCCTCTGTGGCCATAGTTAGGGGAGACAGCATGCCAAGGTCTGGGTAGTATCCACACCACTGGCATCACCCAACTCCTCTCGCCAGTCTGGCTCCTTAAGTTGATCAGTCAGAGGGTCACCAGTCCCCTCCCGTCCTCTTCACCCACCTCTGGCTTACAGTCAGTGTGATAGGGAACACCAGGAATGAACAGTGGTACAAACGTACCCTCTGACGCCAGTACCGACGTCGGTCTGGCGCATGTCCATATCAGCGGTGTGGTCACTAGTATCGGCACTGGGGAAGGTCCCATGATGTTGACCGACACCGATCCGGATCCAGCCCTGGATCCATGGGGGTCTTAAGGTGCCAAAGCCGCCAGCATCGAAGGTCTGGGGCCCCCAGCCAAAGGCGCGCTTGCAGTGTCAGGCTGCCCAAAAATGCTGTGCAACGCTACGTAGAACTGATGAAGCTGGGCAGGGGACGCTCGGCTCTGGTAAAGGGAGGGAAAACGCGGAGCTGTCCCAGCAGGCTCAGAAGAAGGAGCTGGATAGCGATGACGCTCCAGGTCCAGCATCGCGTCAGCTGATGTATGGGGAGAAGGCAAAGAGCGACGGTGCTTCTTTGCCTTCTACTTGTGCTTTGACTTACTCAATGAGTGCGAAGACTTCGATGATGAATGGTGATGGCTCCGCGACCGGTCCAGCGACTTTCCCCTTGACCAGGACCTCGAGTGGAGCGGACTACCAGGCCTCCAAAAGCTTTCAGGACGCTCCTGCAAAGACTTCAGGTTCAGTGCCCGGCAGTAGGAGCATGACTTTGGGTTGTGGTCATGCTCCAGGCACCAAAGACACACGAGGTGCGGATCGGTCATCGACATTAACTTGTGACATGAGCATAAGGTTTGAAGCTGGGTCAACAATTAGACATCCCTCGTGCACCAGGAGTCAAGATGCTCAAAAAGATGTCGACAAAACGTCAAATAAGAGTTAGTCAAAAAGTGACTAAGGGCAGTGCTCTCTCCAGATCTGCTCTGGTTGGCGTGCAAAATGAAGAACTGACGTCAGCGCGCACATCATCCCGGCGACCACAATGCCAAATACAGAACCGGAGTCGACCAATGTCACCTACCGACGTGCAAGGGTACTGCTACGAAAAATTCCTTCAAATCCAGTCTGACACCTGGGGGAAATTCAAAGGGAAGTAATATATAAATACAGTCTCTTTTAGATGTGCTTTATATAAGAGTCATTTATAATATATAGGGGCAGATGTATGTATTAGAGGCAGGAGGAGATTACATGATTTGCCTAGAATCACAAAATGTTGAGCTGACGCTGAGACTCGAATCTGGTTTCCCAGTTCGAAAGTTGGCAGCTCTGGCTGTAACGCCATTATCCTGTCTCTATGCTCTGTAATTGTACTTCTTTATGGCATGTTTGTGTTAGATACCATATCTCAATGTCCTATTCCCTGTAACAAATTCCATCGGCGCCCACACACACAAAGAGTTAGACACACACCCAGTCAGCTATACTCACTACACTGTCATGCACGACAGCTCCAGCCAGCCCTGGGCCTGCTGCATGTTACCCTGCTGCATGTTAGGCTCTCTTGCCTCTGACTTTTTGCGGCATGGTGCACAATACCAGGCTCTGATCTGTGACTTGCAGAGGTTAAAAGAGCAGTATCAGCCCTGGTTTTGCACTCTGCGTTCTATTTCATAAGAGAGAAGACACTCAGCCTTCCATGCACCAGAGATACAGAGCCAGTTATCATTACGAAGAATTTTGGACTGGATGAAGCAAGGAGTGAACAAAGGGCTGCGTGTAGAGTTGTGTGTGAGGGTGGCGGTCAACTGCTAACATGAAAGAATTAATCACTGCAGGAAGAAAGGTGCATAAATTCAACAAATCACCAGAGCCCTGGATAGAGCCTACCTTCAATTCTGCTGCCAAAACCTGAGTGGCCATTAACTAGGAGTAGTAGGTGTCCAAAACCACTGCACTGCTGATTGTGACAAAGAACTGCCGAAACCCACGGTACAGCAGAACCCGGTATGCTCAGGGCCGCAAGTCCTGGCCAATCCAAAATCTGTTCCATTGCTGAGAGCAGTGTCAGAACTGGTTTGGCAGGCAGACCCCGCACTCATTCTGAATACAGGGAGCTACCCCCTCACTATGCACAGTTAGTGATAGGCTTCTTCTGCACATGTCGGGCTGGAATCAGAAAGGCAGTCGGTAGACCTAACATTTGCACTTATAAGTGCAAGTGTGTGCCATCAATGTGAGTCCAAGCCCCACCCACTCATCACCAACCAATCCAGTTCCAGCGGCTCATGGCGAAAAAAAAAATGCAGAGTGCCAGAGGTTAGAAAACAAACAAATATCCACCGTAAATATAATGAACACTAAACTCGGGGGCAGGGGGGACCAAACATAGAGGGGCAACACCCTTACGCTCCCACAAAGGAGCGGTCACTGAACACTTTTTACTAAATAAGATAGACAGGGTTTAGTGTCAGAAACATGTGCCCGTTTGAAGTAGGCACAAGGAAGGAGAAATGCTTTAATTTCTCCTGACTTTGTACATGTGCTGCACTTTACATCACACATACAAAGAGGGAAAAATGGTTAAAATTAGTCTATGCATAGTATTTTCTACTGGGAGGGTACCCTTCCAGTAAAAAACTTATGCTAGACTCACGGAAACACCTTTGCACCACGACGCAAGGTGTCTCTGGTGCGCATGCAGCTAATTTCACCGCCAGCGCTAGGGAAAGAGGAGAAGAGTGCCATATTTCTGTAAACATGGCACTCTCCTCCTCTCTGCTTTTCATGCAGCACAGCCTTTGCAGCTGCTCCTCTGCGCTGTGTGATTAAATGGTAAATGGTAAATCTGCCAATTAGTGTTGTATGATTCGGTGGGATCCATGTTAAAATATCGAAATCAAAAATATCGATGAAAAAAATATCGATGTAAAAATATCGATAACAAAAATATTGCCTCCCTGTACTTAAAAAGGTAAGTACAGTAATATCGACTCAAAAATATTGATGTAAAAAATATAGATGTAAAAAATATCGACGTTAAAAATGAACATAACTTAAATTAAATTAATTAAATATTATTATAATTAACAAATTAAATTAATTTTAATATATATTTTAACTAATTATAACAAATAAACTACATTTAATTAATATAAACACAAAAAAGTGTACATATACATATATTTACTTAAATACATTTTATTAACTATTATCTTTATTTAATTTATAAACTTTATTAATTATATAAAAATAAAATAAAAACATATATAAATAATTAAAAGTAAATAAAAATATGTAATATATTCTATATTTAATTAACACATTAAACTATTTTAAAAAATAATAGATACATTTAATAACAAAATAAAAACATTAATAGTTAAAACATTAGATAGCGGGAGGGTAAAAATTACTATTCCCACTCCAGTGAGTGCAACAGTAGGAAAAACGCTGGATAGCGTAGGGGTAAAAATTACTATTCCCACTCCAGTGAGTGCAACAGTAGGAAAAGCGCTGGATAGCGTAGGGGTAAAAATTACTATTCTCACTCCAGAGAGTGCAACAGTAGGGAAACCGCTGGATAGCGTAGGGGTAAAAATTACTATTCCCACTCCAGTGAGTGCATCACTAGGGAAAGTGCTGGATAGCGTAGGGGTAAAAATTACTATTCCTACTCCAGAGAGTGCAACAGTAGGGAAAGCGCGGGATAGCGTAGGGGTAGCGCTGGATAGCGTAGGGGTAAAACTTACTATTCCCACTCCAGTGAGTGCAACCGTAGGGAAAGCGCTGGATAGGGTAGGGGTAAAAATTACTATTCCCACTCCAGTGAGTGCAACAGTAGGGAAAGCGCTGGATAGCTAGGGGTAACATATACTATTCCCACTCCAGAGAGTGCAACAGTAGGGAAAGCGCTGGATAGCGTAGGGGTAAAAATTACTATTTCCACTCCAGCGAGTCCAACAGTAAGGAAAGCGCTGGATAGCATAGGGATAACATTTACTATTCCCACTCCAGTGAGTGCAACAGTAGGGAAAGCGCTGGATAGCGTAGGGGTAAAAATTACTATTCCCACTCCGATGAGTGCAACAGTAGGGAAAGTGCAGGATAGCGGAGTGGTAAAAATTACTATTCCCACTCCAGTGAGTGCAACAGTAGGGAAAGCGCAGGATCCCAAAACAATAAAAAATAAAAATATCAACATTTTCAATAAATGTAATTTCTAATTTTAACAAAATTAATATATAAATATAAATATATCATTATTAACAAAGCTAAAAAAAAGAATTATTTGGCACTATAAAATCCACAACAAAAACCTAAAATTAATTACACAATTAAATTTAATATTTACTAATTAATTAATGAAAATTATTTTTTTATTATTTATTAATTAAACAATTAATTACCTACCAGCTTTCACAGCATTTACACATATAAACACCACAACACACACCTAAAATTAATTACACAATTATAAATAATAATGACTAATTAATTACTTAAAATTAATTATTTATTATTTATTAATTAAACAATAAATTACTTACCATCTTTCACACCAATTACACATATACACCACAATACACACCTAAAATAATTACTCAATTACAATGAATAATTACTAATTAATTATTTAAAATTATTTTTTTATCATTTATTAATTAAACAATGAATTACTTACCAGCTTTCACACCATTTACACATATATACACCACAACACACACCTAAAATTAATTACACCATTACAATTAATATTTACTAAATAATTAATAGAAATTCATTTTAAACTATTTAATAAATAATCAATTAAAAATTAATTACTTACCACCCTTCACACTGTTTACATATATAAACACCACAACACACACCTAAAATAATTTAATCAAATAACATACTTAAGTATTAATTAATTGAAATTAATTAACAACTAATTATTAAACTATAATTATTTAATAAATTAACACATTAATTAATAAATTAATTTTACATAATTAAATTTCTTCCCACCCTATTCCCCTATAAACCCACAACCCGCTGCGGAACTAATAACACAAAATTAAACTTAAAATAAATTAATAAGTAGAACAATTCTAAAACACATAATAAAATGACAAACAATTCTTATTAAAAACACTAAAATACATAACATTATTAAAAAAATGATATTTTAGTAAACTATATTTTTGTAAACGATATTTACTACAACAATATTTTTTTCATCGATATTACTTACCTGTCAGTCGATATTCTTGTCATCTATATTTTTGTGGTCGATATTTCTTCCAAACAATATTTCTGCGGCGATATTTTTGTTCCACGATATTTCCCCGTCGATATTCCTGCTCTGCACCGATTTGGTGTAATAAGAACAAAGGTGTTATGGATTGTATTGTGTGTTGTGTTCAGCTGTACAGTTTTGTATGTTGAAATATATTAATAGTGGCGTGGTGTTTGATGTAATGTGTCATAGGCTAGTGGTCGGTGTCATGTCTGGTGATGGTGGTATTAAATCACCTAGAGCCATGTTGAGAAGTAAGGAGTGAGGTAGGCGATTTTGCGTAAGTGATGTAGGAGGAAATATTGAGGTGAGAGATGAAAGTGGGAGGTGGAGTGATGCAGTGCTGTAGGAAGAGTGGGTAACATTATATACAAAGCTGGGGTGATGGTCAGGCAGTGGGCAGCAGGGCTATTGGCTTTAGGTGATGCATGTGCAGTGACTGTGATTGTGTGCATTCTCAAAGAGTTTTAATACATTTTTAGAATAGCCATGAGGTTACGAAGGCTAGAGTTGTATCAAAGAGGGGAAGTTAGCACAGCAGAACACAAGAAATAACAGTAATTTCTTCTAATGAGTGAAGTTTTTATATTTTCATGATTACATGAAAAAATTATTTCCCATTTCATAACGCAAACTTTAGCTTTGGGGTTAGCCAAGACCTTTTGATTTTACTAAAATAGGTATGATATACCTACATATAGGGTATTTTAGATACCTTGTTTCATCCATTGTCTTTCACATTTTGCCAACTCCCACTACAGAATATAGCATGGGGCAGTGGACCCACCTACTAAAGCCACTGGTTAACTTCATTTTGAGTGACTACATTTTGCTTTCGCACAAGGAGCACATTCGCACAGAAGTTAGTTCCCTTCAGTGCTAGTGTTTTTGTTTTTACTTTATAATTACTTTAATGTTGCCTTTTTATTTAGATCCTGATGTGATAGCAGGAAGTTTCTGATGCACATTCCATCTTTATCAGATACCATCTCCTGCCAATGTTGCTGTACATTCCTTTGTATTTTTTACCTTTCTGGCTGCTATTTCACAGCATACCAGATCAGATTGTGTCCTGTTGAAACTATTCTGTATTAAGTTATCCTCTTTTTACAAGTTTTCCTTCTCTCCTCTCTCTTCTTTTTCTTATTTGCTTCTTTTTTCTTTCTTTCTTGCTCTCTTCCTTTTTCTCTTTCCTTCCCTCGTTCTTTCTTTCCTTCCCTCGTTCTTTCTTTCTTTCTTTCTCTCTTCCTTTTTCTCTTTCCTTCCTTCGTTCTTTTTCTTTCTTTCTTTCTTTCTTTCTTTCTTTCTTTCTTTCTTTCTTTCTTCCTTTCTTTCTCTATAAGTTACGGCATGCTGCCCTTTCTCAAGGAACACATCCACACACAAAGTAGGTCCCTTCAGTGTAAGAGAGAACTATAGCAATGTGTTTTTTTTTTTTAGATCAACAACAGGTTTTTTTGCCTGTAGCAAATATGTTTTTTTAGATTGATGAGGGCAAAATTTGCAAAAACCATGATAAAATAAAACAAGAAAACCAGAAGACTAGAGGCCAACGCCAGACCCATTGACTTTGCCTGTGCTTGTTTTACTTTTAGTGACATTTTGGAATATTGTAAAACACCAAGGGTCAGATTTTGTACTTTTTAGTACAATGCAGTTCAGCAAAGACAATCTGGGGCACATATTATCAGAAATATATAACAAAAGAGAACCTTTCTTTCCAAAATCCTATACGAGCTCATATGCTCATATGAGAGTGTAGGGGGACTAGATCCCTCTCAATCAGGTTTCAAGCCTAGGCACAGCACCGAGACCGCCTTGCTGTCCGTCACTGACAATCTTCGCATGCTTCAGGATAAGGGGTACTCCGTTATCCTGGTGCTATTAGATTTGTCAGCGGCGTTTGACACGGTATCACACGAGATCATGACCGCCAGACTAGTTAACATCGGTCTGGGTGGCAGGGCGTTGGCTTGGCTGAGGAGTTTTTTCAGCAAGCGCACTCAGAGAGTAATACTGGGTTCTTACCAGTCAGAGGAGGTGGAGATCTCAAAGGGGGTGCCTCAGGGCTCCTGCTTGAGCCCTACGTTATTTAATATCTACGTGGCACCCCTAGCTAACATCGTTAGATCCCACGGGTTTATCCCTGTATCGTATGCAGACGACACACAACTCCTCTTTCCCTTTAAAATCTTGACTCCTGAAGTGCGCCACTCCTTTGCTCAAGGGATGAAAGAAGTGGCACACTGGATGGCAGCAAATCTCCTTCAGTGCAACGTCTCCAAGACGGAGGTGATGCTCTTTGGGGAAGCAAAACGATTATGGACTCCGGACTGGTGGCCCTGTGATCTTGGCCCAGTCCCAGAGCCAAAAACGGTAGTGAAAGATCTGGGAGTCAAACTGGATCAGGAGCTTACTTTAAAACATCACGCTACTTATGTAGTAGGCTCCTGTTTTCATGTTATTGGTCTTCTCCGCAGGGTGTTCCCCATGCTACCTGACTCCACCAGAAAAACTTTAGTTCAGTCACTCGTGCTGAGTAGACTGGACTATTGCAACGGTCTGCTGCTAGCCGCCAATGAAGGGGTCATCGCTAGACTTCAAGTTGTGCAGAACACGGCTGCCCGCCTTGTTCTTAATGCCCCGGCCAGGACCCCCTCAAAACCGCTTCTTAAAAAACTCCACTGGCTCACCATAAAACAGAGAGTGCTGTTTAAAACTTGTTGCACTATCCATAAGTGTCTGTCTGGCAGTGGCCCGGTGGTCTTAACAGAGAAATTCATCCCATATATTCCCGCAAGAACTCTGAGATCTGGAGACCATGAATTATTATGTGTCCCCAGATTCTGGAAAACACGACAAGGTGGTAGAGCTCTGTCAGTGGCAGGCCCGAAACTTTGGAATGAACTTCCATTGGAAATCAGAGCCTGCAGGGAACATCTTCCTTTCAGGAAAAAATTAAAAACTTTTCTATTTAATTATTGAAACTTGTGGAACATTATTAACACATGACAGGGCTATTTGCTTTCTGATGTTGCCAAAGGCGCGGAGATACTCCCGAGGGAGTCGATTCCCAGCGCGGTATAAGCTTGCAAATAAATAAATAAATAAATAAATAAATGCAGAGTCGGTATTAAGAGCTGCTTTGACAAAAATTGGCCTCACAGTATTAATACTCCTTTACCAAATAGTTGAAGTATAGGTTTCTTGGTAAATAGATACATTTCCCTCATATTTAATTATTTTTGCCAATGTTGCACCAAGTGATTTCTCATCAAAGGATTCCATTTATCCTCATGCGGGTGATGTGGGGGTGAGCCTAGGGTTAACACGAGAAAATACAACTATTCATTTCCCAGGCAACTTTTTTAAGAACTCATATAAAAATTCCTTAGATTATGTAGAATTCTCTAACATGAACCTATAATCAGAAATATCAGTACTCCCAATGATCAAGTGAACTCCGCCATGGACGGTCCCACGCCCAGCTGCCAAAGCAGTAGGGTTATGTGTGTTTCTTGCTACCCCACCATGTAAAACAACTTAGCTACAGAAACCTCAACGAAAAGACATCCCGGCCTTTAGGAGAGCAGAATCTCCTTCATGGAGAGCTATGACACCTTGTTGTGAACGTGAGCAATCCAAAGCCGATCCATCTGCTTTCAACCAAGGCCATCACCATCAGGACAGGACATGTGAGAACGCAAGACAGCTCAAAGGGCAGTGGAACAAATATAACCTTACCCTGCTTGGCATCAGGGAGACCAGATGGATACAGTCTGGACAGAAAAGACTGGACCCACGAGGAATGCTGCTGTATTCTGGACACAAGGAAGGGAGCGCCCCACACACTTTATACTAAGGGAGTAGCACTGATACTAATTCCAACAGCCAACAGAGCTCTGATTGAATGGGAAGCCCACGGTCCCAGAATCATCGCAGCGACCTTCTGTACAAATAAAAAGAGCCTCAGCATGGATGTTATCCAGTGATATGCAACTAAAAATGACAGCAAAGAAGAATAAGAAGAACAAATTTACAACAGACTCCAGCCCATCCTGGAGAAATGCCCAGAGAAAGACATCACCATACACTTGGGGGACCTAAATGTCAAGATTGGAAGCGGCAACACTGGGTACAAAAAAGTCAGGGGCAGCCATGACCTTGGTGACTTTAACAAAAATGGTAAAAGGCCTGCAGATCTATGTGCCCTGAACAGTGTGATGATAAGCGGTAGTGTGTTTCCACACTAAATAATACGCAAGATAACGTGAGTATCACCAGATCATTCAACAGAGAATCAAATGTAGTCTAATTGGGGGGACTTCACAGCGAGCGCGTATGAGAGGTGTAGCTATTTTGACCCAGCATAATCACCTGCGCCAGCCCACTCGAAACTAAAACTGATCCTTATGGGAGATGGGTTTTAGCAGATTGCCAACTAACATCGGAATTTTCTTTTACCTTATGCTCAATATATGGGAGCATTAACAATGAGCCTGGAGTAATTAATTGGATTTCTGGGGAGCTAGCCCACTGGCCTCTCCCTGCTATAATATGGGGAGACCTTAACATCAATTTACCCAGCAATTAGGGGATGGATACCCAATCTCGGTATACAGGTCGGAAACCAAATGTTTTACAGGCCTTGAAGAACCTACTGCACATACATGGGCTTGTTGATGTCTGGTCCCGCCTAAAGCCGAACCAAACAGGGTATACTTTTTATTTTGCACATTCATTTGCAAGACTTGAATATTTTTTAGTTTCACCTTCTCTGAGTCGGGGTAGTCCATTGATATTATTCCACGGTTCTTGTAGGGACCACAATCCCTTAATTTTAAATATTAGGAGCTTGGCATTTTGCAAAAAAGTGTCGCCTTGGAGTTTTGAGTAGGCCTGGGCAGTGAACTTTGCTCAGTTCGCAGAGTTTGAGGAATTTTATGCACTCCGCGAAGTGCAGCAGTTTTTTTCCCCGCCAGCGATTGCGAAGGGTAAGTTCACGATCACGAACGGTAAGTTAGCGAGCGTGAGCTGCCGCTCGGGTAGAATTGCTACCCGAGCTGCAGGAATACCAGCACATGCTGCAGTTCGCACTGGACTCCCCCACTCGCAGAACTTTGTGGAGTTTTTATGTAAATTCGCGGATTTCCACCTAGCAAAACTCCGCAAACTACACCCATACCTAGTTTTGAGAGAGCATTACTATTCGATATAGGCTATCAAACTTACATGAAAAGTTGAACTCAGGTCTTCCTGGAAAGGCATACTGGCTCTGCTCTGGTAATGGTTGTTTGGGATGCTTTGAAAGCGTGTATTTGAAGGGAGACATTATAGTTCTCCCTTAGGAAAAACAAACAGAAGAAATTACAGATCCTAGAGCTCCAGAAAAAACTAGCAAAGGCAGAAGAAAAACTTATTGGTGCTGTCCAGTTGGGGGAAGAAATTGAGCCAGCACAACTTGAAACTGCAGTATTTAGAGCAGAAATTGGAACAATCTTGACATAGAAAGCTGCCACGAAGTAGGATGTGGCACGTGAAAAGCTCTATGAATGCAGTGAACAAATTGGACACCAGTTAGCCTTAAGAACATCTTACAAATAACAATATACATTCCATTCGAGTTCCTGCAGGAGGGATCACTAGCGATCCAAATGAAATCCAAACAGCCTTCCATGAATTTTATCAAGGCCTGTATATTGAAGAGGATGCAGGCTCGCAGGATGCCAAAGCAGGAAGTGATAGACACCATTTTGGATTTGGTCTCGCTATCATGCCTTAGCCCGGAGGATCGTGATCAATTGGAGCATCCTCCCTCAAGGGAAGAAATTGCCATGGCAATGACAAGCCTATTAATGGCAAGGCGGCAGGTACTGACTCTATACTGGTCATATTTTACAAAGTCTTCTCCTCCCAGATTAAAGATAGTTTTAAAGATCTTGTGGTACAAATTTTCAAAGGCGCGACCCCACCTCCATCATGGCCTACAGTCAAAATTATTATCTTTCCGAAAAAAAACATAAATCTTCTTTGGAAATGGACTCTTATCATCCAATTACACTCAGCAATGGAGATTCTAAAATTTACTCCAAGGTCCTTGCCTCCCAGCTCTGTATTAGAATTGAAAACCTTTTCTCCAAGTGGCAGCACGGGTTTATCCCCCAAAAAAGCACCACAGACCATATCCGGAGGACCATTACTCTGTTTGACGCGGCACAGACTACAGGCGACCCGATGGCGCTAATACTTCTTGATGCTGAAAAAGCATTCGACCGGGTCTCCTGGTTGTTTCTTTGGTGCATCATGCAGAGAATGGATTTCGGGCCCGGGGCTATTCAGACCGTCAGGGCCTTATACCTCAATCTTACAGCTAGGGTCTAGATAAAAAGGCAATTAACTGAGCAATTTGTAGTTACACGCGGGAGCCGCCAGGGTTGTCCCTGCTCCCCGTTGATTTTTGTATTGTATATTGATCCTTTTATTAACAAGCTTGCAAATAATCAGGAAATCCAGGCCATATATATAGACACGGCTTTGAAACAAAAATCATGGCATATGCGGATGATTTAGCTTTTGTGACCCCGGAACCTGAGAAAGCCATAATAGCTATAGAACGAGAGGCCCAGGGCTTTTGGGAGGTCTCTGGGTATGCGTTAAATAATGGGAAAACCCAGATTATCGTTAACAACAAAATCAATTGAACAGATAATGGAGTTGTCTCTAAAGCAAGGTACCGAGGGATGAACATCCTGGCTAAAACAGATCCAATAATCGGAGAAAACTTGGATCCGCTTGCCATAGAGACAAAGAGGGTATTAAACCGGCTTAATAATTTACATTTGTCAATGGTGGGCCGGTGCAATGTCCTCAAAATGATCTTTTTTCTTATAATTTGATATTTTTTCAGTACCATCCCTCTTGTATTCACTAATACTATACTACAGCAATGTGATCGTCTTTTTTCTCAATTCAGATGGGCATATTCGCAGCCTAGGAGAGCTCTTACATTTTTATCCCTTCGCCTGGAGAGAGGCGGTCTGGAACTTCCAAACTTAAGATTGTATTACTGGGCCACTGTCCTGCAGAAATGCCCAGTATTAATACAAGATCCCGTCTCTGTTTGAACTTTTACTCAGGTCTGATGCTTGGGGGTGGTTTTGGCACCAGCTCGAGTTCGTGTATTACAAAAAGGTTAGATTCAAGACCCTTAACAGAACCTCCAAAGTATTCACTGCTGTGCACAGTTCAAGCTACTAGGAATTGGTAGACTAAATTATTAACCCCACGAGAAACAATGATAATTTTCCAGCTATATTTGGGGGATCATATTTTCAAAATTGGTTTAACTCTGGTATAAATAAATTTGGGGTTTGGTATTCAGCCCAGGTTATCTTTTCATTTGAGGATCTTAAAACTCAATTTGATTTCGAGCCATAATGAGGCATTTAAATACCTAGCCATTAGGAAGTTTTTATCACGCAAAGCACGCAGGCCCATGCGGTTTACTAAATGCAAACTTATTGAGAGATTACTTGAATCCACCACTCCCCAAATTGGGTCTATCTATGACACTCTTAATAGCCTAATGCCTGATGACCTGGTCAAAATTTCAAGTAAATGGCAACAAAAATTGGACATGTCCAACAATGTCTTCTGCCTAGCTCTCCAATTTGCTCAAAGCAATTTACTTTCAGCTAACTTACAAGCACAATTCTACAAAACTTGTTTTTTTGTACTTTACACCAAGTAGAATTGCGAAATAGGGAACTGGCAGAGGCACTCATTGCCCTCGATGTTCTGAACATAGTGCAGACTCTGTCCATATGTTTGCCACATGCGAGACACTTGGGCATTTGCTAACTAAGATACAAGGCTTTCTCTGGTTAGTGTTATCTCAAGGAATACTGCTCACCCCCACAACGGTTTTTACTGTGTATACAAGAATCTGTAGATAGGAAAGAAGAGGGGCCCTCATTTTTATTGCCATGGCAATTTATAGGCTATGTATAGCATCTGCTTGGGTAGATCCCAACGCCCCTCTATTCTCACAGTGGCTGGCCCAGATATATTCAATATGCAACCTTGAAAAGGCTATATATTCTAAGAAGGGCATCCGGGCCAAAAAGAAAGGTTTGGTTATTTGGGAACCCCTATCTAGCTGGCTTCATCAGACAAACCCTCAACACACCTAGGCAGGGGATAAAGTTCTCTGATTACCGTGCATGGCTGACGAATTACTAGAGGGATAGTTAGTCCATATAATTGAAGATTAGAAGATTGGCCTAGCCCGGCATGTCATATTTTTATGCATTCTACGCACTGCTCTTCATGTATCTTGCACTTTGCACAGGTCACTTTACCTCTAATGAATACATATTTGAAAAATGATGAAATGTAACGTTGCAATTTATGTACTTTTGCATTGGGGCCAGAAAGATTGCTCTATGAGTATTGTCTTTTATGTTGTTGTTGGCCTAAAATGATGGAAACGGCTAAAATACAAAATTGATTTTTTTTGTTTCTGCCTTGGGCGCATGTTGGTTGGGGAAGGTTAGGGTGGAGGGTGGGGGTGGATGCTGTACCTCGCTGCTGTGTTTGTTTGTATATAGTACATATTTAAAAATCAATTACAAAAAATTTAACATTTTAAAAAAATCCAACAGAGAACAGAAAAGAAAGATGCAGTCAATACTGGCCGAACAAGAACAAGAAAGAGAAACGTCAATGTGAATACACCAAAACCAACAAGGAAGCAAAGAGAAGCTTAAGAGCAGACAAGCATAGATTCCTCGATGGTCTTGCCACAGAAGCACAGGAAGCAGCAAGCAATGGAAACTTGAAAGAACTCTACGACATAACAAGGAAACTCTCTGGCAGATACTGCAAGCCAGAAAGACCTGCTAAAGACAAGTCTGGGAAGACAAACATGGGTAACGAGGGCAGAAACGAAGATCGGTGGAGCACTTTCATAAACTAGTGAACCAGCCTCTGCCACAGTCTTCACCAGGGAAACAGCTAGCTGACAAGAACTTTTCAATCGACTGCAGCATACCAACCAAGTAAGAAATACAGCAAACCATCAAACATCTGAGAAATTAGAAAGCAGCAGAGCCTGCCAACATTCCTGCAGAGGCATTGAAGGCAGATATTGGGACATCAATAGACATGCTCTAACCTATGTTTGGAAGGATCTGGGAAGAGGAAAAGGCGCCATGAGACTGGAAGGAGGGATATCTCATCAAGATTCCAAAGAAAGGCAACCTGAGTAACTGAGAAACTATCAAGAGATAACTCTTTTATCAACTCCAAGCAAAGTGTTCAACAGAGTCATCCTGAACAAAATGATGGAACAAGTCGACACTCAGTAACGGTACTAGCAAGCAGTGGTGGCTGGCAGGGATCGGTGTGGCGGGGGCGAGGTAGGCGATCTAAAAAAAATAAAGTACCTTTTCAATGTGCTGGGTCTCTCCTCCACGTCAGACTTGGCCAGAAGAGGAAGCAGAAAGCACTCAGGCTTCCCTGACCAATCACAATGCTGCAATACAGTGTTGTGATTGGTCTGAGCAACGTGGTTTGGTGCTCAAACAGGGACTGGGGGCCTGGCATGTTCTCCACCCAGGCTGTATTGCAGCCTGGGTGGACAACATGCAAAGTGCGCATGAATGCTTGGTTAGCCCACAAGGGCCGGCCAAACAGTCATGCACAAGTGGAGTAGGCAAACCACTTCTCCCCTGCCCGGCCCTTAGGGCAGAGCAGTCCCACCCGCCCTGGCTGCAAAGCAGCAGGAACAAATAAAATGATAACAACATTGAGTTATTATCATTTCATTTTTCCTACAGTTACACTGCTTAAAAGCAGTAGGGCGATGCTCCTCTGCCTTAGCGGAGGAGCCACCAATGCTGGCACAATTGATTTTTGCAAAGATAGATCCTGCACAGACCAGATTGTAACACTGTGCATCATCATTAATGGAATGAAGCTCCCTCGTCTATGTCAACTTCATCGACTATGAGAAGACATTCAAAAGCCTGGACAGAGACACCCTTTGGAAACTCTCCTCCACTATGGTGTGCCTGTTACACTTGTAAGAATCATCAGGAAGTCTTATGAAGCAATGACCTGCAACATAGTCCATTAAGGACATGTTAGAAATGGGGTCTTTCGTTGGCAGAGGTAGGTGCCTTTGTCCACATAGGGACCCTTGCTTCTAGTTAGGATTAGGCGGATATACACTTTAGATAACCCCTGCTCACCCCCTGTGTAGGTTGGCACGAGCAAACAACCTTCTCCCAAAGGCAATGTGTAAAGTATTTGTACTCAAAACACACAGTGATACAGTGATAACACCACAAATGGACACCACACCAGTTTAGGAAAAATAAAGTATCTTTCTTTAAACTCTCAACAAAAATCAAACATACATATAATAAGAATATGACTTTTCAAAGGTTTCAAGCAACTTGTTCCAAAGAAAACTATAGATGCATGATTTCTCACAAAGTACCTGTAGATGAGTCAAAATTCACAAGGCCAAACAGCCATTGAGATGGGAAGCATCGAGAAACAAAGAGATGCGTCAGTTCCTGAGACCTTGGGGAAACGATGCAACAGTTCTGCTGCACGCAAGAGAAGTGATGCATCAAATCTGCTCTGGAGGGGGAAGTGATGTGTCGACTCCAAGACAATTCTGGTCCATGTGTGATGCATCGGGAAAACTTGCCACACAGGTACAGTGCGTAAAAATCCCGGATGTGGAGGCGATCGATCCTGCGGCATCGATCGGCGCAACATCGGTTTCTTTAGCCGCGATCCTCGATGCGTCAGTTCTTGTAGTGGCGACAGGCGCTGGGTCGGTTCAGCAGTAGCATTGCGATGCGTGGAGATTCTTCTCGCATATCGATGACGTGTCGGAAAAATAGCCGCAAGAAGAGCGATGTGTCGATTTCTTCAATTCTTTATGTGTTTTCACAACCTTCAAAGGCCCAGAACTGGAACAGGCACCTCCTGGCAGGTCAGACCTCTCAGCAGCAGAGTTCATGGGAGCTGGGGTTGAAGTATTTGTGTCCCTGAGACTTCAGAACAGGAGGCCAGCACACACAGGCCCTTGGAGATCTTCTTCAAGCAGGTTCAGAGCAAAGTTCCAGTCTTTGCACTCTTGTTGGCAGAAACAGCAACTGCAGGCCAATCCCACACAGCACACAACAAAGGGGCAGTACTCCACCTCACAGCCCTTCAGCTCTTCTCCTTGGCAAAGGTTCCTCATGAGTCCAGAAATAATTTAAAGTTCTGGAGTTTTAGGTCTAATACTTCTACCCCAAAATGTTTTTTCTCTTTGTGCAAGGGTCTATGAGCCTAGTCCAAACCAGTGCTGTCCTTCTGTGCAGTATAACCTCAGAAGGTGGAGACAACATTGTTCAAGGGAGACAATCCCTATTCGGTGCAAGGAAAATGAATCCCACTACTTTAAATTCAGCTGAGGTCTATTCAGCCCAGCTCTTAGTCATGCAGGAAGTACCAGGCACATCTCAACACCCCCAGTGGCTGTCTACAGTGAATGCACATCCCCAGCCCCTGTCACTCCAAAACCAGACAGTCAATACACAAACAGGAAGAGGCACACAGAATGGCTAAACAAGAAAATGCCTACTTTTTAAAGTGGCATTCACAAACACACAATTTAAAAACCATCTTTACTAAAAGATGTGTTATTAAATTCCGAATTCAGAGCGCCTAAACTTTATTTCTCTATCTTGTCCCAATGGAAAGTTGTACTTGTAAGATGTTACTAAGCATTTTCCATTCTATCCTACGGGGAAAGATAGCCTTTCAATAGTGAAAAACTAAATTGGCAGTATTTCACTATTAGGACATGTCACACACACCAGTACATGTCCTACCTTTCACATACACTGCACCTTGCCCAGGGGGGTACCTTGGGCCTACCAAGGGGGAGGCCTTACATGAAAGAAACGGCAGATAACACCTGCGCACAGACACTGCAGTGGGAGGTCTGAGAATCCTTTTCAGGGCTACTCATGTGCGTGGCACAATCAATGCTGCAGGCCCACTAGTAGCATTTGATTTACAGGCCATGGCACACTTAGTGCACTTTACTAGGTGCTCACTAGTAAATCAAATATGCCAATCATGGATAACCAATCATGTTCACAATTTACATAGAGAGCATATGCACTTTAGCACTGATGAACAGTGGTAAAGTGCCCAGCGTCCTAAAACCAACAACAACAGGTTAGGAAAAAATAGGAGAAGAAGCAAAAAGTTTTGGGATAATCCTGCAAAAAGGGCCAAGTCCAACAGGACCACTGACAGAAGACTTTAAAGTGAGGGCTGAAGTCTGCCAGGGTTGTTTGCTCTCACCTTCTCTCTTCTTGCTGACCATAAACTGGATTATGAAGACATCCACAGCAAGGAAAAGAAATGGGATCCAGTGGACACCACGGACGCAGCTCGACGACCTGGCCCTACTCTCCCAAACTCAACTGCAGATGAAGAGAAGACAAACAATGTGGCAGTCACATCAGCACACCTTGGCCCCAACATCCACAGGGGAAAACCAAGATCCTGAAGGCTAATATGTCCAGCACAACAGTAGTCACTCTTGCAGGTGATGCACTGGAAGAAGTTGAGGCCTTCACCTACCTGGGCAGTGTCATAGACAAGCAGGGTGGCACAGATGCCAATGTCAATGCAAGAATCAGCAATGCACGGGCTGCCTTCATTCAGCTAAAGTAGATATGGAGTTCCAAGGACCTAATGCTGCAAACCAAGATCAGGCTTTTTAACACCATCGTAAAATTGGTCCATCTGTATGGAGTAGAAACTTGGAGGAAAAAAATTACAATCACCAACAAAGTCCAGACCTTTATCAACACCTGTCTGAGGAAAATCCTCCAAATCCGCTAACCAAACACCATCAGCAACAACGACCTATTGCAGCAGACTTTCCAACTTTGTGCTCATGAAGATATGAAAAGACGGTAGAGCTAGAAAGTTCACACCCTCTGACAGCTGCATCAAACACCACCAAGCAAGATCTGACCAGGAGTCCTCAAGAAAAAAAGGAAAAGAGGAAGGCCAATAAACACCTTGCACCGAGGCTGTGAGGCTGACTGCAAGGAGATGGGTTACACCTGGAGTCAGACTGAAAGAAAAGCCCAGGACAGAGATGGCTGGAGAGTCATGGTCCAGGAGGGGTAGTAGGCATAAGTAAGTAATGATGAAATCAGTTGTCATATCACATCCCTTGGTCATGTAAGCATGCTACATAAAATTAGAAGGCTACCCAACAGAATTAGGCGCAATACCCATCAAAAGCCAAATAAATAAGAAAATGCAGGCAAAAACATCGGATTGTCAAAATGAAATAAGAGCAAAGTGTTTTCTATTACAGGAAAATGTAGATATTTTTTTTAAAAAACAAGATTAAAAAAGTCTATGATCGATGCAAACCGGGATAGTGAAGTACATATTAATGTCCTCACTGCAATCTACGACGTCAGCAGAATTCAGTCGAAAACAAAAGAAATTCCTCCAAGTGCAATAATGAAAAAATCTAAATAAGTTTAACTTTAGTTTTCTTCGCTGTGCATTAAAGAGGCTTGCTTTGCTCTGGAGCACCCCTAGTAACCCGGCACGTTCCAGCTTATGTGAGCAGAGACTCATTGAAGCTTGCGCCTCATTTCCTTGAGCAAGTTCTGATATATTTACTGCCAGAAAGAAAATGCTAGAGAAGCCTTGAGTGGCGCACTGTAAACCACATATCTTCTTCAAGTAATAATACCCTCCTTTTAATTATCTTTAATGGACTTCTGTGTCCTTTCAGCCATAATAAAACAAATAAGGGTACTCCAGTTATTTTCTACAAGCGCAAGCAATACTCAGAATCGAGACAGAGAGGAATGATGGGTGTGGAATAGCAATGAGCAATAGATCTTGAATGTAGGCGTGCACCTTATTTAATATGTGCCTTGTGACGTGGGCTGTAAGTGACATCAAGGCTTCAGCATCCACATATATATAAAATGACCCGGTCTGGTTAATGCACTTTATTCCCAAAGCATTTTGGGAGGTTTAGTCCACGTGGACTGATAAAGAATGCACATGCTTATGGACAGATTGTCTAATCAAAAGAATATCACTTTCTGTCATGGAAATGTTTGCCTTTTCTCACATCTACTTGCTCGTTAACATTCTATCAATTTCCATATTATTCCGCGCAGATTCAATGCTGGTAGAATAATATTTGACTTCGGATGCAATGTCTGAGGCCTGTTCAGGAACAAAGACGGTGAAACCTTCACTACACCCCAGGATACCCTCTTTTCACTTGGAGAGGTTGTTGAATGCGGTGTAACACTTAACCTTAAAAGTAAAAACAGGAATCAAAAACATACTTTACAAAACTGAGCGGAAACATCATCTATGTAACAGAAACTTTAGATTTTAAAGGAGGATGTATGGTCTAGTCACCACATTACCTCCTTAGTCGATCCTTTTATCTTCCAGTGCCTCAGCTGCCTAATCTATAAAATATGGGGTTCCTGCCTATCACACTTCCCCCAATACTATGAGTTGTAGAAAGGAACAGGCACTTCCACTACATATCCAAAACACTGTTTTTTAACTAGCTGATTACCCACCCCCATTACCTGCACAATGCTGTGTCATCACTAACATCGGAGGCAAAAAAGCACCACATACAGGTCAATAGAATCAAGTAAATGTAAACCAATGTAGTGGGGATGGAGAACAAATAAGGAATCGCTTCCTTTTCTTTATAATGTCTTCTCTGGTACTTATGGATCTGTAAATAAATGGGGGTAAAGTGAGACTCCACATGCTCCAGGAACCCCACACCTCAAGTTATAGTACTGTGATCATTACTTAAAATACCCTTGCTAGTCACTGTGTATTAATCTTGCAGTCAACTTATTAGTAAGTACTGGGCAGCCATCCTGGCATGATCTTTCTGGAGTACAATGAAACTCGAAACCCATCATTTCCATTGACATATTCTGTCTCTAGAGTTCATTACTATCACTGGTCATGTATCTTACTAGAAAGGTACTGTTGAATTGCTAATCAACAAAACCTTCCATAGAACACAAGATAAACCTTCTCCCTCCACATCTCTTCCGGTCCACACTTCTACTGTTAATTATGTTCATCCACCAACTTCTTAGGTATTTGATACTTTTTTTGAGAAGTACTAAACCACCCCAATGTCACCAATAGCTTTTATTGGACCGGGACACGAATGGGACATTACCACTAGTCCTATATTACAGCGAGCAACCAGGACCACCATTGAGAAATGAAGGAAAAACAGTCACTGCAGATTTTCTTCACCTTTTCCTGGACTGTATTTCCTCTGGTACTAGAACTGTGTGCGCTGTGGCACTACTAATCAGTGCCACAGTGTGTGTGATCTAGCCCTAAAATGGTAGCAATACCATTGATTTCACCCAATTGGTCTATTCAGCTATCCAGTACGATCTTTTTCGATGGTCCAGAAAATGAATCTATGTGGGAACTTAAACGTCATATATGGACCTCTGTGTGTATTTCCACTTCACATATATATCACAATAGATGTCGTCCAGGAGAAACACTGTGCTCTGGTCTTCCTTAAGTGCAGTAAAAGTGACATCTGGCAGGGATAAGTGTCTTTAACACATAGGAAAAGCCTAATTGGTTTCTCCAAAAATTCACCGCTAATGTGTGCTGTATCAGTGCATGGTGTAGGTTGCTAATATTTACAACTAGAGCACTCTACAAATTGTAATTAGTGTGCTCTCACAGTGAACTAAAACTCAAAAACTTTGCAAGACTTTTCTTTGAACAGGCCTAGATTGCATTGAATAAATCTCCCCGCCTTGAAATGGTAGTGCTCGTAAGAACGCTGAATTACTGAGACAGCGAGGTGCAGCCTACGGCGCAGAACCTTGCGGTGATTAACTCCCGCCCTGACGCCGCAACACGACCTAACCTGGGACAACACATCGCGTAATAGTTCCCTCCATCCAAAACAACGAATGGCTTAACGAAATAACACGGCCACGATGACCCTCTGGAGACGGAGAATTTACATGTAAATAGTATTATTCTTACCAATCCCTCGACGTCTATTGTACAGATACCGTATAGTGTGGTTCACCATACCGGCAGAATTAATTTCTCCCCCGTTTTGAATTACTGTTGAGAAACTTCCTTAAGGAAGCTCACGTCCTGATGATGATCTAAAATACTCTAGATCGAAACGCCGTCGACAAACTCAAGGAAAACTTCCCTACTTTCACTGTATATATTTTCTGTGGGAATAACCTTGTGGTGACATCTTTGTACATAATTGTATATAACTGTTTTTTAATATTTGTTCACTAAAGTCACTTTGAGCACTTTTTTGTCACATATGTGAGCACCTGTAATAGGAAGTAACTATCATTCTTATTTTTGCATAATATGTTAATAAAATTTACCTGTATGGTACCTTGCCAAGACCTTCTCCCTGAATTAATTTCATGAATTAATTTCATAATTTAAAGTATCCTTCCCAGGACCCCTTGGGGCCACTAAAAACCATTGTAACTCTTACAAATAGATTGCATTGAAATCCTTTTTTTTATCTCCAATCGGGCAAATGCTAAAAAAATGCTTCCAAATATTTCCTACTTAATTTTCACAAGAGTATGCAATAGTGAAATCATATGTTTGATAACTTAAATGCAAAAATAATTTTGTAAAAACATACTTTAGACTACCTCACACAAAACACAGTGCCACTCATCACAACTCCATAGCTGGAATCCACATCCTTGGATAGGAAAGTTAATGACTCTGGCTCAGAGGACAATAGCTTACCTCTGAGTCGAGGAAGAGCAGATGGCTATTAACTGCTGAACACTTAATATTAATTAGGTATCTGAGATTTCACAGGAACAGTAGACAGAAAAAAGGGCAGTTTATCACTATCCCTTATGTCTTGGTAATATCAGGGAGGGCTTTTTCTATTGATTCTTAGGACCCTCCCAGACAGACAATCAGACTCCAGTCACAATGGGAGAGAGAACATATGTTTATCCACTCAAATGGGAGGAGAGCATATCTAAATAGGGAAGTTGCTGAAGACGGGATAACCAACAGCCTCTAACATCGCAAAGCCAGCAAGGAAATCCCAAACCACACTATAGTAGTAGTCGTTTACTGGCAGGTAGTCACTAAATACCTGGGATGGGACAAAAATCTGCAGCTGGGCATCTCACTATGGGACATTGATGTGCTAGCGGAAGTTAAGCGTGGGCGGAGTTCACGGAGTGGCGCTAAGTGGAACTCCGCGAAGTGGTAAAAAAAACTACACCGCGCTACGCGGACCTCTGCAATCGCCGGAGTTCCATAGAAAAATGCAGTTCGCAGTGATTGCAGGGTGTAAGTCCAGCAACAAATCTTTAGCTCATCTTCTTTTTGTTTGTGCTGCGTGTGTTGCTCTGTGTGGCGTTTGATTGCTCCCAATTTGTAACCTCTTGGGCACCAGACGGGCTAGCGAAGCCAAACGAATCTTGCGGACCGATACCTCATCAACAATGCTATAGCCATGGCAAAATTCTTAGGGCGGTCATGGGTATTAAGGGCCGACTCAATACGTCTAAGTAAGGATAAATAATGACGTGACCTAATACAGCTATTCTCCATTAAGCAGTCCAGGATGTAATAGTGAACATTATTTATCTGGATTCAAATGAGCTTCAAATGTGGAAGTTGGACCATAACAAGTGTTTAACTTATTTAAAATTGCGATGTGTATTGTACATATTTTAAATGTCTTTATAATATTTTTTGTATGAGTTTATCAAGTTTTATGATAAGTGTGTTCACCTACATTTTTGAAGGCTAGGTTTTGCATGCACTATCATTTAGTTATATGATTATGAGATTGTAAAGATGGCCATAACTAGTGCTCGCATTTTACTTAAAAACATATAAAAGGAGGAAAAGAAAAAAACTCCTTTTTATAACCAATAATTTAATGTTATGCCTTTGGCAGCTGTTTCGTCTAATCAATTCTATCTGTACTTTTGTAAATGCTTTTATGACTTAAATTTGTCGAATAAAGCTGTTGAAATGGAAAATGGCGTGTCCGCACTGTGAAATCATCGCGAACGGCACGTTGCACATCGCAAGCGTTCCCTTCTTTCCCTTTTTTGCCACTCGAGTAGATTTTTACTCGAGTGGCAGCTTTCTCAAAGCGAACAAGCAGTTTCTTATCGCTTGATGTTGACGAACGAGGAAAAATCTTGCCGGGAGGTTGATTTTACTCGCTTGCGGTCGCCAACTTGACGCGAAGCGGAGTTTTTCGTAACTCTGCGAGCTCCATGTAACGCGGAGTGCGGGAAACTCCGCAAACTCCGCGAGCGGAGTGTAGTTCACCACCCAGGGTTAGCGGAAGTGAGACAACCCTCTGGGTTCTCAAAGTGGAGTATAATATGAATCAGCACACTGGGTGGTATGTCGAGGGAAGGGACCCAATCCCATGGAGAGAGTGCTTCTTAGACACATCCTAGAAAACACTGAGGCTTTCGTGTATACACAGCTCAGGCACTCCTTTTTTGCACGTTGCTGGGGAGGCAGTTCTGTTACGAAAAATGGAGTGAATGACATCTGACAGATGCATGAGGTGATGCGAACAGAGGGGTACATTTTTAATCTGCTGTGGAAATGCCTGGCACTGGTGCCCTTTTTGGAGAGGAATTCGAGTCAGTCTGGGCTGGGTCACTGGGCAGGTAGTAATAGACTTACTTAGGGTTGCTTTGTTGAACATCTGGAGGGCCTGTCAAAACATTGCAGACTGCTAACCAGCCTTCGGCTCATGATCATCAAAAGAAATATCTATCACCTGCCAATAGGGGGCTCCTGATCCACCTGAAATTTACAAATGCAAAACAGATATGAACTGATGCATGATGGTGAATGGAAAATATGTAATGGAAGAGGCTGTCCCAATAATAGGTGGAAGTTGGCAGACATACAGGATATTAGGAGACAACAATATGCCAAAAGTAGATTTTGGGTGAAGACAGGTTGCTGGTTGAATGCCCCGTAGAACTATATCAATGAGATCCGGTGGACCAGTGTGGCACCCGGTGCAGCTGGGCAAAAGTTGCTGTTGTCTATCCTTAATGATGCACAGAACTGTAAATGTGGTTTTTATTTTAACAATAAAACTAATAATATGTTTATAAAAAACAGGGGCATTGCTAAGGAGCTGAAAACGTGCCTTTCTGGTGGCCTTTGGGTTCTGACATCTTGAAACAGGAGGATCCTAGCTAATTTTACAGTAAGACAAAGAGAAGGTGATGGAAAAGGAGGTGGGAGGCTGAGAGAAAACAGTTAGGATTGAGTGGTTGAATTTCTCCAGCGATTGATTAGTGCACAGGCTAATTCTGGCCCCTCAACCACCACCTTCTCAGAACATTCCTAGACCTGAAAAAACTCTGCCTGAAGAAGATGGCGATGTTGAAAGAATACTCATGACTCTTGATGGAAGAACAGGGTTCTTTTATGAACATTTTAGGACTAAAAGACTTCTGAATCCCACTGGCACCCAGGAACTGGAACTGATATCTAAGGGTCAAGTGGTTTGCCTCCTGCTTGTTTGCTTCACAAATACAAAAAGTAGAAGGACTCCTGTTTCCAAGACGGCCCTGCCGACCGCAGAGGACTAAGACTTAGTCATTTTTTCCAACTATGGCGGACTGGGACAAGGTGCAGAGGCTTGCCTGTGGGTATTGCATTCAAGGCAGGCAAAAAAACCTTGGTTGTCCCACTTAGAGCTTATATGTATGCTGCGAATTGGTCAGCATAGCTTAGCACTGACCGTCATAGCGAAGGTATCTAGACTCGTGGAGCCTTGTCAAGAGCAGACATCAGTTTTGTAGCACCTCCTACTTCCATGGAACTGTGGATCTCTTATTCTCTTGGATTTGCTGGGGGTTGACTGGTGTGGTGGCTGCCCTAATCTACACAATACTGATTGAACATAGTTCTGGACCAGGCACATAGTTTTGCCCCAAGCACCAGAGACGTTGATTCCATATGAAGTTGCTGCAAGTGCTGGGGGAGGGGGGAGGAGGGGCAGTGGCTAAAGAGAATGCTCACCCACTTAAAGAATTTGATAAATAGTTATTTTGTAGCTTCAGGCCAGTATGCCGAGTGAGATTCATTGTTCCCCCTTTTTGTATTTGTTTTTCATTGCTTGCTTTTCATCATGCCACACATCAGTAGTACACTCCTCAGTCACATTCCAGGGTGTCTGCTTCATTGTACTACTAGTTCTCATTATTGCTTCGGGGAACTCAGCTACTAGTGCATGCTCGGAGTGGGTTTCTTCATGTATCACCCCTGACTTTCCGAGTCTTATTTGCGCCGCTTCCATACCAGAGGGTTTTCTTTATTTTTATTGTTTGCACTGTAACAAAGTGATGGCGGATAGGCCCCACAGCATAAACACCTCTGCATACTTTCCTTTAATTTAAATGCCCTTGGTCACTATATATAATGGAACAAGGTCCTTCACTACTTGGACACAAAAACACCTGACATTACCTCCTTCAGGAGACACAGTTATCACCCTTCATATCTGAAAACTTGAAAGGATTGGGTTGTCATTCATTAGTGCTAGTTAAGCTGTACCATCGGCCAGCCTACCTGCAACTCATGACCCACCACAGTCCACCAAAAAATGCGGGGTTATCTTTTTCATCCATAAAATGCTGCAAAGTACAATGAAGCACACTTGGGTTGACCCACTGGGACAGTATGCTCTTGCTAAAGTAAACATCATTGATTCGAGTATCGTTGTGGTCACAATTTATACACTTAATAAATACATAGTTACCTTCCTCTCGTCCCTGTCCAGGCTACTTATAGAATTTGGGCAGCTGAGGGTAATGGTGGGGGGGATTAGAATCTCCGTATGTGGATAGAACAGGACCATGTGACAAGACTGATGCCACGGACCAAGAGGTATTGTTAGACATCATTGGGGAACAGGTCTGACAGATCCCAAATGTTTCACATACCCATGAAACCAGGAATATACCTTTGTGTCAGGTGTGCATGGGACATGTTTGAGGATTGATTAATATCTTCTTAATCACCTCCTGCTGCCCCACTGTGCATGACTGCGGATTCTGGAGAGGACATTTCGGACAACGCCCCAGTGCTGTTCGAGCTTGAAATTGTACATGTCGCCTGCTGACAACGGTTGGTGTTTGAACCTTTCACACTACAAAACACCCCAAGATAAGAAGGAACTTACTGCCCTGCATCTCCAACACATCAATGACAATGAGGCCTCAGTGTCACCTCTAAGGTTCTGTGAGCAGCGGGTAAGGCAGCACTGAGGGGGAGCTCATGAGAGATTCTGCCCTCCAGAAACGACTGAAGTGAGAGATGAAAACATAATTATAAGCAGAGATACAAACCCTGAATAGAGCACACTTGCCCACCCAGCTCCACACTTACTAAGTCAAGTTGAGCGAACAAAGTTTGATCTCAAAACTCATTTCACTACACAAGCGGAATATGCCCTACAGAGTTTAAAGTAGAGACAATAAGAACAGTGAGAGAAGACAGGAATGCTACTGGCAGGGCAGCTCAAACCATGGGAGGCCCTCTTGGCCATCTCTGTAATCATAACCCAAGCTGACAGCCTTGCCACCCACCCGGTGGACATAGACAAATCCTACGCTAGATTTTTGGAGGGTCTATATAGCTTTGATGTACAGGAAGATCCCTAGAGGGAACTGGCATTCCTAGAGGGTGTCTGTCTCCTCACCTTATCGGAGGAAGGCAGACAAGCGCTAGTGGAGGAAACAAAGGAAGACAAGATAGCGAACACCATCCTGAGCATGTCCTATAATAAGACTCCGCAAGACGATGGCTCCCCAGGTGGGTTCTACTAGTTTAACAAAAACTTGGTTTTACTACTGCATAAGAACTTTCAAGAGACTAAAGTCAAGGGTCGGTTTAGACCTGAATACAAGAAAGCCATTATGAGCTCCATCCTTAAATTGGACAAGGACACCACTCAATGCATCAGCTAATCTCCAATTTTTTTACTTAACATAGACACAAAAATACTGCCTTAGGTGCTGGCAACGAGGCTCAAGATAGACATACCAAGCATCATACATGATTCACGATAGGAATTCGCACTGGGCCACTCGTTGAGGAATCATATGAGAACCATGGCCAATGTCTCATGACAGGTGAGAATCACCACAGATTATAAGATCTTTCACTCTTTGAATACGGAAAAGACATTCAATCTTGTGGAGTGGGCCCTCTCTCTTTCGTACTATGGAATGGGTGGGCATAGGCCTGGACATTTTTAGCTAAGGTATGGTGGCTTTATTCAAACCACACTGCTCAGATAGATATTGAAGGGCATATGGCACAGGTATTTTATATCCATAGAAGGACACAACTGGTGTGCCTATTGTCCCCTCTTTGATCCTCATTGCTCTGTAGCCATTAGCAGTGGCCGTAAGGCAAAATTCTCATTTCAATGGCATTACTATTAAAGGACAGCAAGTCAAGATTATGTTATATGCTGATGACGTTTTACTGACAATTAGTGATCCAGATGCCTTGATCCAGACAATTCCACTCTTGATTCTTTTTCAGTGTTCTCCAGGTACCCTAAAAACTGGGGAAAGAATGAAACCCTGCCCATTACTGACTTTCCTCAACTTCATAAACTGAATGGCTGTTGCTTTACATGGAAGTCCTCCAAGTAGAGATATTTAGGCATTCTGCTTAGTAACAGGTTGGCCAACATGATGATGGACAATTTATAACCCCTACCTACTAAGGATGCCTCTGATTTCCAGTGGCGGTCCTCTCTCCAAATTTCATTACAGGGCAGAATACAAATGAGTAAGATGGTGACTGCTCTGAGGTTCAACTATTTTTTTGGTATGCTTCTGCATCTTATCACCAAAGAGACCCTTTGCATGCATAGTAGACACATCAAAATGTTTATATCAGCAGGCAGGTAGCCTAGGTTGAAACCACAAGGTTGTATTCTGACACACGAGAGGGGGGCAGCGCCTTACAGATATGTATATTTACTACAAAGTGCATCATCTTTCACAACTAGTCCACCTCGCTTCATTAGATGACACTGAATGTCCATTCTGAGTCACCAAAGAGTGGGTCATATTGTGATTCCAAACTCGGTTGGCATGCTGTATGTTGACAAGCCCCATAATACTAACCCCTGTATCTTTATGGCGAAAGCAATGTAGCAGACTTGGAATGAGGCGCACAAGTTGTTGGGGCTGAATGCCCAGCTGGATCGGGATACACCACTGAGGTCTAATTCTGGTATTCAGATTGGGCAGCGGAAGGTCCGCTGGCCGATATGGGACAAGGCGAGACGTCAGATGATAGGAGAACTCTCAGGTGGTGATGAGTCCTCAATATTCTTCTTTGAGTCACTTTGTGTAGATAACGATCTCCTGCATTCTAAATGCTGGCAATACTACCAACTGCAATATTTCCTACAAAGCACACTTGGATATGGCCCTATGCTGTTCCCTTGCTCAGCCATTTGGAAATACGTCCATACTGGGGGGATCTCTTGGGGCACGACCTCTAATCAATACCAGATCCTCATTAATATGTTATACTTGTTCACCATGCATCAGGAGACAAAGCATTGTAGAAGACAGTACTAGCAATAAAATACACAGATGAAAACTAGTGAGACATTGTGAACTACTATGATCACAACCTCTCTGAAGCCAGATTAAAATGTGCGTACTTCAGTGTCCTCCATATCTAGTTCTGGTCACCATACAGAAATGCTAGGTTGACACTGCACAACCCTTTTGGTGCTATGAAAGACCAGGATGCAACCTCTTTCACATTCTTAGGCCCTGCCCTCATCTACAAACATATTGGAGAGATATTTTGAATACCTTATATGACACCAGCTTCTGCCATTTTATGGAAAGGGCCAAAATGACTCTCTTGCATGACATGTCAGACGTAGAGGATGTCCCATCCTATTGGAGGAAATAGATGGTTCCAGGCCTCTGGTGGCTAAAATATGTATTCTCAGATACTGGAATTGTTCATTATACCCTCAAACCAGGAATAGACTACCTAACTCCTTAGGCTAGCCACAAATGAAAGGCATATTTACAAGCTTCAGGATTGGCTTACCTTATTTGAGAAGATCTGGGCCACCTTTCTTCATCTCACTGACCTTTGAGACCCAATCTCACAAATGAGGTCTGGGGCCTTTTGTAACAGTGAGAGGTTGTACTGCCTCATTGGGATACTGGATAGGGGCTGCCAGCCCTGGCTCCCTCTAATGAGGGGATAGTACCAAATGACTGCTGCCTTATGCCCCTCTCCAATCCTCTATTTGCTGAAACTGCTACACTCAACCACTTTCATATAAACATCCCTGAACAGAGTTCCCATCTCTAGATGCCCAAACACAGTAAGCTGGAGTAACTTGTTACGTCTATATATGCGGATATGACTCACTAAGGGGGGACTCAGCTTACATTCATTTTGATTTCAGATTGTCCTTTAAATTTGAGAATGTCCTTTTGAAAAGATATGTATAGCTGTATGATATTGGTGACTGATAACTTATTTCTTATTCTCTACAACTCGCAGTTATACTGTGGAGTTTTGTTTTACTGCAAGTGATATTATGTACATTGATTCTTTCAAAACACAAGGGCAGCCCTTACGCAACAAGAAATAGGGAGTAGAGTATTTTAGAAAAACAATTGTCCTTATTAATGATACACTTTATTTTATATTAACACAAAGCAACCATGGTTGTATACAGTTGTATGCAAAAAATAATAACATATGCCGAAATGCATTATGTGCCGAAATGCACTATGCCCTGCAGAATAGTGAATAAAGGTCACCATGTTACTCCCCGCTGTGTTCTCTGGTCGTCTCTACAGGAGTGATCTTTTCTTCATGTTTACACGAGCTTGCTAATAGCGCGTGCAAGCGGACCCGTCTCGCAAGTGGCCTGGGATATTATTGGCAGTGTGGCGTAATAATCCAAGGTATTGGGAATCACAGGCCCGCCTCTCAAAGGGAGCCTGGAAAGTAGCCGCTGCCATTAGCAGTCCGTGACTGCACGGGGATGCCTGATGATTGCATCTTTGCGTCACGGCCTGACCTGGTTCCTGGATGTGTGGCTGAGGCGTTGGGGACCCGAGGCGGTGAATAACACTTACATTTTGGGATTCACTTGGCTGACAGTAAGCCCCTTTCTCCCTATAACTAAAAGGCACAACAACGCTTATTAAAGCATGAATTGGCCCCGCTGCCGATACCTACCGGAGTGATGTAAGCTGGGAATCACAGTCTTTCACATTAAGACTGCAGCTGTGAACAATCAACAAGCTGAGCCACCTAGACTCCCGCAAATGGGAGGGCTGTGAAATGTTTAAAGGAGGGACAGAGTGAAACCTACTGCAAGAGGTATCTGAGGAAGGCTTATGTGCCGAAATGCATTATGCCCTGCAGAATAGTGAATAAAGGTCGCCTTGTTACTCCCCGCTGTGTCCTCTGGTCGTCTCTACAGGAGTGATCTTTTCTTCATGTTTACACGTGCTTGCCAATAGCGCATGCAAGAGGACCCATCTCGCAAGTGGCCTGGGATATTATTGGCAGTGAGGCGTAATTATCCAATGTATTGGGAATCACAGGCTCGCCTCTCAAAGGGTGCCCGGAAAGAAGCCGCTGCCATTAGCAGTCCGTGACTGCACAGGGATGCCTGATGACTGCATCTTCGCGTCACGGCCTGCTCTGGTTCCTGGTTCCTGGTTCCTGGATGTGTGGACAGAGTGAAACCTACCTCAACAGGCATCTGAGTAAGGTTTATGTGCCGAAATGCATTATGCCCTGCAGAATAGTGAATAAAGGTCGCCTTGTTACGCCCCGCTGTGTCCTCTGGTAGTCTCTACGGGAGTGATCTTTTCTTCATAAATATATATATAGGGGAGTCCAAAGGTAAGCTTTATTCAAAAGGCACAGCAGGAAATAGTGGTGGCGTATGCATTTCGGGCGAATGTGTGCCCTCATCAGCGCCCTTCACTACAGAGAGAATGCTTGTCAGTCCCGCTCCCCTTCACAGAGGTATGTCGCTCCTCCCCCGCCGGAATAACCATCACCTGCTAATTTGCTGGAGTCCAATACTTCCTACAGCTCCCAGAATGCTGTAGAATACACACTCTGGTTAGTGTATATATATTCACTGAAAAAACCATAGGTTTTAGGGGTGTTATAGTTAGCTGAACACTTCACTCTTACAAAACCATTGAAATTCCTCCGTTATAGTTAATTGTACTCACTATAACTCGCACGCCCGCAATCCACTGCTGATGATGTCACATGTTACATCATTCATGACATGGTCAGTGACATCACTGATGACATCTCAAAATACATCACTGATGACATCACTGTTGACATCATCCAGTGACTGTGGTTTGGTTCGATATTTAAATAAGTATTATGTATATGGCAATCTGCATTGAAGACTGGGTGGAGGATTTAGTAGCACTCTGATTGACTGTCTAAGTGACTAATTTAAAGTGTCTCACTAAATATATGTGATAGTGATTAAACTGTGTGAATACCCGTATCACTCTATCTCTTGTAAACTACTACATAAATTGAATACTAGCTATGTGAAAGTCTATATTAGTTATTAATTAGTTAAGTGAGTATTTGTATGGGATAGTGAATGTGTGTGTGGTTGGGAGGGAGGTGTGTGACTGTCCAAAGTTGTGTAAATAGTTGATTTAGTAGGTATATGAGGTTAAGACTGTATATGGAAACAGTTGTTTGGGTGAGTTGAGTGAATCTCTTTATGGGTGTGGTGATGAGTAAATATATTTCTCAATGATACATGTCCAACAATCTAGAAATATAAAATGCAGTGCATGTGACAGTTGGTGTATATAAATAAATATACATAAGACTCAGTGATTGTCTGAGTGACTGTATGGAAAACTGTATACTTGTAATCGTGATTTTATAATACACTAAGTATGAGTTACTATCTATATGAATAAATAAAGTGGTGTTTGTATAAGTTTGTAGCTTAGTAAATGTAAGTATGATAAATTGTTTGCATAAGTGAGTAGGATGACTGCATAAGTGAATAGGATGTGTGCTGGTGTGTAATGTCGATGTAGGTATATAAGTATATTTAATAGTGTTCTATTGATCTTTGTTACCATGTATGAGTGAATCTAAAGGTAAGTGTTTAGATGTGTGTGTAGATGTAGTAATCACTGAGTGTGTCTTCAGAAACTTGAATTAGTGACAATGGTTTCAAATACGGTCCTCCATATTTTATAATGAGTGTTGAAAGGTTATACTAGTGTATGATGAGATGTATAAGATTGTCACGTGGATGATGTCATCAGTAATGTAATTTGAGATGTCATCAGTGATATCATCAGTGATGTCACTGACCATGTCATGAATGATGTAATATGTGACATCATCAGCAGTGGATTGCGTGCGCACGAGTTATAGTGAGTACAACTAACTATAAGGGAGGAATTTCAATGGTTTTGTACGAGTGAAATGTCCAGCTAACTATAACATTCCTAAAACCTATGGTTTTTTCAGTGAATTTCTAAGGTTTTTTAAATGCTAATTCCTAACTATAACAGGCCTGAAACCTTTGTTTTTTTCAGTGAATTTCAAAGGTTTTTTCAATGATAATTTGTAAATGTAGTCATTGTTATATTTATTTTTTTCATATTGTTTTAATACATTTTTTTAATCTATTTATTTTTAGATGTCTTATTTTTTAAATTATATTACACATTGTTTATTTAATATATTTAAAAAAAATATATATATATTTAAAATATTTTTAAAAATATATTTATAATATTTTCTTTATTGTTTTTGTTGTTGTTTTTTTTACATTTGGGGGGAATCGCACACCCAAAGCGCACCTTACTCAACTATTGCCCAGAACCTAGCCACCATTTTAGGATTGTTGTGTAGGATCCGCATTGGGTGTGCGATGGGTAGTTATTTTCCTGCTCGATTGCTATGCGACCCGCACACAACTTCAAGCGCATACACGACATATACGGATTACGCTATACGATGCTCGCTCGTTTTCCCGTGACGTTATCTACGTGTTTGACGCGGTGGGTGCGTAACTTCCGCGAAATTTTTTAAAGTGTAAAAAAAAAATATATATATATATATTTAATATACATATTAAGGTAAGACATTATCTGAGCTAATCAAAAAAATAATATTCTTTTAGTTTTAATAAACTTATATTACTTAAATGCAATTTCGCGAAGTCGCGCTTGGTGCGTGCTGCGTGTGCGCACCCTCAGCGGACCCCATGTGACCAGAAAAAAAGAGATTTGATTGGTTCATAACACTTCTTATTCTAACTATTGAAGAAACCCACCCATTTCAATTACTCTTCTTAGACCTTCCTTGGGAGAACACCTGTCCTGAGAAGAACCTTACTTTTTGTTCATTGGAGACATGAATTTCTTTTTTGAAGAGAAAAATGGCTACACCACTGGAAGAATAATCTGATTATGATCATTCTGTTGCTGAAGAATTTCTACCAGAACTTCCCTCTCCCGAAAGATACACATCCATCGTATGGAAAATGTTTACTTTTCCGGTGGGACAAAAGAAAGGTAATGCCACCAAGGTGACATGCAAGATTTGCCAGGCAGTGCTATCCAGAGGAGATCCTAACAAAAAATACTCCTGTGGCACTGCTAGTATGCGCAAACACATCCAATCCCTGCATCCTGTGAACGATGCTCACGAAGAATGCATAAGACTGCGCCAAAATGCACCTCCACCACCGGCAATACCAAGTACCTCTGGGGCATCACCTTCAACATCGCCACCAGACATACGTCCCCAATTTGGGAAAGTTAAAATGACCTGCTTAAAGTGCAATTGTTTAGTTTGTTATGGCGAGCAATCAGTAGACCTAGTTTGCAGGGCAATAGATAACCATCAATGCTAATTTTTTTCCCCTCAAAGTTCATGGTTTTGTTGTCCTGTTGACTTTTCTTTTCTCTTAAAAAACCAAAAAAAAGTTCAAAAATTTAAAAAAATATAAACTACAAAAAACAAAAAAAAGTTCTTTTCAGAACTAACGACTCTAGTTAAAAAAAGAGCTACATTTCTATGCTAGTGTGTGAAAGTTTAGATGAAACTATGCGTAGTGCATAATTGACTGACAGAATGCATTTGTGGTGTATGGTGAATGTATAAGTGCAGAACTATAAGGAAGTGCTGCAGCATGACACTGTAAACTCTTTAGCTACAGCATGTTGTGGTACTTCTGAAGCAGAGGGATGCAACATATGTATATACATATGTTGCACGTCTGTGCTTCTCTCTGCTCTGCTGCTTAAACTGCAGCCATGTGGTGACACAGGTACCCTTGCACCATGGTGCAAGGATATCTGTGTCGTGTGGAGTTTGTTTTTGTGCATAAAGACACACCTTCCTGCACAAAAACAATTTGTGAAGGCATATTTCTCCTGCAATGTATGCTGTGCATTTTAGCATACATTCAAAGAGAAAAAATGAGGAGAAATTAATATAATTCTCCTTGTTGTGCCTTGCTGCAACAATTGGAGGATGGTGCAGCATTCACACACATGTCTAGATTTAAGATTTATGATAAATCTGGAGATGTGTCTTGTTCTATGAGTGCTCTGTGCAAACACGCACAGCAACACCTATAGAACGCCCTTTCAACGCTAAGGGCCCCATTAGGATAGCGGGCGGAAAACCACCCCGCCCGCCATGGATGCGGGAAACAACCGCCCGCCATGGAGGCGGTGCAACCGGCAGACAAATTAGGATCGACCGCCACTGGAGACCGACCGCGGCGGTAGCGGTGAAAATGATACCGCCCGACGTGTGCGGTGATGACAAAACTCCGACCGCGGCGGTCGGAAAAGCAGCTGGAAATACAAAACCGCCCACAGGGAAAGCGGAGACACCGCACAGGAAATTACGATATCCCCGAGGGTGGCGCGGGCGGAACGGCAGGCACCGACCGCCGCGGTCGAAGGCAGGATTGCATGGGATAAATGACGGACAAGCACCAGCAAAGTCACCGCAGCGGACGAACATGAAATCCATGGCGGTCGATGTCAAAGCACCGCAGCAATGCCAAATACTGCATAAACAAAGTAGCCCAGCCACAAATACATACAACACACACACACAGATACAGAAATGGCAAATAAATACACAATACTACATAACCACACCCACAACACACCTGACAACCACTATCCAATTGGACACACCCACACAGCTGAGTACAAATCCACACCCTCCACTCACCACAATCCTTTGCATCTTCCCAGAACAGAAGGCCACACACCTCATCTGAGAGGAGAGGCAAAATCGCACACAACACCCACCCACCCACCACCACCATCAACACCACCATCACACCATCACAATCAAACCCCAAGCACAGAACACACCTCATCACCACACCCCTGCACCCACACACCCCTGCACCCACAAACACCTCAACACCCCCACACCATGACATCACCAAAAATGCCAAAATTCACAGAGAGTGAGTTGACAGTCATGGTCAACGAGATTGTGAGAGTAGAACCACAACTATTTGGGAACCTAGTCCAACAGACACCATTAGCCACCAGGACACAAATGTGGGAAAGGATTGTCCAAAGGGTGAATGCAGTTGGGGCCACCCCAAGATCCAAGAAGGAGATCATGAAGCGGTGGCATGATCTCAAGAGGGTTGTCAAGGAGAAGAGGAGCAAGAACTGGAATCTGGCAAACGTGACTGGCAGTGGCCCTCCCATCCCACTGAAGACATTCACACCATGGGAGGAGAAGGTGCTTGCTATCCTGCTACCTGAGAGTTACACAGGAGTAGCCGGGGGAGCGGAGGCTGGTAAGTACAGACATATGTTTAAGACCACATTGACTTTTACCTCCTTGCAATACCCAACCACCAATACACTGTCCATCCCTAACCAACATGTAGCCACCCATTCTGCTGAGGATGCCTGTATGGGGCCGGAATGTCAGTACAACAACTCCCACCATAGCCCCTGTCCCACAGCCAGCAGCATGGAGGCCTCCCCCACCCAGGAGCAAGTGTCAGCCATTGCACTGTTTAACAAACAAACTTACAGGTAGGTAGCCATCTTCACTTGGAGGGTGTTTGTGGGGGTGAGGCCTGTACCACTACTCCCAGCATGCCCCCTGGCCCACAGCTCAGCAGCATGGAGGCCTCCCCCACCCAGGAGCAAGTGTCAGCCATTGCACTGTTTAACAAACAAACTTACAGGTAGGTAGCCATCTTCACTTGGAGGGTGTTTGTGGGGGTGAGGCCTGTACCACTACTCCCAGCATGCCCCCTGGCCCACAGCTCAGCAGCATGGAGGCCTCCCCCACCCAGGAGCAAGTGTCAGCCATTGCACTGTTTAACAAACAAACTTACAGGTAGGTAGCCATCTTCACTTGGAGGGTGTTTGTGGGGGTGAGGCCTGTACCACTACTCCCAGCATGCCCCCTGGCCCACAGCTCAGCAGCATGGAGGCCTCCCCCACCCAGGAGCAAGTGTCAGCCATTGCACTGTTTAACAAACAAACTTACAGGTAGGTAGCCATCTTCACTTGGAGGGTGTTTGTGGGGGTGAGGCCTGTACCACTACTCCCAGCATGCCCCGTGGCCCACAGCTCAGCAGCATGGAGGCCTCCCCCACCCAGGAGCAAGTGTCAGCCATTGCACTGTTTAACAAACAAACTTACAGGTAGGTAGCCATCTTCACTTGGAGGTTGTTTGTGGGGGTGAGGCCTGTACCACTACTCCCAGCATGCCCCCTGGCCCACAGCCCAGCAGCATGGAGGCTTCCCCCACTCAGGAGCAAGTGTCAGCCATTGCACTGTTTAACAAACAAACTTACAGGTAGGTAGCCATCTTCACTTGGAGGGTGTTTGTGGGGGTGAGGGTGGGAGGCCTGTACCACTACTCCCAGCATGCCCCCTGGCCCACAGCCCAGCAGCATGGAGGCCTCCCCCACCCAGGAGCAAGTGTCAGCCATTGCACTGTTTAACAAACAAACTTACAGGTAGGTAGCCATCTTCACTTGGAGGGTGTTTGTGGGGGTGAGGCCTGTACCACTACTCCCAGCATGCCCCCTGGCCCACAGCTCAGCAGCATGGAGGCCTACCCCACCCAGGAGCAAGTGTCAGCCATTGCACTGTTTAACAAACAAACTTACAGGTAGGTAGCCATCTTCACTTGGAGGGTGTTTGTGGGGGTGAGGCCTGTACCACTACTCCCAGCATGCCCCCTGGCCCACAGCCCAGCAGCATGGAGGCCTCCCCCACCCAGGAGCAAGTGTCAGCCATTGCACTGTTTAACAAACAAACTTACAGGTAGGTAGCCATCTTCACTTGGAGGGTGTTTGTGGGGGTGAGGCCTGTACCACTACTCCCAGCATGCCCCCTGGCCCACAGCCCAGCAGCATGGAGGCTTCCCCCACCCAGGAGAAAGTGTCAGCCATTATACCCTGCACGATCACCTTACAGGTATGTAACTACCGTTTATCTTCATGAAGTGTGTGTGTATTAATCTATTTACTATTGTACACAATGCATAGACAATCAACCTTTAGGACACCATGATCTAACTATCCACTATGTAATGTAACACGATGTTGCCATGATTTGTACAACTGATGACAGCACAATGCACTAGTGTACAGACAGCTGATGATACACAGATGACACAAACACTGACCACTCCCCATCTACTCCACAGGTGATGAAGAACTCACTGCTGGGGACAACACCAATGACCTGCAGAGCCAGTCTCCACCTCCGGCACATGGACTCACAGATGCAGACTCCCAGGACAGTTTGGACGATGAGCTCCAGGCCGGCCCATCCGGTGTTCCACACACCCAGAGGTCCCAGGCCCCCATCCTCCCCACCACCACCTCTGCTGCAACGACAACGCATAGACCCCTGCTGTCACGGCCTCTGCCTCCACCGCAACCACCACCGCAGCCACTGCCACCAACACCACCACTACCACCAGTACCACCTGCAGCACCCTCCCTGTCCCTAGGGATGACCAGCCCACACCAACAACTGTGGAGGGCAGGGAGCCAGTGCGTGGCGCACCAGTGGCGAGGGAAGAGGTCCGTGGCAGCAGAGCAGGTGGGAGGGCCAGGGCCAACACCAGACCTCGGGAGGAGTGGACACCATCCCTGGACCACTTCACCAGAGTTGTGGATGCCTACCAAGAGGTCCAGGGACAAAGTGGCCGGTCGGATGAATTTTTCAGGGAGCTCATCCTGCTGATGAGGTCCATCGATAACCGCCTGGGACAGATGGTGGACCTCATGGGCCAGCAAGTGGCGTTGCAGAGGGACAGGCCTGTGTCCCAACCATCACCGCCGTCCCCTCCTGTTGTGCAGCAGGATGATAGTCCACCATCCTCCCCTGCGCCAACAGAGAGGGGCGAGTCCTCTGACGCCGCTGGCCATTCAGCAGGCCCCCCACCGCCAAAAAGATCTAGGGGGCGTCCGAAGAAGAGCCTGGGAGTCTCTGGAAGCCAAGCACCTGCCACACGCCAGTCACGGAGCCAGCCTTGAAGACAACCCTCTCCCCAACTGCATTGACTCTTTTGGACTATCTTTCCCCACATTGCCTTGGCAATGGCACCTGTCTGTTGGACTGGGTCACCACATTCATGTGGTGTCTACTCTTGCATCTCAGCGACCATGACTGTCAACTCACTGCTCATTCCCCACCTTCCTGTAAATATTCACGCACAATTCACATGTCCACCCCGTAAATAAAATACCTTACAATCCAGATTTTGTGTAGTGAATTCTTTAGTGCATTATTTACAATGATGATAATGTCCATGATATGTAAACATGATGTACAGTATGCAGGGCAGGAACACGCTGGAGAACCTAGGGAGACACAACAGAACTACAGTCACTGGTCTCATCGTGGCAACACACACAGATCACTGATCCACAAATATCCTAATTATCACAGGTACCCTACACAGTGTCTATCTGAAATGCTGTAATGCCGTCCATAATACATCTCCGGACGTAACGTCTATTCCAACAATACCATACATAGGTGACAGAACATGTGGCTATTGGGAACATCTGCGCATAACCATTCACAACATAAGCTAACACACTAGACTATGTAGACGTTGTAACTCGTCACACACCTTCAAGTGAAGTAGCGTTGGATTAGCTGCTGCCGTTGGTCAACTCCTTCCTCCTCTCCACTCTCCTCATCACTGGATTCAGGTCCCTGAGCAGGTTGTGGCCTTGGTTCCTCACCGTCGTCCAGGAGCAGGGGGACCCCCTTGTGGATGGCCAGGTTGTGTAGCATACAGCATGCCACAACGATCTTGCACACCTTCCCAGGCGAGTATGCAAGTGCGCCTCCAGTCCTGTCAAGGCACCGGAACCTTGCCTTCAGCAGCCCAAAAGTACGTTCAATTACCCGTCGTGTCCTGCCATGGGCCTCATTGTAGCGGATCTCTGCAGGTGTCTGGGGATTACGGAGTGGGCTCAACAGCCATGGCCTACTGGGATAAGCAGAGTCCCCTGTGAATAAAAAACACACATTGCAATGTTGTACGGCCACAGTAAAGGCAGTGACACACAGCACGTGATAGCAGTTGTGTAACTCACCCACAATCCAGGCACGTTCGGGATGCAGATTCTCCGTCATCCGTGGCACCATGCTGTTCCTCATGATGAAAGAGTCATGTGCCGAACCGGGATACTTAGCACACACATGTGAAATTGTCATGTCTGCAAGGCACACCACCTGCACATTCATGGAGTGGTAGTGTTTCCGGTTTCGATAAATGTGCTCCGTCGCCTGCGGTGCCACCAGAGCCACATGGGTGCAATCGATCGCACCGACTACATGTGGGATGTGCCCAAGTGGATAGAAGTCCCCCTTAACGGCAGCCAATTCACGTCCCCGGGGGAAATGGATGTAGCGATTCCGATAGATCATCATGGTCTCGAGTACATCCCTCAGCACCATGCTGAACATGGGCTGCGACATTCCCCCAGCGTTAGCCACGGTCTCCTGGAAGGAACCAGTCGCAAAGAAGTGTAGTGCTGCCATTACCTTGTGGGCGGGTGTGAATGCCGTAGGATAGTGACGGCGAGGCTGCAGGTGGGGCTCCAATAGATCACACAAGATCTTCAATGTCGGTCTGTCCAACCGGAATTTCCTGATGATTGCCTCATTCTCCATGTCCTCAAGCACAATCACCTGACGTAGGAGATTTGGCCTCCTCCTAGTTTAGGATTAAAAACAATAGGTCAATGACAAGCATCATGAGATGGCCATAGCACAAAGCATCCATGATGTAATGGGTAAAAAACAATGGCCAGAAAGATGCATGGCACATCTGGTTACATGGCTGCCCAATAGCTACACACAGAGGGCAGGCCTCTCCAGTGACAATACCCAAGTGACAATAATGTGGATACAATGATTGAACTAGTGACATGCGCAGACATGGAGCTACAAGAGCCACAAATCTAATGTGACTTAACATGTCTGTCATACCCATCTGCCGTACCTGCCAGACCTCAATGCATCATGTACATTGTGGAAGCATTCATCAACACAATGATCACAATAGCAGGGACACTTCTGGTTGTGTGCATGATCAGTTCTGAATGCACAAGTCAGGTACGATACAATGCAGTGCCCCCAGCCCGGTCAAGGTCTGCACTGACCAACAACACATTAAACCTCACTACATCTATGTAGAGCATGACGTCTGGCAATCATCACCCATCAAAAGCCTTACTAAAATGGCACAAACACATGCTAAAGTGGCTCAGACTGAACGTGCGTCCTCCTGTGAATGCAATGGCTCTGTGGCATCGTGTGTACAATGATGTGCCCTACACCATGTAGCTGCATGGCACTTATACATTGTCCATGATTGACATACACAGCAATGTGTACGAAAATGCCATAACCTAGCGCCAGTCCCCGGCGGTGTGACCCCAGCACCACCATCTACCCAGCCAAGGTAGCCATTGGCACATGGACTGGTGTCCATGCCGCTGGCTAGGCTCCGCCGCATCAGTCGCGGTACCTACCGCTGGTCCCCGGCGGTGTGACCCCAGCACCACCATCTACCCAGCCAAGGTAGCCATTGGCACATGGACTGGTGTCCATGCCGCTGGCTAGGCACCGCCGCATCAGTCGCGGTACCTACCGCCGGTCCCCGGCGGTGTGACCCCAGCACCACCATCTACCCAGCCAAGGTAGCCATTGGCACATGGACTGGTGTCCATGCCGCTGGCTAGGCTCCGCCGCATCAGTCGCGGTACCTACCGCCGGTCCCCGGCGGTGTGACCCCAGCACCACCATCTACCCAGCCAAGGTAGCCATTGGCACATGGACTGGTGTCCATGCCGCTGGCTAGGCACCGCCGCATCAGTCGCGGTACCTACCGCCGGTCCCCGGCGGTGTGACCCCAGCACCACCATCTACCCAGCCAAGGTAGCCATTGGCACATGGACTGGTGTCCATGCCGCTGGCTAGGCTCCGCCGCATCAGTCGCGGTACCTACCGCCGGTCCCCGGCGGTGTGACCCCAGCACCACCATCTACCCAGCCAAGGTAGCCATTGGCACATGGACGGGTGTCCATGCCGCTGGCTAGGCTCCGCCGCATCAGTCGCGGTACCTACCGCCGGTCCCCGGCGGTGTGACCCCAGCACCACCATCTACCCAGTCAAGGTAGCCATTGGCACATGGACTGGTGTCCATGCCGCTGGCTAGGCACCGCCGCATCAGTCGCGGTACCTACCGCCGGTCCCCGGCGGTGTGACCCCAGCACCACCATCTACCCAGCCAAGGTAGCCATTGGCACATGGACTGGTGTCCATGCCGCTGGCTAGGCTCCGCCGCATCAGTCGCGGTACCTACCGCCGGTCCCCGGCGGTGTGACCCCAGCACCACCATCTACCCAGCCAAGGTAGCCATTGGCACATGGACTGGTGTCCATGCCGCTGGCTAGGCTCCGCCGCATCAGTCGCGGTACCTACCGCCGGTCCCCGGCGGTGTGACCCCAGCACCACCATCTACCCAGCCAAGGTAGCCCTTGGCACATGGACTGATGTCCATGCCGCTGGCTAGGCACCGCCGCATCAGTCGCGGTACCTACCGCCGGTCCCCGGCGGTGTGACCCCAGCACCACCATCTACCCAGCCAAGGTAGCCATTGGCACATGGACTGGTGTCCATGCCGCTGGCTAGGCTCCGCCGCATCAGTCGCGGTACCTACCGCCGGTCCCCGGCGGTGTGACCCCAGCACCACCATCTACCCAGCCAAGGTAGCCATTGGCACATGGACTGGTGTCCATGCCGCTGGCTAGGCTCCGCCGCATCAGTCGCGGTACCTACCGCGGTGTGACCCCAGCACCACCATCTACCCAGCCAAGGTAGCCATTGGCACATGGACTGGTGTCCATGCCGCTGGCTAGGCTCCGCCGCATCAGTCGCGGTACCTACCGCCGGTCCCCAGCGGAGCGTCACCGCCGTGGTGCAATGCATACAGCCAATGGCATGGGTGTTCAATGTGGCATGATGCAGATTTGAAAAATGCGGAAGCGGCGCGCCGCCGCCGCGGAGGCGGGCTTTGGATGCTTTTGAATGATGCACCATCGCGGTAGCGCACCCCGGACACCCGCGGTGCGTCACCGCCATGGTGCATTGCATACAGCCAATGGCATGGGTGTTCAATGTGGCATGATGCAGATTTGAAAAATGCGGAAGCGGCGCGCTGCCGCTGCGGAGCCGGTCATTGGATGCTTTTGAATGATGCACCATCGCGGTAGCGCACCCCGGACACCCGCGGTGCGTCACCGCCATGGTGCATTGCATACAGCCAATGGCATGGGTGTTCAATGTGGCATGATGCAGATTTGAAAACTGCGGAAGCGGCGCGCCGCCGCCGCGGAGCCGGTCATTGGATGCTTTTGAATAAGGCTGACCCAGACAACCAATTGTAGCACCTTATCAGCTTCCTAACGACCCCATGGGCCTATAAATCTGTGGGAGTGAGCCACACATTCCCACTGCTCACAGAGCCTGCTGCCTGGGACCCTCTCCTGCTGCTCACAGAGCCTGCTGCCTGGGACCCTCTCCTGCTGCTCACAGAGCCTGCTGCCTGAGACCCTCTCCTGCTGCTCACAGAGCCTGCTGCCTGAGACCCTCTCCTGCTGCTCACAGAGCCTGCTGCCTGAGACCCTCTCCTGCTGCTCACAGAGCCTGCTGCCTGGGACACCTCACAACTCACTTCCGCCACAGGTCTGCCATATCCACAGGGATGTCAAGAACAGATAAGATCCGTGCCAGTCCATTCACGAGTGAGGAGCTGGATGTCCTTGTGAACGAGGTGCTGGCACAGTACCCACGGCTGTTTGGTGGCCCCAATGTCGTGGTAAGTCACCATGTAGGGAGCAGTAGGGCAGGGTGGTGTCAGACGTGTATTCATGATGCAGCTGTATGTTATTTTGGATGTGTGGTGCAGACAAACACTGACAGACAAGATGTTTGCAGGTGGTGGGAGTGTGTGTTTTGCATTATGACTCAGTCCTAGGCCTATACTTGTATGTGTGAGTGGGATGTGCTACTTTTTGGGGCAGACATGACCAACGGTTGTTTGCCTTGTAGCTGGTTGGACAGTGTCCGCTTGTGATGTAATTTCAGGGTGCCCCTGTAGTCATAGTCAGTGTGCCCCACAGAGTAGGTTCAGTGGCTGCCCTTCCAAAGTTTGTCCATCAGCCAACTTACATGCTACAGTTGCTGCACACTGATTAGTGGATATGCCACATCAATGCCCTGTACAATTTATGATTTACACAGTGCTGTCGATGCATTTGTGTTGAATCATCATTCTTCAGTGTGATAATCATGGAGACTACGAAGCTCAATGTGTGCATGCATTCACTAATGTTTATGCCATGCAGAGTGGCCTTGTGAGGGTACCCCCAGTTCTGGAGGGAGGGAGGTCACTGTGCGTCCAGATTCAGTGTCTGGCTGCTGTACTGATAGATGCTGACATATGACAATGTGTAAATGTTCATTAGTCCTTCTTTACTCTCATACCTGCAGCTCAAAGTACACCAACGTAAGGCTGTCTGGAGGGCCATAGCAGCAAAGGTGCGAGCCCTGGGGGTATCAAACAGACGACACACACACTGTCACAAGAGGTGGGACGACATCAGCCGGCTGGCTAAGCAAGTGGCAGAGATGAACTTGGGGATGGTACCACGCACAGGGCGTGTGGCACGCTGCACCATGACTCCGCTGATGGCACGCATACTGGCAGTGACCTATCCAGACCTGGATGCACGTCTGAAGGGGCTTCAGCAGCAAGACAGAGATGGTGAGTATCCGGGGAGGGATAGTTTGTCTGGGAGTGGATGCATGTGTAGAGTGCCTGTGTCTGCGGTGACACATGTGATGTGCCTGTGCTGCCATGCTGTGATATGTGATGTGAGTGGCAACTGTGATGTGTGTCTGTATGAGGCATTGGCCCACCATGGCCTTACTCTGCAGCTCCTGGCTGCAGTTTTCTGTCCTTGACATATATTTTGTTGTCCACATGGTCACTCTTCTTTGTGATGGTGGGTGTAGTCCCTATTATGCAGTACAGCTGTGTCCACTTAATGAGTGTTACACCATGTCAGTCTACTTTGCATGCACCTGCATGGTAGTGGCCCACACATCTGACAACAATGTGAACCCACATTGGCACATGGTGATTGTAATGGCCTATTTGACAATGTGGCATGTGTAGACAAAACAGGTGTGTGTATTCCCCTCTGGATCCCTTTATGCTCTGGAAGTGGTGATGTTAGTTGTGGCTACATCATGTCCATGGGGCAGGTCCATGTGGGCTGGGGGAACACCATCCATGGGCAGGGTGTAGTGCTGTGTGTCATCGACATTGGTCCACTCCTGCCTGTTTGTCCGCATGACAGGCACAGTTGTGGTGTAACTGGTGTGTAGCTGCACAATGATTTGAGGGTGTGGTGGTTACCATGTAGCTCTAGGCCTCTCATGTGCTGCATTGCTCTGATATCGTGTGACCAGACTATGACACTTATACAACCATGTTTCTGTCGCTAATGCAGATTCGGAAGACACCACGGCGGAACATGATCCTGAAAGTGGTGGCGAGACCAGCACGACAGCGGCAGCAGAGCAGGGTGAGACGGAGCAAAGTGACACTGACCACACCAGCGCTGATGAGGGTGACAGGAGTATGCATGAGGAATCTGTGGCTGAGACACAGAGTACCACTTCATCTGATGGCAGGGGGGATGAGTCCCTGTTAGCAGCCACAGGGGATGGGGACTCTGCTGCTGCATCTGACTACCAACGGTCACTGCCCACCCTCCCATCCACTTCCTCTGGGGCTGGCCGTATCCGTGTCACTAAGAGGGGACGTGTGACATTCACACATGGCACCGCAGCACCTGCACCTGTCCCCCCTGCTGCCCTCAGTGCAGAGTGCGTAGAGCTCCTGCGGCAACTTTGCGTGGGCCAGACCGCCCTGCTGAATGCCTTCAGTGCCCACGATTACAAAATAGGGCAGGTTCTGGCATTCATGGAGGGCATACACTCTGACGTGGGTGGCCTACATCGTACACTCCTGTCATTGTCAGGTACAGTGACGTCAGCCCTCCAACATGCCCCCTTTGCAGCTCAGGTGCCTGTGACGTCCACCCAGTCAGTGGCCACATCAGATGACAGTGAGCACTTGGGACATACATCAAGTAAACGTTACAACACTAGGAGCACAGCTCAGACCCAAAGCAAACAATCCCGTCCACAGACTCCATCCCCAAAGAAGGGCAGGGACCCCCCAATATGCACAGACAAGGTGAAGTCACAGAAGAGCAAGGCCAGAAGAGCATTGTGTCAGACATCAGGCTCACATGCTGCTGAGCCATCACCAGATATTGACTCTGCTATGCCCACAGAGGATGTGTGGGATGTCATGACTACACCTGGGGAGAACACAGGGACACACCCACCTACCACATCAACCCCAGAACAAAGTACATCGAGGCAGGTGGAGGGAAGCCCTGTTGTGACCAGCCCAGTCATTGTGGCAGTGGAGACCCCTGTCGTGACCAGCCCAGTCATTGTGGCAGTGGAGACCCTTGTCGTGACCAACCCAGTCATTGTGGCAAAGAAGGGCAGTGTAGTGGCCATCCCTGGCAAGAAGGGACAGGAGGGCAGTGTAGTGGCCATCCCTGGCAAGAAGGGACAGGAGGGCAGTGTAGTGGCCATCCCTGGCAAGAAGGGACAGGAGGGCAGTGTAGTGGCCATCCTTGGCAAGAAGGGACAGGAGGGCAGTGTAGACACCACCCCTGGGGTAAGTGGGAAGGTGGTCACTGTGGGGGGTACACCTTCCAGAGAGGCTAACGTGGTCCGGAGGCGTAGCCAGCACAAGCGTACTGCAGGATCAAGCACTTCTCCAGAGGGAGTGGCAGTGTCTGCCCCTGAAGTGGAACAGTTGGGGGGTGTGCAGGTGGTGTCAACGCCACTTCCTATCAACCCCATGACAGGGAAGCAAATTCATATTCCAAAGAAGTGGAAGGGCACCCCTCCTACCTCTCCCACCCACACTGTGTCAAGGGCGTGCATTACTCCACCTCCACGTGCCACGGTGCCACCTGGTCCGCACAGCCCTCCACCTTGCAGGCCCTCTGTTATAGCCACACCACATGTCCCTCTGTCACACCAGTCAAGTCGACCTGCCGTCCCTGACACACAGCCAGGTTCCACTCCACATGACAGCCAGGAGTGAGTTGTCAACACCCTCAGACGCCTGTGCCACACATAGGTGTGCTACAGTACACCATTGTTAGCGATGTGGGTGTGTTCCTGGGCCTGTTGCTCTGATGTGCTGTACCCTGCCAAGGACTCTGGGCCTGTTGCTCTGATGTGCTCTCCCCTGCCCTGCCAAGGACACTGGGCCTGTTGCTCTGATGTGCTCTCCCCTGCCCTGCCAAGGACACTGGGCCTGTTGCTCTGATGTGCTCTCCCCTGCCAAGGACTCTGGGCCTGTTGCTCTGATGTGCTCTCCCCTGCCCTGCCAAGGACACTGGGCCTGTTGCTCTGATGTGCTGTACCCTGCCAAGGACTCTGGGCCTGTTGATCTGATGTGCTCTCCCCTGCCCTGCCAAGGACACTGGGCCTGTTGCTCTGATGTTCTCTCCCCTGCCAAGGACTCTGGGCCTGTTGCTCTGATGTGCTCTCCCCTGCCCTGCCAAGGACACTGGGCCTGTTGCTCTGATGTGCTGTACCCTGCCCTGCCAAGGACTTTGCACTTCCCGATTGTGATTCACCAGTGCATAGTCTATGGCATTTGCACATGATTTTGAGACTTGCTGGTGTCTACTTATGTTGTGTAGCTACATCTGTGCAATATGTGAATAAATACAGTACATTATGGTGTGTTTTCTCTGTCTCCTTACTGATTAAAGTCATTTTCTTGTTTGACTGAGTTCCATGGTCTATTTTGTACATCACCATTGCAAGGTTCTATGTGCCCATATGATTTTTAGACAGGGGGACAGGGTCTTCAGTCCATTGTGGCCCTGCTGATGTTGTACTCTGTGATGGTTATTTGGCAGGCCATGCAGTTTTCGTGTGGGTGAATTGCTATTGCTGCATACACTGTTCACAGGTCACCTTGGGGGACACTGGCAGCACAGGGTGTGCAGCTGTGCTGTGGTGTAGTCGATGTTTATGATGTGATGAGGTGTGTGTTTCCCTTTCTGTGTGCCCTGGCGTGTATGTGTATGGTCGTCTTGTGTTGGCCCTTGGTCCTGGTGGCATGGCTTACATGGCATGTGTGTGGCAGAGGTGTGCAGTGTGAAGGGTGTTAGTTTGTAGTGTATGTATGTGTGCCCCTGTATGGTGTGAGACACACATGTGTCAGGCAGGAGTTGTATGCCTGTTGTATGTTTTGTCTTGCCCTGTGTGGATGTTTGTATACAATTGTGTGGGCTGAGGGGAGTGCACTGGTGTTGTGTGTCCGTTGTCAGGCAATCCTGCTGTGCCTTTGTCCCTGGTTGTGTGTCGCAGTGTGTGTGTATTGTGCTTGTTGTTACAGTGCTTGTTGATGTGCAAGGGGGTGCACGGGATAGGCACCTGGCCTGTGACTACTTCGGGTGGTGTGCAGTGTTGGTCGGGGTGGTGTGTCGCTGTGATGTTTGGAAAGTGTCCATGCCTTGGTGTTGCCCTGCCTTCTGCATAGTGCGCATGTGTTGACCGCGGCGGTGACGTGTCCGTGACCGTGACGTTGCTGCAGGTTGGCCGACGTTGTGTGTTCCGGATGCCGTGGGGTGCCTTGTTCTGAGGTGGGTGATGTGTGGGTGCCCATGTGGATGTGTTGTGCCCCCCAGCAGGATGCCAGTGTGGTGCTTGGGACCTGTGTCGGCATGTGTGTTGTGTGGTGTATATGTGTAGTGACGTACCTGCGGCGGCGTCCGCGGCGGCCCATCTGGCGATAGTGTTGCAGCAGGTACATGACCGGATGCATGTGGAGGGCTGGGTCCATGGGGTTCATGTCGGGTCTCGGCGTGCGTGCTCCGCTGTAGACTTTCCGCCTGCTAGAGCTGTGCAGTGTCTCCGGTGCGGTGCGTCAGCTTGTTTGGCCCATCCTAATTTGTCGAGCGGGGCGGACGTCATCGGCCGTGGCGGAGGGTCTCGATTGGCTGCAGCCGGCGCGGTGGCGGGCGCACCTTGATGGCGGAGCGCGGCGCTCCGCGGCGGACGGGAAATGACCTGTGTTTACATATCCTAATGTGGCGGACGTGAATTCCACTGCTAGCGGGCGGAAAAAGCTGTTTTTCCGCCCCGCCATCGTTGCGGTAGTGCCACCACCCGACATCCTAATGGACCCCTAAGTGTTGTGTATGATGAGGTCATATTTATATGGACAAGAAAAGGTAACACAGTACATTTTCCTCTCTTTGTAAATATGAAAGACTGTTTTGCGCTATAACTATGTTACAAAAAGTAACATATTGTTGGCACAGGATGCTTCTAAATTTGCCCAATAAGTGCTTAGTTATTAGCAGACTAATACAATAAGAACATATTGCTAGTTCATTGTTTGAAAAATTGCATGAGAGTGACATGAGGTAAGCACGGACTTATCTCTCCAAGGATGCTCAAAGAAGAATGTTTGAAATTATTTCGCTTCTTCAATAGGTACAATGGGAAATATTATGAACCAATCAAATCTTTTTTTTCAAGTCACATGATATCCTATAACAGCGAGAATCCAAAACTACATAGGCATAAACTGAGTGATTTCAAGACTGTATTAAGAGTTTGAAGCTTCTTGCAGATCTACTCCGTCCATCTCCCCTTTCTTCACCTGTGTGCAAACACAGGCCATTGTGCATTTTAATACTTAGTTAAACTTACCTTCACAGTAAAAGAAATAAGAAACACTACACATTTTATTCAGTTGTTTTTTATATTATAAATTACTGAAAATTTTATATTTTAGAATTAGGATCTGTGAAAGAAAAGAAAATATACAGTTATAATATATAATAATATATTTTTTACAACACAGCATAATTATAACATTTTACAAAGAATTTTCTTTGCATTTTTTGCTGTTCTCAGAATATATTGAATTTCACTAGAAACAGTGATTTCAATCGTACTCATCACATAAAAACAGGCAAAAAAACCAATCAATAAGATTGTTTAAAAAAAACAAGAGTACATCCTCAATAATATACCATATAATACAAATCGCACATATTTAAAATGCTTACTCCAAAGAAAATTTGATAACTTACATTTATAAACACTGTAAATGCTGTTCCTCGCACATGTACGCTGAGACAATGTGCAAGAAAAAGTCCGTAATTTAAAGACACACCTTTCCTCAAGGCCAAATGGTATTATTGAAATCCTTTATATTGAAATTGTCCAATAGTAATTGTATTAATACATATTAATAAATTCCCCAGTGGCCGAATTATGTTCCTAAAACATTCGCTTTAAAAATATTAGGTAGGAATTTGGTAATCCGTATGGCAAACATTGTTTAAAAACCAACTGAGCATCATTACAAAGTGTCCAGCCTTTGTCACATTTTAAATAGGCAGTGTAATGTCCAGATGTTGTGGAAGGACCATCACGGAAAATTATTGCTACTACTACAAAAGCCCTTCCTGATATTGATAGTTGACTTGCTACAAAAGGTTTTATTAAAGTGTCCAATTTTCTTCCATCAGCTGTACAACGTTGCATCATTAAAATTATATATTGTCCATATCTTTATATAAATAGTGTTGATAACATTTCTGATTTGCATTGGCTACACTCCATGTTTTGATTTGCTGATTTAACTAGTTTATTGAAAGTCACTGATTGACAGTCTGGTAATGTCAAATATATATATACCTTTCATTGTCTATGTTAGTGCTACTTGTATACATATAATTTTCACAATGATGTTCCCATTTGTAACAAAGGCCAAAAATATTTTCAATTTCCACGCCATCAAATCCAATATGGTAAGCATATACATTAGAAATTCTTGAGCATCTTGTTGGATATTCGGCTTAAATTGTGTAGAACCAGAACATACATCCAAAACATTACGAACATCACAAACACTTAGGGGGTCATTAGGATGGCCCGCCATCCCATCAGGAAACCATAAGGGCAGGGGTCCCTTGGGGGTGATTAGGATGCGCCCGCCACAGTGGCGGGTGCATCCTGCATTCCTATCATTGTGGCAGGAGATGCACTCAGCACCCGCCCGCCACAATGCCAGGAAGGCATGTCATGTACTTCCATGCACAACATGGCAGGCAACGCGCGGTGCCTGCCATGTTGTGCATGGAACTGCAGTGGGTGCCCCCCAAGTGCACCCCCCAGAGTCCTTGGGGACCCGCAACAGGCCCCCGCAGTCTATTCCCGCATGCCTTTCCATGGCGGCAATGCCGCCACGGAAAGGCATGTAACCGCACCCATGGTAATATGGCTGGTGGTGTCACCATATTAAACCCTTTAAGCGGCAGACGATCTTTCCGTCTGCCGCAGTCCCCCTACCATAGTATTATGGCGGGGGAAAATGGGTTGCGGGCGGGGTCGGATCACGGGCGGATTGCCACCGCCATGCGGGTGGTGGCGATCCGCCTGTGATCCTAATGGGCCACTTAGTATTTTACTTTTATCAGTTCTCAATTTTTCATAAACGCAATGCAACAAGGAACATCTTTTTTCCTGATTCTCCATAATTTGCTGTTGCTAACATTCAAGAAAAACAACAACATTGACCACTACATTAGCATAGCAGTTGACACCTGAACTATTTTCATACTGATAACCACCAATCTCTTCAACAGTGTCCTTTTTCTTTTCGCTGGCAATCTCAACATTATCTTGTTTTATTTCCTCCTCTATACCTTCACTAAAGATATTCTCATATCTTCTTTTTCGTTCTACTACACGCTTTTCAAATACAGGATATTGACCTAAATTGGGAGCATACACTCTTCTTAACCTATTATACTCTTTTACACAGTTTGCATCTGCAGTAACCTTTGTGTCATCAAAATCAATTAAAAACAAACCAGATAAAGTTCTGACTCGTGACAAAGCAACATATGCCATACCCTCTTTAAACACGGTACTTCCAATGTTCACCAAAGCAGTGTCTACACTTAAACCTTGAGATTTATGAATAGTCACAGCATATGCCAGAGAAACTGGAAACTGTTTTCTACGGACATATAAATCTTTAACAAGCAAAAAATGAACTGAACAGAGACCAATTTGTTTCACTTCTTCAATCTGATCAAATTTCATGTTTAAAAATTCAATACCATCTTTATTCGGATAATTAACAAAATCCACAACTTTGCCCATTGCTCCATTAACTAAACCTTTTTCTACATCCAAATTACGCCTTAAAATGACCCGACAGTTTGTAAATGCATATAGATTCTTTTCTAAACCAGCAGTTTTAGATATCGATTTTTCTAAAGAATCCAAATTTTCTGTCAAAATAATAGTAATTCCTTCATGCTCTATTTTATCAATAGCTTCCATTTTTATTACTTCTTCATTTTCCACCCTCAAAAGTTGTTCCTTGGATATAGAAGACTCACGCAGTGTTGGCATTAAGCAGATTACAGATTTGTTTTCTGCAATTATCATATATATTTTCTCAGTAACTTATATTTTCATTTGGAAACAAATTGGAAAGTAATCGACTCTGCAAAGTTTGTTTGCCATGTTCTGTCAGTACCCCAATTCTTATTTCTTGAAGAATAGTTCCATAATCAACATCACTTGCCTGCCATATTTGTAATGAGTTCCTTGTATTCAAAATATGACCAAATGTTAACATTCCAACACTACCAAGAGACTTTCTGGTGTCTTCATGCACAAGTGCTTTAAATACTGGTTGTCCTTTTACGGGAGTAAGTTGCAGTAGATCTCCAAAAACGATGACATGTTTTTCTCCAAATAACACGTTGTACTCTGTTTTAAGAATTTGCTGCATTATTAAATGCACAAAAGCAAGCATTAAGCTTGAGACCATGCTTACCTCACCAATAATCAGAAGTTTCATTTTCTTCAGCACTCTTGAAACTTCACAACAAGCTTCTCCAGACAGCTTGTGATATTCCAATTTGTTTTCATGCTCCACAGATAGCATCAGTAAACAATGTAATGTAATTCCTTTAATGTTGTGTGCTGCCAACCCAGTTGGAGCAGTTACAACTCAAGACAAATGTGACTCAGTTGTTTTCTGTAGATAACTGGTGATTACTTTAATTAAGAAATGTTTTCCTGTTCCAGCTTGTCCACTCACATACATTCGGATAGGTTGAAATGATGTGCATTCTTTCTTTTCATGAAGAAATCCATAATCAACCTGTTGTCTCACTTGCTGATATATTTCTTTCTGTTCAACATTTACTTGTTCTTCCAAGTTTGCTAAGTCTGTTACATCTTCTTGAGCTTGATGCATTGCTGTTTCCACCCCATTTATGGCGATTGCTGCTTCATTTTCAACAATTGGTTGTCCTAGTGGATCTAGTGAATCTTGACTCAGCGCAGCAGAACTTTGACTGTCTTGGGAACTGTCTCTAGCAATCTCAGCTGCAATAGTAGCTTCTTGATCAATTTCATCGTTCAACATTTTCACACAATTTACAAAAAGTGCATTCTATGGTATCTTTACAAGCATTGAAGGAATCTTCATAGCTCTGAAATTCTCCAAGTAATTCCAATTCTGAACGCCACGGTTTGAAGAGTTGCAAAATAGCTAAATAGTAAAATTCCCTTTTATCAGCAGTATCACAACTCAGCTTCCTGTGATTAATCAAATTTCCTTTAGTTTGTTTCACCAAACATTCTTTCGAAACCAATCACTCCATATTTTCCATCATTGATGTTCTCTATAGTATTCCGTTTAAAAGTTTAGTTTTGTTGCACTTCATAGAGACACATGCTCTCAAGATGATGACGTCTGTTTGGGTAATATGTATCCAACATATTAGTTTTCAAAATATCTGTACTTTCTTGATCTTTTTCTGCTAAATATTTAACAGATTTCAGTACCCGATTACGAAATTGCAGCAAGACCTAGACTCACCCAAATTATTCTTCTATATTTGGAGTATAGACTTGCAGATGATAACCGAAATGAGCATTCATGTGCTCCAATTTCTCGATGGGATAACATCTTTAAACTGAAACTGTATAATTTCTTACTTAGAATCTTCTCGTGAGAAATCTCTTCCCACATTTCTTTCAATTCCGTCTTTTCTGATTTTGTAATGTAGGACGTTACATATCGAGCAACAGCAATGGAATTGTCCGCAACGTACTGAATGTTAGCATTCCACATGGACAGAATAACCGGATTGTAGTCATTTATGTATTTTGACTCATTACTTCTTCTTAAATTGTAGGTATATTTTGGAGACTTTCTTGTGATGGTATGTCACATAGCTGACATAAAACTGTTCACTCTTCCTTTGGATATTACAGGACATGGCAAACCAAAACGACATTTAGTATAAAACTTTTCCTTAGACTTGTACTTTCTTCGACAGTATTTTCCACGACGATGGCTTTGGAATCGTAAGACTTGTTGTCTTCAGTTTTTTCTTCTGTGCTTTTGGGTACAGCACATGTGGCATATTCTTCAATAAAAGACAAAACAGTATCATATGTATATGAGGAGCACCTCTTGCTTGATACTCCTTTCTCCAAAAAAAATCCACAGCAGCTCCAATAGGAGGATTTTTTTATTGCAGATAAGACATCATAGCTTCCAATCTATGATTAAAATACCTGCATACATTAACAGAATACAAAGAGCACAATTTTCCAGGTGTCTTGTATTCAATATTTTTTATATTGGAATTTGCCTCTCGAAGAAATTCAAGTAAATCATCCCAAGTGTACTCAGCCCAGCTTAGGGTAAGGAACTATGTAGGAGTTCCTAAGTTCCGTAGCATACATTTCAGTTCTCCATGACGATGGTACCAATATTCATTAGTGCCACGCTGACATGCCATCAGATTAATCAGCTGAGATTCTAAGTGATCATCCCTCAGATGCACTTTATCCATAAAATACTTTGCAGAAACATTTTGCAGATGTAGTCCTGTTTTCAATATGTGATTGACTGCATATGAAAGTCCAGACAAGTCACTTTCAAACAAAAGATGAAATATATAAGGGATATATTGTCGAAATCTTGGATCTTCTGCACATAATCTTGTTGTCCGATATTCAGATGCAGGAATTTGCACAGGTCATTCATCATATCATCCTTCTTTTCCTGCGGAAAACAATGAGCTTCCAAGCTCCCTTCCCATACACTCATTGGACTTCCCTTTGATTTTTTCATTTGGAACAACTCAACAGTATGCCCCATCACTTCTTTTGAATGAAGTGGATGTACACTGTAATGTTCATAGATTTCTTCACTTCTTGAAATGTCCACTTTCTCAATTTGTCCACTTGACGTTTCACTATTTTCTGCTAAAAGTATTTCTTCTTCTCCCATATAAACATTTTTATAGTTGTTATTGTTTTTTATCAAATGCAAAGTTGCCTTCTGCACTTTCCTAACATCCACTAACTCCTGCCAGATTTTCTTACTCATAGGGGTCGATTCCGATTCAGAAACAAAAACGTCCGTACGATTTGTATCCGGAGCACTCTCCGTACGAATCGTACCCGTCCGTCCGAGTCGCGAAGTACGATCCGTATTCCGTGAATCCGTCCGAATCGTCACGATCCGTACGTATTGCAAGGCTGAAACCGTGAACCGTACGACTCGTACACATACCGTACGACTCGTACACATGCCGTACGACCCGACGAGTACGATCTGGACCGGGGTATGAGGACGCGATTCGTACGGTCCACGTCCGGTAAGGGCTAGTCGTACGGAAAAGCACACAAACACATACACACCGTACGGTCCGTACCCCCCATGATCGCAGGGGTACGCACCGTACCACTGCGATCATGGGGTGTACGAGCCGTACCCCCATTGTACAATGGGTGTACGAGCCGTATCCCCATTGTACGATCGGTGTACGAGCCGTACCCCCATTGTACGATCGGTGTACGAGCCGTACCCCATGTACAATGGATGGATCAAGGATGATCAAGCTAACTCTTGTATGGCAGTGTGTACATTAAGTAGCTGGATTTCTCTGGATGATATTAAGTAAGTGGCATTTCCCAGCCGCGGGCTCTATATAAGAAAAACGTTTTTGTACGCCACGGCATGTCAGTTATTTCTCCCGCTCTTCCATGTTTCACTAGTGTACTCCGAGAATAAGAGCTTGGAAATTGTTGAAAGGGTACCATATTGCAAGGGGGCCCATACTTGAAAATTAAGAGAATCAGCTACGGAGTAATGTCCAGTGACTCCCACGGACACAATAGGTGAGCCGTATTTAAGAGTTGTGGCCAATGTGGTATTAAAAACGACACAAGCAGTATCTAAAAGGTGTGGGTTGCTGTTTTTTCTAGTTCTCCATGACGGAATAAAAGCGTTTCCTTGAAAGTCCATTTTAAGAGGACACATACATTACTGAAGGCAAATACAACGGTAAATAGGTTTTTGCACGGATGACTATAGGTGCATGAAGGTGGCTTGTTACTTGTGGCTTTTTATTGAAACACGACACAGGGTGGTTTATTCATTCACATCAACACTATACTTGGAAGGTCTGTTGAAAGTTGAAATGCACGGGGTGCACACACGTTTTAGAGTAAAGGCACTAAGGGTGTGATTCCTTATCTAGTCTGACCACTTCGAGGCTACTTTGGTATTCGAATATGTATATATGTAAATATTTAATATAAAACCCTGATCTCTTAACATACTTACTATAGGATGTATATAGTTATATATGGTTTTCTGATCCCGGAGACGGAATATCCTATTAGCCCGAGTCCTGATGAGGCCCATACTGTGAGGGCTGAAACGCGTCGACATTTTGTTCAAAGAAGACTCCAGCCAAAGTATATTAAGTTGTGAAGAAAACATTTTTTTTGCAAGGAGCAAAGGACTTAAGATAGGTCTAAAAAAGATATAGACTTGTTATACTCCTTGTTGATAGGTCTGGTTGATCTTACTTGAGAAGGAATGCTAAATCTTTACATGTAGCAAGCATACTTTAGAAAGAAATTGGGCTACAACATTTGAAAAAGAAATGCCAATGGATCAATGTATGTATATTTGTTTGTATATATTTATGTAAAAAGTGTTGTGTACATATATATGTGTTTGTTTGTTTACACTTACGAAACGGGCTTAACAATAAGATTAGCCTAAATCTAATTATTTTTCAATTAAATTGAAAAGCAAATAAGAAAAAAAGAATATATTGTGTGCTCTGTGTGGAGGTGGGATGCCTTACAAAAAGAAATACAAGAAGTCATTCTGTTAAAGATAATATATTTGTCATAGGATGGGACAATTTAGCTATCTCACCAAATACTAAAAGTGTTCTATTGGTGTCCTAGGCATCATTTGTTTTTTGATATATAACTTTATTTACCCAGATGCCAAAGGTTTACCGGGTTTTCCCCTATTTTTGAAGAAGCTAAGATGCATTAATGCATGTTAGCAGCCGGTTTGGTAACGACTAGCCTAGCATCTTCAATGAGTTGCAATGTATGCGTTCCCAGAGGCAAAGTAGGTTTTTCTATGACAATAGAACATGTAAGAGGGGACTCTCAGTCCCCATATTGATGTGTGAGGAGTTCTCCGACCCGACTGCGGAGAACTCTGTTCACATAGGTTTACGGAGCATGAAGTCATAAAACGCTGAATGTATTTTGTACATACAGAAAAGTAGTAAACTTACTATCAAGTGTAAGTTTACCTTCGAGAATCAGGCTCCCTGGGTCTTGGATCCTTGTTCCTTCCCCTATGTTCTAATTTTAGTTCTGCTCCGATTCTTCTAGTTCTGTTTGCCCACTCTCCATCCTGACTTTGTTACTGTGCAGATTCTGAGTCTTGCAATTTTGGAGATCATTATTATGGTGGAAGGATCTCCACCCCCGGGCTGGCGGTGGCGGTCCTTCCGCCATCAAACAGGATATTCCCACCGCCGCATTAGGATGGAGGTGGGAATCCCAATGTGTCCGTGGCGGACGGAAATTCCGTGCGCCACGGTTCCGCAAGGTGATCCTTTTCTGCCCACCTTGCGGAACCAAAAACAGACCAGCATTGCGGTCTGTGCCTGTAGGGATTATGATATCCCTTTCCGCCTGTCTTTTCGCGGCGGTCATCCCACCACGAAAAACACAGGCAGAGGCTGGATTCGGGGGCTTGTTGCAGGCCCCTTCTGTGTTGTTGGGAATTGCACTGGGGCGTACCCATGGTACCCCCTGCATTTTCCTGCACTGCGCAAGGCATCGCATAGTGCCTGCCACGTATTACAGGGAAATACACAGCATGGCATTTAGCATTGCTTATGGTGCTGAAGTCAGCAGCACCATCCGCAATGTAAAATGCCCTAGATGCACCCGCCAGTATGGCGGGTGCATCCAAAAGCAGTGGTGGGACCGCTGCATGTCTGGCATGTGGTCCCAGCAGCGCTACGATGGCGGGCGGACTGATGTCCACCCACCATCATAATAAGACCCTTTGTTCCTTATCCAATGTGCCTTGTGCCAGTCCCGTCCCTGTACCCTGTTTTTTTATTGCTTCCCTTTCACTTTTTCTATTTAACAGTGTTACTATGTACACAGACCTTGAGCTCAGTTTTTCCTTTGATCTTAAATCCAGTCCTGTTTTTCCCTGCAGTCAGTTCCTGTTTTCAGTGTTCCTTGCTCTAGTCCTTTGTGTCCTTCCTTGTGATTCTGATAGTCTTGATTATTATTACAGAGGGTGCCACTAAGATTCCAAGACTTGATGCCGCTTGCACAGAGGCTCACCCAGCACTCTTTCCTGGTAAGAGATGCTGGTGTGTTACCAGACTCCATAAGAATAAGAGCTACTTGCCTTTCAATCTGTTCCTCTCACAGTGGCATCACTGCCCAAGGAGCATATAAACTATCATTTACAATAGTGCGTTCATCTTGCTTCTATTTGTACTGTCACCTTGCCTTCTCACTGTATATTGTTGAATACATATCTTGTCTGTATAGTTTTGTCTTTGCACGTATTATGCTATTCAGTTGCCCGGTCCCAATCCCAACCTATTCCAGTCCAGAGAGTCTGTATTGTCCTTTCTCTTCCCAAGACTAAGGTATATGGCTCGTGTATAGTACTACCCTCTTCCAGAATTACTGTATCATTGCTCAGGTCGGACTGTCCTTGCCTGGTAGTTTTTTCCCAATCTGCGCCGAGTTCCTAGCATCCACTGAGGATGATACTGCACATAGTTTTGTTAGAGCAGGGGCAGATGAAGGCTATGATTTTCACAAGTTATTAGCCAATATCATGACACATTTATAATAAATAATGAAGATCAGCCTTCTGGGGTTCATAGAAGTTATAGTAAAACACCTAAACAGGTGCATCACTCTAAGGCAGGGGTCTTCAAACTAGGAGGCAGGCGCCCTAGAGTGGCCTCAAGTGATCCAAAGAGGGCGCTGTCCTCCGTCCAAAAGCAGCATTATGCTGATACAGTGCTTTCATTTCATCTGAAAAAAATGAGCGCAGTTAGCCGCTCTGTAATGGGCCATCACTAACATTTTTGAAATGTATATTCTGGATGAGAGAATGTGTCAAAAGGGACGGGACTCCAAATATTCTTCAAAACCCCCACCAAATATTTCTAAATAGTCACACTGTGGATACTTTTACTCATTATCAAGGCCTGTTTGACCAGAATAGTATGTTTGGCATTCAAGTATTTAATTTAATTTTTAAAACGATAACAGAATTTACCTGCAATGTTTAAATATATCCAGACATATTAAACATTGCCAGGTTAATAAAAAAATTGTGGGGGGGTGAGGGGGTGGCTGAGTATTTTCTTTTCATGGGGGGTGTGCAGCATTAAAAAGTTTGAAGACCACTGCTCTAAGGGCTCCACTTTGGCCGGTAACATGAATATTATGTCTACACTTAAAATGGGTTCAAGCTTAAATGATAGACCTTTGGCTCAAAAGCTCCTGATATAAGATATTAGAAAGCGAAGCAGCTGTAAGTAATCATTTACACAACTGCAGCCTTAGTTACACAACACACATTAAATTAGATTTGAATAATATGTATAACAGACATTCCCTCTTTCAGGACAAGCAACTGACAAATACCCTTGGTGTAAGCAGGGTCAAAGCAGGCTGTGACCATATCCAGTACGACACTGGCCAGGTGGGCAATGCACACACTATAATTTCATGACTAGAACATGTTATTATAACACAGACATTTATTTATTTATTTATTTATTAAAGTTTTGTATAGCGCTGGCTGGACCCGAGGGTATCAGAGCGCTTCACAGCAAATATACATGGGTTAGACAGATAATGCGGACAAAAAGCAGGTCAATGCACACAGGTGTGAGTACACTCTATACAATAGCAGCCAAGCGTGACCCAGGTGGAGATTCGTAGGCAAGTCAATCAGCTCAGGGGTGAGCGAGGACATGAAACAATAAAGTCTAGGTTTAGTTCTAGTTGGTTCCGGAGCGCTCAAGGAAGAGGACTTTGAGTAGCTTCTTGAATTTCGGGAAGGATGTGGTCATTCTGATGTGTGGTGGAATGGAGTTCCATATTTTGGGAGCATTGCCCGCGAAGGATTTGCTCGATGTTGAGAGTTTCTGGGATTTCAGAGGAATGAGTAGGAGCGTGTTGGAGCTTCTGAGGTTTCTAGACTGCCCGGCCCTTTTGAGCTTATTGGCCAGGTATTCCGGTTTGCCCGTATGCAGGGCCTTGTGTGTGAGGCAAGCTGTGCGGAAGCTAGCTCGTTGGTCAATAGGGAGCCATTTCAGATCCTTTAGAGCTGGGGTGATGTGTTCATATTTCTTTGTTCCCGTGATCATTCTTGCAGCTGCGTTTAGGGTGGAGGTCAGAGGACGTAGGTGAGATTTGGCTGTTCCAGTCAGAGTGGCAATGCCGTAGTCAATTCTGGAGAGGACCAGAGCCTGCGTGGCCTGTTTCAAGTCTTTTGTGGGGAGGAATGGTTTTAGTTTGTAGAGCAATTTCAGGTTCAGGAAGGCACTTTTGGCGGTTTTTGAGATGTGTTCTTTCATATCCAATTTGGGGTCAAGGGTGATCCCTAGGGATTTTATGGAGTTCGATGGAACAAGCGGCACATTTAGAGCGTTTAAGGCTTTGAGCCAATCAAGGATTTGGGGGTTCTCTTCTTTGTTAGAGATTAGGAGCACTTCAGTTTTTTCCTCATTGAGTTTGAGGTGGTTGGAAGAGAGCCAGAGCTGAACTTCAGTAAGTGTGTGGTTCAGTCTCTGGATGTCCGAGATCGATGTGGTTTCCAGATAGAGTTGCGTGTCGTCCGCATAAAGGTGGAAGGGGATGTTAGCTTTCCTTAGAATTAAGGTGAGGGGCTCCATGTAAATGTTGAAGAGTTGAGGAGAGAGAACAGACCCTTGAGGAACTCCTCTGCTGATGGGAAGAATGTCTGATTCGCAAGTTTTAATTTTTATTCTTTGTGTGCGGTTGTTAAGAAAGGAGGAGAACCATTTTAGGACAGTCTTTTCGAGGCCTGCTCTCTCCTTTAGGACCTTGATTAGTAGGGCATGGTCGACTGTGTCAAATGCAGCCGATAGGTCTAAGAGGATGAGAAGGCTGCAATGGTTGGAGTCGAGCGACATGTGAAGATCGTCTAGGATGTTAAGTATTGCGGTTTCAGTACTGCAGCCTTTTCTGAACCCTGATTGATGTGGGTCTAGAAGCTTTGTATTCTCTAGGTGCTGGGAGAGTTGCGCCAGCACACATCTTTCCAAGATTTTGGATAGTAGTGGAAGGTTCGAGACTGGTCTGAAGTTATTCATATCCTGTATGTCAAGACCCGGTTTTTTTAGTAGAGGCGTGACTTGACCTATTTTAAGGCAGTCCGGGATGGAGCCCTCACTCAGAGAGCTGTTGATGATCTTTGCCCAAATAGGGGCTAGAGTGAGCCTCAAGTCTTTGGTCACTCTCGGGGGAAGCTGATCAAGGGAGTGACTTGAGGGCTTGGCGGAGGCTATGAGATTACTTATCACTTCAACCTGGATAGGTTGGAAGGAGGACCAGCGAGTGGATGAGATTGACGGTCCTAAATTGGAAGTTGAAGCGGGGTGGTCTGAGGGTAACGTGCCGAGAGATCGGTCAATTTACGCGATTTTTTCATTGAAGAAGTTGGCAAAGTCGTCACATTGGGATTTGGACGCTACCATGTCTCTTGTTACCGGAATGGAGGTTTAGACATCTGAATATGGTCATCTGATTTGGTTAATGAACCATCCTCTAGTACCCAGATTGTTTCCTTAGCTCGCTCCGATTATCAAGTTTTAGATACAAATAGGAACTTTGTAATGAATGCAACAACTGGAAAATATTCCTTACTATGCAAACAACGGCAAAAAACACTAACAGCCTCTACCAAAATATACAGACTTCAGGGGAATGTAATTACTTAATTCTGAAGCCAGGGTATACTTTTTGTGGTATCAAAGTTATATTGAATTTGATAATATCCTGTTTTTATTTGCACATAACCTTTTATGGCTATAGTTTTGTTTCAAATTAGGTCAATCAGAGCGGTCCCAATAATGGAAAAAAATCATTGTTACACGGGCCACTAGAGGAATAGCTGATCTTGTCCATAAATCAAAGGGAATATTCGCCCAATGGGGAATTACACTTGAAAGATGAGTGGAGAGGAGATTAAGGGTTGTGGTCAGAGTGTCACTCATCAAAATGGAGAGTAAAATAACTAATTTGGAATGGAACCAATATTCTTAAGAGCAGTGATTGGGAGACTATAAATGAAGAAGTAAGTGACAGATTTCTGTTGACTGAACTTTGTGACTGAAGACTATTTTGTAACTCCAGCTGCACAAGCAGAAATTGATTAGGATTGGGCTTGTCCAGCTAATACCTCAGCCAATATTTTATATTCCTATTTCCCATGATGCTTCCAAGGGTAGAGTGTTCTCCCTTTCCCAGGGCGTGGAGAACTTAGCTATTTTGGAATGTGGCACGTTCAGCTAAAGTAATGCAAAATGCTCAAGCGCACTTCCCAGTTACACCCAGCATTTAGTACCTGCTTACAAAGTACATGTATATGGTTGAGCAAGCGGTGGTTTAACCATATTCATTCCAACATCCTTAAATGCAACAGAGTCACATACAACTTGTAATTCAACTACTTTTCAGGCTGTGATTGTTGAAAACTGGCTAAAAGGCAAGGAAGGTGGTCTTATGCTGTTAGTGTTTATTTGAGCATTCATAGTTCAGTAAAGGCTAATTTTGCTGATGCTTTCTGCAGAGATTTAAAATCGTTGGTAGATATGCATACAACTAAAGGGATCATTATCGCCAGTGGCTTTAATCTGAATGTAATGATTCCCCAATCAGATGAAGAGTTAGAAAATTATATGGGCTCATTCTGGGGCGTTGGCCCAACGCATTCAGTATCTCAAGAGATACCACCCTGAAGCGACTGGTCTAATTGATCGTTTATATTTTTTACAGCTGATGTCATTAAACGGCAGATTAAAGTCTGACAGACCATGTAATTTTACTCTTCATTCCTGTGGCACAATGGCCATTCTCAGTTACCCATTTGTGTCATGTCAGCTGTTCGAGCCCTTTGAGGTTTTTACAGCTGTAAGAAAAAACGAAAATGATAATTTTCCTTTGATTACACTTCTTTCTTGTTTTGCGCCCCTGGCTGACAAATCAGAAGCCTATGGTAAGTTGGGGGATATAGTCAGTATAAGTGAGTCAAATGGAGTGTGATAACAACAATCAGAGTAGAAGCACAGCGATTAAATTATAATTCTAAAGTTCTGAATGACCAGATACTTGCAGCTATTATTGGGTCGTCTTATGACCATTTATTTGACTACTTATTCATTAAAAACATGAGTAGTAACAGACCAAAGAATAAATCTAAAAAACAGATAAATCAGAGCTGGTATTCCACCGCATAAATAAAGATGAGATGGGGGTTAAGGGCCTTGTAGGCAAATAATTGACAAGGGGAAAACATATTTTGTCGGTCAGCCGTGCAACTTTTTTTTGAGGCACAGACAGAACAGCCATGTGTAGCTTAACAATGACAACATGTCTTAGACTGTGCATGGTAAAGGATCAACATTAGAATTATCATCCTTAGGGTGATCTTTTCCTAAAACACATTTTTTCACTCCTCTTTTGAATTCGTTTATGTTGGCCACAGGACTCAGCATAACTTACCACTGTTAATCAGTGTTGAAGTGCTTGCTTGTGCTTTAAACATGGTGAAATTGATTTACACCCCATTAGTCTGTTTAATTTACTTATATGTCCCTAGTAAAGTGGTACCAGGGCCAGTAAATTAAATGCTACTAGTGGGCCTAAACCTTCCTTTTTAAAACATATAAATCACCTCTATAGCATGCCCTAAACAGCCCATAGGGAAAGATGCATTGTATTTAAAAAGTTTTTTTAGAGAACACTCCGTTTGCTGTTCCACTAAAGTATTTCAAGACGATAGAGGCGGCTTTCTCTTGCCTGCTCTGGGGAAGCAAACCAGCATGCATAGCACGGGGAAAGCTAGTTCAGGGCTGGTACGACGGCGGAATAGCTCTTCCAGATATTCAGTTATATTATTGGGCAGCCCAATTAAAGATAATGAATCAATGGTTACATACGCCTCAGACGGAACCAGTGTTCCAGGCAGACAGCCAGGGGCTGGGGGAAGCAGGAATCCTATCCGCACTATATGACTGACGGTACACACAATCGGCATATGGTATGCAGCGCAGGTACATCTCAAATGCAAAGGTATTATCACTCAAATGACTCCACTCTGGTCAGCACGACAGTTGGGACGACTTCAAAACAGCGAGGGATTCCGGTCGTGGGACTTGATAGGTATCTCCACAGTGGGGTTTTATGGAAGAAGAGTGCAATGGTGTATTTTGAACAGCTTAGGATCCAATATGAGCTGGCGCCCACCGAGAGGTTTCGGTACATGCAGATCAGTCATGCACTAGGCTCGGTTCTCCCGCCTGGCACCGATATACCGGAGGCCATCCCTTTAGAAGACAGACTCCTGAATGAACGCATGCCCAAAAATGCGACCTCATTTACTTATCGTAAACTAATCAATAACATGCCAGACCCGACGCTGACACTTAGGCACAAATGGTCCACTGACTTGGGTGAGATCGACGATGCAGACTGGCAGATGGCGCTGTCATCCCCACGGGAAGTGGCCATACCTTCAAGGCTCCGTTTAGTACAACTAAAGATACTTCATCGCGTGTACTATATCAGTGTTACCCTCCACACCATACGGAGGGCCACACACCATTTTTGCTTGAGAGACTGTGGGGAGGTGGGAACCTTTTTTCACTCTATATGGCAGTGCCACCAGATTGCAGAGTACTCGGTTAAAGTCATGTGAACACTATCACAGGTGGTGGAGGTGTCTGTTGTCCCGGAACCGAAGTGTTGTCTATTGAATTTGTGGGAACCGAATGATCTTTCCCACTCTGCTCAAGTCTGGGTTACACTGGGTGCAATGTTTGCCAAACGTAATATTGCCAGAAACTGGGGGTCCGGGGAGGTGCCAACACTCAGAGAATGGTGCAAGGATATGGATGAGGCTATGATGGCAGAAAGAGTGGTATACACGCATCGTGGATGCCCCCAAAAATAGGAGAAAGTGTGGGCTGCCTGGAACAAATTCAGAGGTTATCTCTGTGAACCACCCATGCAGGAAATGGATGAAGTGTTGGAATGAGGGGAGGGAGGGGGCGGCGGGGTCCCACAAAGTGCCAACAGTGAGAACTAGGCTGCATCATGTATTAGCGATGTGTGTGATGTCACCGACATTGGTTGCAATCCATAATGCCCAATGTAGATGCCATGTACTTGTAATATGCCCTGCTTACTTTTTCAATAAAAAGAACAAACAAAAAAAAAGTTGTACATGTATTTTTAATTTTTACATGCCCTGGTAGTGAAAAACTCCAAAATATGTTTTTCCCTACTGAAAGGTAGACATCTCCCATAGGATAACATTGGGTTACCATATTAAATTTAATAAGGGATAATTTGGTGTGGGAATAGGTAAGAAGATAATGCTCAGTGTCTGAGGAATTTAAAGGTAAAGTCGGATTTTAAGTCACAATTCTGAAAATGCTACTCTTAGAACCTTGCCATTTTCTTGTCCAAATCATTTGGTGCCTGTAGCCTGTTACAGTGTCACATGACGAGGAGTAGTTGGCAGTAGACCTTTGTGTATTTCTCCCAAATAGCATCACAAAGAGAGTCTGGGGGGGGGATAATTAGCTGCAGTTTTCTTAACGCGGCCTATCACCAAAAACTATCGCCCTGTTAGCGATGTATTTACAATACGTCACTCCCTGGCGATAGTTCCAGGTAGCTGCGGTGAAAACGGCATTAACACTAGCGTGAAGGCGATACAAATTATGGCGTTAGTGGGCGAAAACTGACGAAAGGCCCATTTCCAGGCAAAAAACTCACGTTAGTCAGCCTCACATGAGTTTTTTTGCCTTTAGAGCAAACAACTGCCCATAAGTCCACCCCAATGAAAAATAGGAAACAAAACCAATGGAATGCAGATTGGAGCAGCCAGGGTCAAGTGTATCACAGATAAACAACCACCAATCCCCCCAACAGCCAGGTTGACCAGCCAGAGTCCCAGTTGAAGAGGAAATCCAGGGCTACAATCATGAAAAGAGGCACATCGCTGGGCAAATCAAGCAATGCATCACTTATCATTGTGCACTCCTTGCAACACCATGGCATCCAAAACCTTGAAGGCACGAAAAGTTCCTGAGGCCCAAAGGCCTTGCTGAGCCTACGTCTGGGCCCCAGAGTTGGATATGAGGGTGCTGTGGAGTTGGTGGCATGTGGTGACCCCCAAAACCCATACCCACCCAAAATCGTAGAAATCTCCATTACCAATCTCACAATGCGTTGGAAGAGCATGCAGTGTAAAGGCAACTGCATTGTTAAAGTTGCATTGTAAAGGCATTACGATGTAATGCCTGCGTTGTAATGGATGTCTCCCGTGCCAAAGGCAAGCCCGTCTGCCCCTGGACCACGCTCAGCACCAAGGATCCTTCATCTCAGACACTTCACCGATACGACGCCAGCACCCTCCTCACCATCAGACCTGGATGCCCCATCACCTGCCATCTAGCAACACTGTGGAATTCTCTTGAACCCTGCACCTGTCTAAACTACAAACGCATCTTCTGCCACATCAGCACACCAGTGCCTCGTGCCGCCCAGCCGACTAACAGTGCACCTGACCAGCTCAACTGTATCCTCCTTAATGTGCAGTCCCTCCACAAACACACAACAGAAATCAGAACACCACCCCCTCCTGGGGAAGGTTGCCAAAATCTGACTCAAGCAGTTAGTCACCGCACCAGGACACAGAGCAGGACACATGATTGAGCATGTCTCCTCTGCCAGTGGGTACTTGTACTACAGTCACACCACCGACTCTCCTGGGCCGACCATCATTGTATACATCATGTCTTCACCATGTCCACCGTACACCACCGCCATCATCGCACCCCCTTGCAGCTGAATCAAGGCCACCAAAGAACTTCTTGTCAACTCCCTCAGCACCACCACTCCGCTAACACCGTAGCGAGCAACCATCACCAATGGATCTCCAACTGTGCCGACACCCTAGCACCCCTCAAGAAAAGACCAGGCAAAATCTAGCACCATGTTGCTCTGTATTCGTAAAGTGACACATGTAGGCATATGCGTGGCCTTGTGAAGCCCTGTGCCACATTATACCTGCATCAGGTACGATGTATGTATGGTGTCCGTTCCCACGCGACAAAGCGTCATAGGAGTGGCACAGTGAAATCCATCAGATTTTACAGCGACAATTGTAGAACACCACTGCGTCAGTACCTTACGCCTGCCTCTTGGCAGTCGTAAGGGTGACACAGTGCCACAGGGATAGGCTGGCCCCATGCATTGCTGGAGTTGCATCATGCTTGTGACACAACTACAGCAATGGGTGACTTTAGCACTGACAGATATGTCAGAATTCCAGGCATATCTGTAATTACTTGCGACATGGAGCGCTATCCAGTGAATACAGCGCATCCCTGGTGTCGCAAGGTGGGCGTAGTGAAAAGTGTTGCAATGCTGTCTTGTTGCAGCGCTGCAACTAATTTCACGTATGAGGCCCAGGAATGCACACTATCTTATTGATGGTGCTCAGTCCTGCCCTGTAGTTTTGTCGCAGGGCAGCGCAGCAACATTCCTTGCAGCGCAGTCTAGCACCAAAACCTGCTGAAATGAGGCCCCAAGTGTTTGCTCCATTTTTAAGACAAACTATTTTCTGGTGTTAAAAAACTGCCTCTAACTGCAGTTAGAGGCAGTTTTTTGGTCTTGCTTCATACAAGGATTTCCTTGTAAATATTGCGAAGTGGGGTTAGCAGCCGTTTTTGCACAGGAACGCCTCCCACACATCTCATTTTCGTTAGCTATCGCTAAAAGGAGTTGTGATCTTTAAAATGCACGTTTGTGCCAGAAAGCTGCTGCTAACTGAGGTTAGCAACAGCTTGTACATATGGTGATAAAAGAAATCGCAGCAGTACCAACAAAAAAGTGCCAGTACAGCAGTGTTAACTCCTTGTACATATGCCCCAGGGTGTTTGCATGATGCACCATACTGGCTTAATGGGGCAGGGTTCACTGTCACAGTGAGGTGCAGCTCAGCACTGTAAATGATACCACACTTGCACTTCAAAGGCACTGGCCCAGCTCACATAAAAAAGGATTTCACGTTAGACTATTGTGTTTCCAAACAGCCTAGGACCAGGGCAGGGATGCAGAAAAATTCCAGACATCGCTGTGGGGGAGACACTCCAGAAGCTTTTCCCCCCCCTTTAAAGTGGGCACCTGGTATAAAAAGAGAGTGCTCAGACCCACTTCCCACTACACTCCTGGATATCTGGATCCTAAAGAAGGACACCCTGCTGCTCTACTGCTTGAGGCCTGCCCTGCTTGATGAGAAGAAATACTGGACCTGCTCCCTTCATCTCAGGCTCAGTTACTCCAAGGGAAAGCTGAAGGGACGTAACAAGTTCCCGAGGCCTCCCTGCATCTGCCAAGCTAACCTGCTGCCTCGACCTGCTGCCCTGCTGGCTCTGCTAGAGTGAATCTCTGATCCCCAAGAGGTGCCTCCCCAGGCCCTAAGCCGTTGCCTGGCATCAGAGTGCACTCCTATGACTAAAGAAGGAGAAATACAGAATTTGTGTGCTCTTCGTGACCATGAACAGGACTATTTGCACCAAGATCTTGCTGTCCGTGTCGACCACCAAAGAGAAGCTCTGGTGAAGGTGGTTCTGCACGGTACAGTGACCACCAGCAATGGTTGGAAACACAACGTCTACACTTCGTGCTTCAGCATCGACAGCCCGCAGTGACAGCCAACACAAATCTACAGCAATGACTATGAGACATGATTTTTGCACTACAGCGGCGACTGTCCGTGGCTCTCTGCCTGCTCTTTGCTCTACAGTGATGGAAATCCACAATGCTCTTCCTGCTCCTTGCGGTCTCCTCCACCGTGGACAGAACTCTTCACACTGGACATTAAAAGGTAACATTTTTAGCTGGACTAACCTAGTGCCTGTGTCCAGCCAATGCTCCTCCACAGTCAGCCTGAACTTGTGACTTTGACCCGGTCTCCCATGACCGGATAGCAACGAGTGTCACTTTGTGCTTTTAAGCTCTATGCTTATCTTAAATATTTGAAATAGTATATCTCTGGTTCTACTGATTTTATTTTTGTCATTTTGGTGTCAAATAATTTATTAAATGTACTGGATGTTTCTAAATTGGTGGGAGGTTTGTCTTGTGTGGTGTTTTCATTTAATTACTGTTTGTGTGCCGCAGAAATACTTTACACATTGCCTCTACGTTAAGCCTGACTGCTGTTGCTCCAAGCTACCAGAATTGTCAAGCACAAGCTCATTTTGTTACTTTTTCTACTTCACTCTGACAAGGACTGAGGCTGTTGTTTGAGTAGGGTTTCTCTCCCTTCAACTAACAACCCAATTTCTCACATTGGTGCTCAGTGGTGGGATTCAGTACTTGTGTCTGTACACTGCCACTGCCATACAGTGATTTCTGTACCATTGAAATGCAATTTTAACTAATTTGATACCAGATTCAATATTTTTTTTACATTCTCTTTGATAGGCCTCTTTTGTTTTCTCTAAATTCACTTCCATTCTACCTGACTTTGTGCACCTGTGACCATCCCTGCACGCATGGAGTTTGAGCTCATCAACCTGGAGAGCTACACTGTGGTTGAGCTCAAGGTATTCTGCAGGGAGAGGGGGCTGTCATCAACCAAGGACTCCAAGAAGCAGAAGCTTCAGAAGGCCCTCAAGGCCTGGTTGGAGGCCCACTAGTTGCAGGCAAAGGTGGATGAGGAGGTGGACAATGAGGAGGAGCAGGATAATATGGAAGGGGAGGATGGCAGCCTCTTGATCAAGGCCCCGGAGGAGAGATGAGGACACACAGGAGTGATATTCTCAGCCATTTCCAGTGACAGCAGCAGCATCTCAATCCACAACCTGTCCCCAGAGGAACTGGAGGACAGGAAAGCAGAGAGAGAGTTCATGCTACAGATGGCCAAACTCAAGATGGAGAGGGCAGTGTGCCTGAGTGATGCAGAGGAGGGAAGGGCTGAGTCAGAGAGATTCAATCACAAAACATCCCTGTACCCTGGATCATAGTTAGCAACCGTCTGGTTGACATGAGAACCAAAACTGCTGGGCCAATACTTTAGTTCCAACACACCTCCTCTCAATTCAAGGTTGGGTGTACGTTCTCTAATGTCATACTATCCATACCAAACCGCTGTTTGTAGCTGTCAATGGGAGACTCCGGGAGAGATTCAACTCAACACATCCATTGATGTCTGTCCCACTGAGACAGTCCATCCACCCACACTCAAACCATAACAAGATGTAAACAAGCATTTGCAATGCAATAGGTCTCGCAGCATTAAAGTTTGAGTTATTGGCATTGTGTATGACAATGCGTGGCATAAATTTTTTAGCATACTTTGAATTGGTGACCAGTTTGAGTGTGTGCAAGAGTGCTGTTGCTCACAGCTGTTATTATTCACGCAGCTCTAATGATGACACAGAGTGTATTTTCTTCAAACAATATTATCAGTTTTTAATCACTGAATAAGTTTTACTTAAGAGGGTCGGATATCCCTTTCACGACGGGAGGGGAGATTAGGAGACTGCAGCACTTAGTGAGTAGATGTGGTACGGGCAAGGAAGCAGATATGGTCTAGTGGGGTTGGGTGGAGCAGTGATAACTCTTAGAGCTCACACAGCTTGGGGTACAGACATGGTGAGGTGGGGCTGTTTAAAGCAGTGATAGTTGGAGGTCACATCGCATAGGGAGCAGTGTCTACTGGAGGTGCGTTGGCTCAGTCAGACCTGCATTCAAGCTTGACTTCCGAAAGTCAATGACTACAGAGAACCGCTTAAAAGTTAAGGACTCGGTGCTGAGAGCTACGGTCTTCCTGCATATCGCAGGTCTGGAGTCTCTCCAGACTGACTCAGCCTTCACTCCTCTGAAGTGAGGCCTTTCCTCTGGTCCTGGGGCAGCCTGTGCAGTATTCGTGGTGGGAACTCTCGCACTGTTCTAGGAAACTATTGCACGCCTTCCGCATTTTGCTAAAGAATTTTTGCTACACTTGCAACGGGAAAAAATATGCAACAAGAAACCACAAGTTCATAAAGGGACAGAAGAATATATTTACTGTTCATACATCAGTGGCGTGCCTGCTGTAGAGAGGGTTCTCACCGCACCCTTGAATACAGCGCCTAGAGCCCTAGACAGATGTGCGGTCTGCCACGCACAGTCTACAACACACAAAACAGAAGGCGAGAATCCGTGCGAGCGCAGAGATGTAACATGTTGTTCACCTTTTGGTATTACTGCTTGGGGTACAACTTGGCGAATACCGTCTCGAATCCGTGTTCACACCTATTCTCAAAACACACACTTAAGCTTAACTGACAACACCATTTATTATTTTACGTGAAATGCACAAATATTTCTTTCACCGAGCATGCATTTGGTTATCACCCCTGCCTGACGTGCCGCTGCCTCAGAGCGCCCGCCGCGCCTCCTCCAAACCCGACAATGTGTGCTAAACCCCAGGATCCCCGCCAGTCGCCTCACCCCGCCCCGCCACCTCCGAGGAGTCAGAAAGCGCTGGTTACCTTAGAGGCGCCTTCTTGGCCTTGCGTCGAGGAGCCTTGAACCACACCATGGAGAGGAGCATCGCTCGGTGCGGTCGCGGCGGGATCAGCGCTGCTGGCTGCCGGCTCCGGAGGCGGCCCCTGGATACTCATGGGAGGCGGAGGCCTCCGGGCGGCGCTGCCTATGATTGAAAGCAGGAAGTAATAGGCGGAGTCCCCGCTGCACGCTGGTCGATGGGATCGCTGGAGGTCCTCCCTCCGGCCGCGCGCGGTGCAGGCTGGGATCGCGGGGGCGACTGCGGGCCCCGGGAGATAGTAGGTGGAAAGGACTGCGGAGGACCCGGCGGTAGCCCGCAAGGAGCGGCTCACACCGGGGAGGGGGGCACCCGGCACCCGGCACCAGCGAGCGACCCCGCCCCCCCCCCCGGATGGGAGACAGCCGGGGTGAGCTGCGGCAGCGGGCGGGGCCATAATTTAAGGTATTTATTTTATGACTGTGTAAAGCAGGAACCATGCCAGGCGTCAGAGCACTTTTCATATTTATTCCAGCGTGGGGAGCTATGTGACCCCCTCAGGGGAAGGGGGGAATGCCTGTATGTGTGCGTGTGTGTATGCGACGGCGGAGGGGTGGGGGGGGGACGTCTCCCCGTGCGTGTATGTGCGCTTGTGTATGTGTGTGGTGCTGTGTGCGCATGCGTGCAGGGGGAGGTGTGCCTGTATATGTTGGCGCTTCCCAGGAGACAGCCGCGCGCGTGGCCTGCGCCGATCGCCTTTTGAGAGAAGCGCGCGGCCGGCACTGTCTCCTGGGAAGCAGAGTCAGTAACATTAGATCTCGGCGAGTACAGTGCTTACGCACTGTATCGCTACGAGACCTAAAAATGTGTGGCGGAGAGGAAGGCACCTCACGGGCGAACAACCCTCGGGGATCTTGGCAGATTTTACCAATACTCAGCCCCCTTTCTCATCATCATTTGCCATTCCTTTTCCAAGAAAAGAACAGTGTCAAAAGCAAAAAATGTGCGAACAGAAAGGTGCTAGACAGGAAGCTCAAGCAATTAGCTACCTGATGTGAGAGACAAAACGAAGTGAAATTTAAAATCAACAGACACACCAATTGTACAACTTTTATTACTAACTAAGGTGTGTACTGGTGAGGCTGGTAGCTTACTGTCGCATACCACTACCTGTACCCGACATGTTTCACTGCCCGGTAGACTTTATGGCAGATTCATCAGGGTTCACCATTCTATCACTGCACCAATGTTGGACATCATGAAATAGGAAACTGTCGAGTTGAAAAACACACCCTGCATAAAATTAGTACTGGACCAAATACACCTCCGCTTCATACCCAATAATAGATGGATAAGACAAAACGGGGTCATTACCCTCAACCAGCTATGTCCTCTCATACCAGCTGATCGGGACAATACTCCGCCAAGTTGTCGATTGTTATATCAATCTACAAATGAAAACAACGTTAGAGCCATATTGTCTAACTCTACTTTTGCCATTGTTATACAGTGGCATCCTCACTAAGCCGCTGATATTCACATAACACAGCCTTTGCCATGTGCTGCGCTGAGTTTCAAGCCCGGTTTTTGATGTAGAAATGGGTTTGAAACAGACTCCTACAATGATATCGATATGTGAATGGGCGAATAGTGGTCAACATTATAAAAAGTAAACCACTCCACGTTCAGCTACACAACGCCGTGATGTGCACAATAGTGCATGCCCCATCCCCGCATTGCTACTTATCTATAAACCGAGTGCCAGCACCTCTTCTTCGCACTCTCTACGTTTTCAATGCCAGCGCTTTCTTATCGCATTCATTGTTAGTGGAGCTAGCATGGCTATGCCTTACAATCGAGACGCTCCAATCCCACAACCAAGATGGACAAAACAAATCAAACACAGTATACGGGGCATGGATACACTCTCCCACCCTCTACTCCTCACCGCACAATTCGGAACCAGGACCGTATCTCATCCCAGGAACGCCGACTGTCGAGCGTCCATTGTTTATGAAGTTCCCAAACCAGAACCTCTGTTCTGGTTTTTTTAAACAATCCACTCGCAATCTGCAAAGACTCTTTTGTGAGGTTCTAATAGTTTGTTAAAGATGAACCTCTGGCTATGGCCAATACCTTGATAGTATCCAACGCTGCACAGAATAAATGTTCTTTATCACTACCATGCAGTTAATTAATGCGGACGCCATGTTTGAACAGGGATCGTGGTGATATGTTATCATAGCCAATTCTTAATCTGAGACCATTTGCATTTGATCAAGATCTTACTAAACTTTATTTCCAGAAACAGCGAATGACCTTATATGCGACCATAAATGTCAACACCTTTTGGACCGGAATGTAGGCATAAGCATCTCATAAAATCACCAAGTAGATCTGTGGAAGGTATAGTTGTATCAATGGGTCAACCAATAGCACTCAGGGATTGCACACTAAATGCCAGGTTTTATGTTGGGTCCCAGCTGCCAAATACATATAACAGCCCAACATACTGACACATCAGATGGACAGTAAGAGCACAAGATCCTGAACATACTGTGTGCGAAATGATAGAAGTGGCAGTACAGGTGGTTCTACTTAACTCTATTCCACTCTATAATTTCGTTTAGGCCCTGTGTGTCACTCTTTTTCTTAAAAATCCATCTAGCTTCCTTACTGAGTAGTACAGCCTCAATGTTGTTGCGATTGCCCTTCACCGTCTCTAGCACCGTCCATGTGAAGGGGTGTCTTTCCTGATTACAATGCTGGACCAATTTGGTCGTCAATTTTCCTGCCTTGATCGTACTAAGGTGTTCTTGTATGCGAACCTTTATTTTTCTTGTGGTTAGTCCAATATACTGGAGACCACAACTGCACAGTAACCTGTAAACCACTTTAGTGGTGTTGCAGTTGCTGAATTGGTCAGAAACCACTCTTTTCCTGTTGATAGTGTCACACTATTGCATTTTTTGGTTAGTGGGCATACAGAGCACGTCCCACAGGGATAATGTCCATTAGGAATAGTTGTAGATTAATTTCTAGTCGGCATCATATCACGGGTGTGGACAAGCCTGTCCTTAAGATTACCCGACCGTTTGAAGGCAAACCTCGGTCGAGGCATAGAGAAGTCTTTGTTCGATAATAAATTCCAGTGTTTTCTGATGGACTGTCTAATTTTAGTGGCCATGGGATCGAATGTCATCACTACTGGTAGACAGTCCTGTCTTTCCTTGCTTGTGTGTTCTAATAGTGCACTGCGTGGAGTGTTTAATGCCCTCTTCCTAGCATTTTTAACGACTTTTGAAGGGTAATTGCGTTGTACCAATCTCTTGGTCAAATCAACCGACTGCTCCACAAAAGTCCCTGTCGCTGAACAGTTTCTCCGATATCTAAGAAATTGACCCACCGGGAGGTTGTCCCGGAGGGCTCTTGGATGATATGAGTTGTAGGAGAGAAGGGAGTTTCTGTCAGTGAGTTTTTGATGAACTCTAGTGGTAAGGTTACCTTCCATACCAGACTCTATGTCCAGATCTAGGTATGTAGCAGTGGTATGACTGTATGACCAGGTGAACCTGAGGCTCTGATCTTGTGAGTTTAGCCAGTTAAGAAACTCCAACAAGGATTCCTCAGGACCAGACCAGATACAAAGCACATCGTCTATATATCTCTTCCAGAGGCAAATTTGCCTCTGGAAGGGATTGGTGTTCGGATAGACGATGTGCTCCTCGAATTGGCCTACGTATATACAGGCCAAACTGGGGGCCATAGTGGCCCCCATTGAGGTGCCCGATGTTTGTAGATAGAGTTGATCTTTGTACATAAAATAGTTACGTGTAAGGGCCAGTTCTATGCATTCCATGACAAAGGATTGCGGGGTGTCATAGAACCATTCGAGTTCCCACAGGGCGCGTGCTGCTGCCACCAACGTCGCGTCCTGGGGAATACTCGTGTACAAAGACTCGATGTCAATTGTAACTAAAAACTGTACTTCCGAGTCATATGAGATATTTTCCAAAATGTTTAAAACATCCGTGGTGTCCTTAACAAAGGACGGCTGGTTCACCACTGATTCACAGAGGAAATAGTCTGCATACTGTGAGAGAGGCTCGAGAACTGACTGGATCCCCGAAACAATCGGCCTCCCGGGTGGTGGTCGAGTTGGTTTATGTATATTCGGCAAGATGTAGAACGCCGGTGTCCTGGGTGTTTCGTTAACAAGGAACTCAGCTTTCTTGACTGAGATCCATTTGTTGATCTTGGCTTTACTCACCATTTCACGGATTATTTTCAACAAACCCTCAACCGGGTCTTTGTTGAGTGGTCTATAGTTTGTACGCACATTTAACAGACGTTGTATTTCTGTATCATAATCCCGTGTATTCAGGACCACGACCGCACCCCCTTTGTCCGCTGACTTGATTGTCAGTGACGTGTTCTGCTCAAGGCTCTTAATTGCCTCCCAGTCATTTGCAGTCATATTGGTATATAAACGTTGTTCCTGGGATTTCTCAAAGTTCTCAATGTCAAGGAGTACCTTCTCCTCAAATACTGCAACTTCTGGACCTACTGCAGAAGTGGGGGGACAAAAAGTGGACGGTTTTCTCAAGTTAGTCCCTCGAAATGCGTCAGTGTCTATTTCCTTATTCGCAAAGAATTTCCTTAATTTAATTTTACGCATTGTTTCATGGAACTCAATGCGGTATTTAAACGCATCATGTCTGAGCGTCGGAACAAATCCCAAACCCTTGTTGAGCACTCTCTCCTCATTATCTGTTAGAATGTGATCAGAAAAATTCACAACAATGCTCTCATTCAGTTCAATGTGCGACCCCGGCTGCGGGTCACCCTGGGTGAGTGGGTTTGCCATTGAGGTGTTGGGTTGCCTCTCCCTCTGCCTCTTCCTGGGGCCCTCCTTCCCCTGTTGTGGTTGGTTCTCTGACCCTGTCCTAAAAAAGAACGAAGTAGAGATCCCAAATCTTCGTTCTGGCGGTCCTGTTGGTTGAACCTCACCCTATTGCTCTGCTGGGGTTCCTCTTCTTCCTCGCTCAACGTGTTCTCAAACGTCCAGTGATTAAGTGTTCGTCTGGACTGCTGTCTGCCTCCCCTACCTCTCTGTAGGGTCCCTGCAATTTGTTGTTGTGATCCCTGTTGGTAGTATTCTTCTTTCACATATGGGAACGCCCACTCATGTGTGTATCTTTCTAGATTTCTGGCAAGCCCTTTTATTTTTTGGTTGACCATATAGTTCTTATAGTCGGTAAGGTCGTCCTGGATCTTTTGACGGTGCTCCTTACTGTCCACCAAAGTAGTGTCCCTGGCTATGGTCTCCTCCAATTCAAGAATTTCTTTTATGAGCTCCTCACTGAGACGTTGGGCAGTGCTAATTATTAAAATAAGCCAATCCCTAGTACACTTGTTGGCGATGTAACTCCAATCAAGGCGGAACTTGCTGTCGTCCAAAAAAATAAGTGGCTCAGTCCTAACCAACAGACTCGGGGGCGCTACTCCTGCCGTATAATATTCCGTCATTAACGCACCATGTAGTGCGACTCTCACTTGTTTCTTTTTTAGGGTTGACAATTTATCCCATTCCTCCCTCGCAGAGGTAGTACCTCGTAAGGGGGCACCTGGGAATAGGGATGGACCTGACAAGATAGCCGCTATCATTGTAGGAGTCTGTTTCAAACCCATTTCTACATCAAAAACCGGGCTTAAAACTCAGCGCAGCACATGGCAAAGGTTGTGTTATGTGAATATCAGCGGCTTAGTGAGGATGCCACCGTATAACAATGGCAAAAGTAGAGTTAGACAATATGGCTCTAACGTTGTTTTCATTTGTAGATTGATATAACAATCGACAACTTGGCGGAATATTGTCCCGATCAGCTGGTATGAGAGAACATAGCTGGTTGAGGGTAATGACCCCGTTTTGTCTTATCCATCTATTATTGGGTATGACGGGGAGGTATATTTGGTCCAGTACTAATTTTATGCAGGGTGTGTTTTTCAACTCGACAGTTTCCTATTTCATGATGTCCAACATTGGTGCAGTGATAGAATGGTGAACCCTGATGAATCTGCCATAAAGTCTACCGGGCAGTGACACATGTCGGTTACAGGTAGTGGTATGCGACAGTAAGCTACCAGCCTTTTTAACTCACCAGTACACACCTTAGTTAGTAATAAAAGTTGTACAATTGGTGTGTCTGTTGATTTTAAATTTCACTTCGTTTTGTCTGTCACATCAGGTAGCTAATTGCTGTCTAGCACCTTTCTGTTCGCACATTTTTTGCTTTTTGACACTGTTCTTTTCTTGGAAAAGGAATGGCAACCGATGATGAGAAAGGGGGCTGAGTATTGGTAAAATCTGCCAAGCTCCCCGAGGGTTGTTCGCCCGTGAGGTGCCTTCCTCTCCGCCACACATTTTTTACATCTTGTTATGGTTTGAGTGTGGATGGATGGACTGTCTCAGTGGGACAGACATCAATGGATGTGTCGAGTTGAATCTCTCCTGGAGTCTCCCATTGACAGCTACAAACAGCGGTTTGGTATGGATAGTATGACATTAGAGAACGTACACCCAACCTTGAATTGAGAGGAGGTGTGTTGGAACTAAAGTATTGGCCCAGCAGTTTTGGTTCTCATGTCAACCAGACGGTTGCTAACTATGATCCAGGGTACAGGGATGTTTTGTGATTGAATCTTACTGAGTGGAGGGCTATCCCGTATGTACCCGTTTTGTCCCTCTGAGCTCCTTTGTGATTATACTGAGTCAGAGAGAGCCTTGGCAAGGGAGAAGGCTGAGGTAGAGAGGGCTTTGGCTGAAAAGAAAATATTACTGGCTCATGAAGTAAGCATGAAGGGGCTGGACATCAAAGCAAATAAACCTTAGCAACAGTAGTGACTGCGTACCAACAGTGTCCACTGGAGACAAGACGGCACACATTCCCAAGGATCTAGTAACTAACATCGTTGTGGAGGATGACACAGATAAATGATTTGAAGCCTTTCAGCTTGCCTTGGAGATGCACAAGGCCCCTGAAGAGGATTGAGGGGGTAATCTACAGAGGCACATATCTAGTGAGGGGATGGATGCTCAGCTTGTTCTAGGAAAGAGGGACTGAACGAGAAAGGAATCTTCCACAAGAAGGTAGGGAGGTTTGTCCCCCACTGTACTGAGTGCTACAACTATGGGCACAAGAAGGGAGAAATCAAGAGCCTCAAGAGGGCAGAGCCCTCCACTGGTGGACAGGAACTGTGATTGGCCACTGTAGCATTTGGGGAGCAGGAGGTCCCAGTCAGCATGAGGGAGAAAGCAGAGGTGACTTTAATATCGCTGGTAAGCAGATGGTGCCCAAAACATACAGGTCTTGAAATACTTCCACGTACAATCAGTGGGTCACCATCAATGGGAAGCAGGTGGAGGCTCTGAGGGGCACAGGAGTCAGCATGACTACTGTAAGGTGTCATCTGATGTCCTCAGAGCATATGGTATCCAATACTATCCACCAGGTCATAGTCTGCTCCGGATCCCTTTGAGTGGGGTGAGGGTCTCAGGTTCTCTAAATGTAACTGTGAGCCATGTCTTGCCTATAGATTGTCTGTTAGCCACCAACATAGGGCACATTGTCTGGAAGGATGTTTGGGTTGCCTGAGTGGGTCTGCATGACCATACAGTCCATGGTTGTCCAGAAGGAGAGTCAGAGAGGCCTGGAGCTTGTAACAAGGGCCCAGGTTGCTACCAAGAAGAGGAACAGCAAGGGGCGTGGAATACCTAGTGAGGGGAGGGATGCCCTTATGGCCCTAAGAAAGAGGGACTGGATGAATCTAGGACCAGTTTGAAGTAGTGCCTGGGGGGGCTGCAATGGAGCTTACCGGGGAGGGCATTGCAGCTCTAGGAGACATGCCTGAGTTTTCAGGATGGCAAATTGAGGGTAGGCCCACCAAAGAGAAATTCTGAAAGGAGCATAAAGAACGCCCAACTCTAGAGGAAACAAGCTGAGGGCCAGGTAGCTGGTTAATCCTTATGAAGCTCACCAAATCTATTGGGAGAATTACCTCCTATATAGCGAGCCTTAGTCTCCTGCGTCTGGTGCAACCTGTATGTTGTTGATCTCCCCGTGCTACAGAGTCTCGCTCCCGATGTGCCCCTGGCAGGGCATCTGGGGCAGGACAATATTTTTACCAGGCTTGTCACCCACTTTCTATTGGACCAGGATGAAGATAGCCTCAGAAACATTCTGCAGGTCATGTCCCATCTGCCAGGCCAGTGGGACAGCAGGAAAGAAGCTAAAGGCTCCCTGGGTTCTCTTTCATTTCATTGGTAACCACTTTGAAAGGCTATGCGTCAATATTGTTGGGCCCCTGGACCCTAAACTGTCTTGGACAATAGATTTATCCTGCTTTTGATGGTCCAAACCACAGGATACAAGGAGAACATCCCTCTGAGGTCTTAAACTGCACCTGCAGTGTCTAAAGGGTCTCCAACATCATGTCGGCATACATGAAGTCCATGTGGGATGAGTGAGGCGTAACTTACAAGTTCTCCACACTCTATCACCGGCACACATAATGGACTTGTTGAGAGCTTCAACAACACCCTCAAGTGCATGATTATGGGCATGCCTGAGCACATGAGGCAGAAGTGGGATATCCTAACATGCCTGCTCTTTGGCTAGAAGCAGGTACCACAGAAGGGAGTAGTATTTATCCCATTTGAACTCCTCTGTGGCTACCATGTTAGGGGGCCTCTCCATCTGGCAAAGGAGGGGTGGAAGCAACCTCCCAGGAAGCCTCCCTAGGATGTAGTCAGCTGCATGCTGGCTCTCTAAAACCAGATACAGAGCTTCTGGAAGAAGGCTAAAGAGAATCTGGAGGTCAGCCATGAGGATATGAAACTCTTGTATGACCGGAAGGCCACTCTAATCAGGTTTCAACCTAGCTAAAAAGTAAGTGAGGGTTATGGAGCCCATGGAACCCAGGGCCCTATAAGACCGCTGATCTAGGCCCTATGAGGTGAAGGGTCAAACAAGGGAGTCACCTACCTGGTGGACATTAAGAACCCTAGGAACCTCTTACGGGTGCTCCATTTCAACCACCTGAAACCATACTAGGAGAGGTCTGAAGACACCATGCTCCTGGTAACAGATGATGGGATAGAAGAGCAAAATGAACCTCTCACTGACCTCCTATCCTGCAAGTAGCAAGATGCCCCAGTAGAGAGTGTCAACCTTTCCCCTACTCTGGTTCCAGAACAGGAGAGGGCCTGTCGGTCGTTGTTGGGGCAGTTTGCCTTTCTGTTCTCTCTCACCCCTGGATTTACACACCTGTCTACTCATGACTTTTATGCTGAATACAGTATGCCTGTAAAAAACTAAATGTACAGGTTGCCAGACAAAATGAGGGCCAGCGTTAAGGAGGATACATTGGGGTGATTAAGCATTTCATCTGTCCTTGACCCAGATCTGTGGCGCTGGCACTAAAAGCAGACCCAATGGGTACTACACCAGAATTCAGATTCTGCCTGGTACCTTTGAATTGATGTCAGGGTACTGGCATATTAACCTGACTGAGGGAGCTAAGGAGAGGTCTGCTTTTCTACACGAGAGGGCCACTTCGAATTTTGGGTGAAGCCCTTTGGATTGAAAAATGCCCCTGCCACCTCTCAGAGGTTGGCTAACAGAGTCCTAGCAGGGAAGTAGGCATTTGTTGCCACCTACCTGGATGACATAGCTGGGTACAGCTCAAGTTGGGAGGAACACCTTTTTCACCTCTAAGGGGTGCTTTAGGCTCTGCAACAGACAGGTTTGATGATCAAGGCAAGCAAGTGCCATGTCAGGAAGTGTTCCGTGGTGTATCTGTGATAACTGGTGGGTGGGGACAAAGTGTAGCCCATCCGGGCCAAGATTGAGATTATCCTGACCTGGGAACCCCTTGAAACTCAGACTGAGGTGAGGACCTTCCTGGGCCTCACTAATTACTATAAGAGTTTTTAAAGAGTTTTGGTACCACTGTTGCCCCCTTAACAAAGCTGACTTCTGGGAAACAGCCCAGGAAGGTGATCTGGACTGTGGCCTGCAAGAAAGCCTTTGACACCCTCAAGGAGGCCATGTACTCAGCACCTATCTCCAAGTCCCCTGAATTCTACCAGGAATTTATTGCGCATACAAATGCTTCGGAGTATGACATAGGGTTGTAAGAGGATGGCCTACACTAACCAGTAGCCTTCCTGAGCAGGAGGGTACTTCCCCAGGAATAGAGGTAGAGTGCTTTTGAAAGCAAAGACTTTGCTGTGGTCTGGGCACTGAAGAAGCTGATACCATAGCTGTTTGGGCCTCCCTTCCAGGTTCAGACAGACCACAGGTTAATCAGAAGGCTATTGCAGATGATGGGTGAGAATTCCAAATTGCTGAGGTGGTCTATCTCCCTACAGGGGAGCACTGCCCTGAGTGAGATCACATCATTGCTAATGTTCTATCCAGGTTTTTCTGCCTTAGTGATGAGAACTCCCAGGAGATTGGGTAGTTCTTCTCACAGTTAGCTGGGGGAATACGCATTAGACCTGTCAGTTTTAGGATGATTTTGCCCCAAAACGTTTGCTCTCACTCCTCCAGTTTTCCTGAATTTGTTTTAGTTGCACTTGCCTAATGATAACCATTCCTAAAGTCTTTATTCTCTCTCCTTTAAACATGGTGAAAGTGGCTTACACCCAATGCACACATTTAATCTACTTGTAAGTGCTAGTAAAGTAGCACTACAGGTACTCAGGGACTGTAAATCAAATGCTACTGGTGGGCCTGCAACACTCACTGTGCCACCCACCTTAGAAGAATTTTTAAACATGTCTCAGGCCTGAAATCGCATCCTGTGTGTGCAGTTTTAAACTGCCATTTGACTTGGCAAAATACACCTATTTCCTGGCCTAAGCATTCCTCTTTAATAGAAATAAGTCTCCCCTAGGCTAGCTAGGCCCTAAACAGCCCATAGGGCAGAGTACGTTATATTTAAGATGTTGGGCACTTATACTTTTGTTTTACATGTCTTAGAAGTGAAAAGCTCCTAAATTCATGTTTCACTACTGCAAAGCCTACCCACCCATTGGAAAAAATTGGGCATATTACATTTAATAAGTGATAACCTTTGTGTTGGAGCAGATATGAATGTCCTTTTTGGTGTCTGAGCAACTGTAATTTAGAACCATCTTTGACTGTAAAGTCGAATTTTAAGTCATAATAAATCACTTTGCCACTGGATTTAAGCTAGCCTTGCTGATGAGGGCTGTTAGCCTGAAACCGGTCCCAGGATGCATGTTTCTGGTCTAGGGAAGCCGTGACTTAGCAGTTCGGGCTGGACTGTTCCCATGAGGCACAGGGTCAAGACTAATTTGCATATAGCTGTGTCTGAACTGGGGTGGCACAGTGAGCTAAAGAACGATGATGGATTCAACCCAGATCTGTGACTGGGGGGTGTCTGAAAAGTTTTAGCGCCCCGTCCATCATCTCCTTGTGTTTGCTTTGTTCGCTATAAGTTAGCAGGATATGCCCATACGTGGGCACCTTGCTCACTTTGCCACTGGATTCAAACCAGCATGGCCGATGATGGCTGGTAGCCCAAAACCGGTCCCAGGATGCTTGTTTCCAGTCCGGGTAAGACATGGCTTTGGCAGCTCGTGCTGGACTGTTGGGATGTATGACGTTACAACGCATACTTTTACCACGCATACCTTTACAACGCGTTTTTACCACGCATACCATTACAACGCATAGCGCTTAGAGGTGCTGGATAGTGGCAAGTATAATTTTCTATTCCAACTCCAGTCCCCGTGGACACTAGGGAAGGTGTTGGATAGAAATTTAAACTTATTCCCTATCCTAGAGCGCCCCCCAGCGCAATGCGTTGTAATGGTATGCGTGGTAATGCCTGCGTTGTAATGGTAGTGCGTTGTAAAAATTTCGTTGTAAACGTTACATACCGACTGTTGCCATGACAGGCTCAAGACTGATTTGCATATAGCTGTGTCTGAACTGAGGTGGCGAAGTGAACTAAAGAATGATGATGGGTTCAACCCAGATCTGGGACTGGGGGTGAGTGTCTGAAAAGTTTCAGCTCTCCGTCCATCATCTCCTTGTGTTTGCATAATTCTGATAACGGGACTTTTGGAAATGTGCCATTTTCTTGTCTTAACCATTTGGTGCCTGCAGCATGTCCCTGGATCACATGACTAGATGTAGTTGGCAATTGGCCTTTGTGTATTCATCCCAGAGAGCATCACAATAGCAGGTCTGGGTGTTGGCAGGATGGGCCATCCTGTCTTAATGGGGTGGGGGGGGGGCAGAACTATATCCTACAACATATGCACTTCAAAGTCACTGGCCCAGCTCACACACTAGCCAAGACAGACTTGAGCTGGGTAGGGAGGAAGGAAATTCCAAACACCTTTGAAGGGGTAAACTCCAGAAGCTTTCCCACTTCACTGTGGATACTACAGAAGAAGGACACACGGCTGCATTGCTGCTTGAGGCCTGCCCTGCTTTCTGAAAACTAAAAGACTAGACCTGCTCTCTTCCTCCCAGGCTGAGGGACTCCAAAGGTCAACTGACTGACCTCCTGGTCTGAGCTGCAGGGACTTAACAAGCTCCAGAGGGCTTTCTGCATCTGCCCAGCTGACCTGATGCATGGACCTGCAACTTGAACTGCCTGAGCCCTGCTGGTCTCTTCAAAAGTAAGTCCCTGATCCCCAAAAGTTGCCTCCTCAGGTCCTGGCCTTTCACTGGCATCATAGTGCTCTCCTCTAACTCAAAAAGGCTCACATGATGCAAAACAATACTGAATCATATGTTACATTTTAACATCGTCACACAAAAACAGTTGAAATATATCATGCACTGTTTGCCAAAATTCATTAGGGTGATACTGATTTTGAGAGCCAGAGTTAGAAGCCCAGTAGACATATAGGGGTAGAGGTTCTAAGGAAGAAATAGAATAGATATATGTCAAATAGAGAGAAAGTTCAGTTTCCCAGGGGGCCCCTCGAAAGATGGGGCCCTGGGCAATTTCCCACGTTGGTGATGCTTTAAAATGTCTCTATGATGTAGTACATTAGAAAATGTGGTTGCTTTGGGGCACATGCATCATTGCAAATTGCATTCGCAAATGGTGCGAATTGCAAAATTCGGCCGTTTGCGAATGCAATTTAAATTTTTGGGATGCATCACCATTTTTGTACCTTTCGCCATTTAAGAAATCGCAAAATTGTGATTTCTTAAATTGCAATTGCATTTAAGGAATCTCAAATTGAGATTCCTTAAATGCAATGCACCAAATTTAAAAAATTTGAAAATTCGCAAATAAGGGGAGCAAATTACCATGAAGTTGACCTTCATGGTAATTTGCGAAAATTTTGAAAAATGCTCTAAAGTGCATTTTTCAAAGTTCCATTTTACATACACACATGCCCGTGGGGCATGTGTGTGTGCAAAATGTACTTATAGGCAGATTTCAGGGGTGCAACAGGGTGTCCTTTGGACACCCCTGCACCCTTGAAATTGCATTCTCAATTTGTGATTCTCTAATGGAGAATCGCAAATTAAGAAGAATGTCTTCCCATTCATTCCTATGGGCCACTGGGCCCATAGGAATGGATGGAGAGGTTTTCCTTAATTGCGATTCTCAATTAGAGAATCTCAATTAAGGAATTTTAAGAAATCACTATTTTTTTTAGCAATTTCTTGATGCATTGCAATTTGCAATTCCTTAATTGCGATTCCTTATTTTTCGCAATTAAGGGATCGCGAAAAGCAATATTGATGCATGTGCCCCTTTGTCTTTTCCAGCCTATTAATCAAGAAATATGCTGAATCATAATCTTTATGTATGTTACACTGAATATAGTTCAGCATTTGATTGTTTAGCCTACAATTTTAAGTGGGAAAATTAAATACATGGGGAATTTCAAATAAAGCTATTAAATGTGATTATTTCTTTGTACTCTGACAGATGGGTGAAAAGGTGGGGAATGGATGCAGACTCTCTGAGCGAACCTGGGCTGCACGTTGGTATTCTTGCTTTAGCCTTAATATTCGGTTAAAGACACTGCAAACTGTTAAATCATTTCCATTGAAAATTGGCCTTCAGTGCATTCAGGCTTTCGTGGCATTCCCTGTAGACTGATGTACCTACATACTTGCATGACTGATTGTCTCTGTACACTGTGTGCATGATGTAAAGTACTGTCACAGTCTAAACCCATATCAGTAGCGACATACAACAAATTAAATGCACATGAGCTAGTGGCCATGGAGAGAAGAGGTGCGCTGGACGAGGGTGGCAGAGAGGGAATCCAAGGAGTGAGAGCCTGAAAAGTGTCACTTGCCTGATACTCCCACCTCAGATAACCTCCTCCTCCCATCAGGAGGACCTTTTCATTAAAAAATAGTTCTTGAGAATGACAACATCCATAATGAGAATTTGAAAAGAAAGAATGCGTCTCCCTGGCCCTTGAAAAACTGAGGAGAGATACAGGAGGGCCCTGAAGCCTTATCCTAACAAAATATTAAGCCATAGTAGAGTTTTCAAATACTCCTTAAGAGCTAGAATAGAAGCTTCAGGCATTGAAGAAAATAACCAGAAGTTTGACAAATAGAGTAAAGGCATCACCTTACAACATATGCATATTTCAACCCTACCCCTTCATGCTTGGTTCATAGATATAAATAACACTCCTCACCTTACTTGTTGTAATAGATACGTTGACAACATAATCTCGGATGCCTATCCCGGATTGATGAATATCTCCTGGAACACGCATGTATGACCAATATCACAAAATGTTACTTATTGGCACATACACTGTAGCCTCGGTATGTGAGCACATAGAATCAAGAATGGCTACAGATTCAAAATAGTGTCTACATTAAGTGCTGCTAAGAGTGCGTACATCTACCATTCATCCCCAATTGGGTAGTCTATAGCACCACATACCTATAGATTTTAGTTATAGCAAATAGTCTTTATATCAGACAGATTCCAATACCATAAGAACCCCACTCCAAGATGGCACCCGTGTGAAACATTAAGCGCTAGCGTTCCCCCTGCATGAGGCTACCTGACGAGATTAGCAAGCAGCAGAGAATAACCAGCACACATTCTTTGAACAAGAGGAAAGCAATGGGCCTTTTTTCACATGCCCCAGTTTTTTATATATATAAGACCATGTTGGACCTGCGATAGGTAAGCTCAGCACAAAGGGGGGTAGCTTGGCTTGAGTGACAAGGCGGTAGAAGGCTGTTGTGTTAAGCCGGCTATGACCAAATAATAACTCCCTGCACACCACACAAAAAGAAGGACACCACACCACTGTTATAGAAAAATACGTTTTGTTTATGTAAAAGTTCTCTGGGTTTGAAGGAAGTTCACTTAGGTAATCACATTCACATTTCTTACATGGGTTTGATTAGCTGTGTACTGGTTTCTCAGGAATAAATAGTTGGACTCTAATAAATAAATATACTGGATAAATATCAGGATTCAATACATTACAATAAATATCAGCAATGACTGGAATAAATATCAGCAATGACTGGAATAAATATCAGCAATGACTGGAATAAATATCAGCAATTACTGGACAGTTTCCTAGCAGGTTAGATACTGATCGTTTCACATAAATATCACAGGGTCATTCTGGTATCGCTGCCACCAATTAATCACTTTCAGGGTAAACACATTACGTTTGTCATTCAATGCGGAATGCGTGCTCTTACAGTTTTTGAAGTGTTCACGGGTTCGGGCTCTCTGGCACAAGATACGCGTGATAATCCCTTAGTTGCACTCACAACTCATTGCGCGTATATCTGGAAGATAAAGGCATAAAATGACTACGGCAATTACACTGCGCGGCCAGTCGGTTCAATGCTACTGCTGCTGGAGGAGTCTGTGCGCTTCTGTCAGCGCAGGCGGGGTTTCCGAAGGCGGCTCCAGTTCACGAGTCTTGGGACCGTCGAACGGGCTGCCGGAGGGGCCAAAATGAGACCGCATCACAGTTCCGCAACAACGCGGCAACTTCAGGGGTAGAGACGGCCCACCTCACTTCGGCAGCGCCGGTAAGCGCTCCAGTCAGTATGGCACTTCTCCCAAGGGCGAAGGGGGGTTCCAGGGGCTCCGCGATCCTCCCTCCGAGCTCACTCACGGGGGGGGTTCCCGCCCACACACCAGCTCCCAAGTCACTCAGGCAGGGCAGAGACAGTAATCTCGCCCAAATGAAGGCCAGCCTTTCCCCGCCCCAGCGCAGCACCTCACCTTCTATCCACAAACAGCGCGTCGACGGTGGTGGGTTCGGAGACGTCCGAACGCCCGCCAGGAGGCACTTAAGTTGAAGGTGGCACTTTTAAGAGTTGCAGTTGCGATCTCACCACTGGGGGGCGGGGAGGCTCTAACTATGGCCAAAGTCTCTGAGGGGCAATTGGGCACTCGCTGACCAGGCGCTGAAGGCTAGAGGTCACTGCTCACGCTTCTGACTGGAACGCCAGTCAGGGTCCACGCCAGCAACCTCTGCTGCTCTTCTGCCTGCGCTATCAGCTGCCTCAGGGGGTTAACAGGGCAGGTGTCAATCTGGGGTCAAGTCCTCTTCTTCTGGTGTTCTTTGATCATTCTCTTTCATGGCCGCCAGGGACTGGGCCTTTTATAGCCCGTGCCCTAGGATGCCAGCACGAGCCAGAAGGTTCTAGAACCTTCCCTGGCTATGTCAATGACATGGCCCTCTCAAGGTATCTTTTTGGTCATTAGGAGCCACCGTACTGGGCTTCCTAAGGCAGCCATTTTGTGTACTTGTAACTCCTGAGGGGATTCCTGTCAGGTTTGCAGGTTACACAAAGTGCGCCAAAACCTTCAAAGGGTCAGAGGTCAGAGGGGCTCCAATGGGAGTCACTCTCATAGGGGACAATGGTGTCCACCATTTTAGGGTTGACAACCCCAGTTGGTTATGCTACTGGTTCCGTCTGGCGCCTTGTACATAGGTGCCAGGAACTTGGTGAGCAACTGGGCATCAAAGAGCATCTAGCCCCATGGGACAACACACAAAAAGGTCCTGGTAGACAAAGAAAAAGCGACAAATTTTAGGAGGCACGGGGGAACAAAATAAATCATAGTGTGAGGGGACTCTCAGAAGCAGACAGGTCTAACAGACCAAATATACTTTTATTCAAAATGTTCTTTGTCTGCGAAATCCAAGTTTTGAACTACAACGAGACGAAAGCCGACGCGACGTACTTACACACATTATGGACATGGTGTCACGTAAGATAAAAGGCATCACTGAGGTAGGACAGTGTATCCCCACTTGGAGTGTCGGAACTGGATGGCGACAGAGCATCCGTCAGAGGAATGAGTGTTACACAGAATGTGTCACGATGGCGCATGGCGTAGGCAACGGCACTCTAACCTGACAGGTCAGATCAGCCATGTCTGGGTGTAGGAAGGTTTTTTCTGACAAATATAGCCTCATTTGAAGGGACTAGCCAAGTAAGCATTTTTCTTGGTGGGGATCAAGCCGAGAATTTTTTTTAATGTCATATATGCAAGCTGTAAGTAGAGTGAAGTAGCGGAGCGAAATGTAAATGTGAATACACTCTGTGGTCACAAGCGTAGAGTAAGCGGGGCAAACTCTCACAGCAGACTTGAATACAAACCACGCATGTGACAGCTGTGTTTTTATACACAGGTAAAGGAGGATAACCCTCTACATATTTGAGAAACAAAGGGAAAGACAGAACGTTTTTTATGGAAGAAGAGCACTAGATCAGCATAAGACTTCAAATCAAGTAAGAGCAATCGGTTCCCTTCTTTTTTTATTTTTTTATTCTTTTTATTAAATCAAGGCATCAAACAGAGAAAGACACACTACAGATGAATCCCATTATAATCTACAATACATTTGTAAAGAAAAGGGGGGGGGGAGTGGCGCAGAACCAAAGTACATACTTATTAAAAGCTTCACGGGGATGGGGGAACATCAAATACTGAATTTCTAGTTGGTGTACAAATCTCTCCTCTATACTGATTCCATTGATTCCAAATTGAGGCCCATTTCTAGGGACGCCCTCTCGCAGTATACACAGTTTTTTCTCAGAACATGCTCCAGTCCAAGTCCTTTTTCCAGTTCTCGAGGGTGGGAGGCAGCTCAGCACCCTACTGTTGGGCGATATTTCTTTTCACTATCATATAGCTCACTGTCGTCCACTGTGTCTGCGCATTGCTAAAATCAGTAGGTTACCATATATTGAGAAGGCACCTTTGCGCCTCCGGCAACAAAGAGACACCCGTGACCTCTTGAATAGTATTATGAATCTTACCCCAATATTCGGCCATGTAGCGGCACTCCCAAAGAATATGGAAGAAAGTACCCACTAAGCCACATTGTCTACACAATCCGTCTTCCAACAACCCCATCTGTACAAGGCGAGGACCTGTGACATAGACCCTATGCAGTATTTTTAACTGTACCAATCGCAATCTTGCAGGAATAGCAACCACTTTTGGGAAGGACACAGCTGATTGCCAGTCTTCATCATCCAATTCTATTCCATCTCATGCCCACTTAACCCTCAGCTCCTTAAGTAAATATGCCCTATTATTGATTAGTTTCTTATAGATCAGGGAGATCGTTTTGTCGGGGAGATGACCATCTAAGATTCTATCCTCAAGCGGCGAAGCATCCGGTAGCTCCTCCTCCATAGGCAGAGCAGCCGTTAACGAATGTCGAACTTGTAAATAGCGGAAATATTCAGAGTCTGAAAGCTCAAACTCTACCTGCATTTCTTTGAATGATTTCATCCGCCCCTTGCCCCACATGTCCTTAATAGTTGAAATACCTATCAGCTCCCATTTATCAAATCCCTTTGTGTTCCACAGCTTACCTAATCTCTCCGAATCGAAAAGTTGGGTTGCAAGTGTCAGTTTGTCCTTCCACCCCAAAGAACTTGTGGCATCATGCCAGATTTTTACTGTGTTTCATCGGTCCCGTCAGACCAAGCTTTACCGGTTTTGAATACAGTGCCCTATTATAACTACCACTGGGGAGAAGCCATTTGTCCATAGCGTATCCGGGATCGGCAACGGGCCCATATGTTCCATGATTAATAGTGGCCAGCTGGGAGGCCCAGTAATAACGCTTGATTTCTGGGAGGGTTAGATACCTCCGTCATACCACGGGAGCGTCAGCTTGGCTAAAGCAATACGGGGCCTCCCCTCCCATAGCAGACTACATTGTAGCCCCTCTACCTCGCGGAAATAACTTGCGGGCACTACGTCTAAGGTATTTTGAAGGGCATAAAGGTAGCGAGGCAGAGACATCATCTTGAAGAGGGCCGCCTGGCCCAACAAAGAGATCGGAAGCCTTAGCCAATGAGCGGAGTCACTCCTAAGCCTCCGCAAAGGGGGGAGAAGATTTTCAACATATATAGCTGTCGGATCCAAAGAGACAGAGATACCGAGATATTTGAATTCACTCGTATTAATCTGGATGGGACAATTCCTCGGAGAGACCGGGGCCTCTCCACTGAGCACATACAACAGAGATTTCCCCCAGTTAATGGAAAGTCCGGAGTTTTACCAAAAGAAGCTAGGACATCGCATACTACCATGAGGGATTTCTGAGGGGAGGTCAAATAAAGCAGAATATCATCTGCATATAAGGAGATCCGATCTTCCCATCCAGGGGACCATCGTATTCCACGGATTGATGGTTCCCAGCAGATCCAAGCCGCCAGGGGTTCCAAAGCCAGGGAGAAAAGGAGAGGAGAGAGGGGGCAGTCCTGCAATCCGTCCTTAATGAAAGGGTGCCGAGACTCGTCCATTAACCACTACCTGGGCGAGCGGCTCAGCGTATAATAACCGCACCCAGCCAATAAAATCAGGTCCGAATCCAAATTTAGCCAGGACCGCCCATAAATAGGACCATTTAACAGTATCAAAGGCCATGGTTGCATCAAGGGAAGCGATAATGGCTGGTTCCTGCAGAGTGTGAGCTCTGGCTATCACGCCATGTAACCTTCTTAGATTCAAGGCAGTATTTCTATGGGGGATAAATCCTGATTGGTCCGGGTGGATCAACCCCCTAATCACTGTTATCAGTCTATTTGAGAGGAGCATTTAATAAAGAAATAGGTCTGTACGAGGCACACTTATTTTTGGGCTTACCTTCCTTATGGATTACCACCACCGACGCCACTCTCTGGTCCCTAGGCAGGATTCCCTTCTCCCGGGCCTCAACAAACATACCTTTAAGGTAATGGGCTAGTTAATCTGGTCTGAGTTTGTAAAGTTCAATTGGGAGTCCGTTAGGTCCCAGCGCCTTGCCAGAGTTCAACGAGCGGATAGCTTGAGCTATTTCATCAGCAGTCAGGGGACTATCCATAAGTCAATAGCCTCCTTAGACAAACAAGGGAGCGTATATCACGAAGCAATAAACAGGAGTCCTCCTCCAGTCGATCCGAGACCGAGGCGTAAACAGTTTGGAAATACGTCTCAAAGCTATCTACTATACTCTGGGTGTCAGTGAGCAACTCCCCCTCATCCGTAACCAGTTCTGGGACAACACGCCCAGCCCTTTTTTTTTTGTCCAGCCAAGCGATTAGCTTCCCTGCCTTATCTCTGAGATCGTAGAGCCTTCCTTTCTGTTCCCTGTCGAGAGCTCTGGCCCTGTCAGTGACCAATGAGTTATAATCATGTTGTTTTAGGCTCAAAACATGTAACTTAGCTTGTGTCACCCCTTGCTCCAATTCCTCCTCCAGTCTCCCAATCTCAGTTTCCACTCCACAATCTCTTTATTTCTTTCCTTTTTGGTTCCAGCTATTAATGATAAAGCTTGACCTCTGATAACCATTTTAAATGCCTCTCAAAGTGATATCAAGGAGGACACCGACCCTTCATTATCTACAAAATAATCATCTAGAGCCATTATAAGGTCCTTACGGATTTTAGGATTTTGAATATACCATGGGTTAATAGGGGCAATTCTACCTACTGAGTGCGATGCAATACAAAACCGGAGCCAAAGTGGGGAGTGGTCAGAGATGCCCCTAGCAAGATGAACTGCTTCAACAATGTAGGATGCTTGAGCCGCTGGGACCAGACAATAACCTAACCCGGAGAGGCTGCTGTGTACACCCGAGTGAAAAGTGTATTGCTTCTTATCTGGGTGAAATAGTCTCCAGATGTCAACCAGACCCATTGCATCCAAAAAGTCGGGCAACCATCTCTGGGCGCCTCCTGTATCTCGTGGGGGTATCTATCCAAAACTCCAGAAATTACAGCATTGAAATCCCCGCCCATAATCAAGAGTCACCCCAGCAGTTCGAGTAATAGTTTCCGCAAATCAAAGAATGAGGTAGATTGCAGACCCGGGGGGATATAAACCGATAAGAGGGTTAGAACATGCCCCTCCCATCTACCCGAGATCCCAACATATCTTCCTCTGTCATCCGCCCATGTGGAATCTATCACTAAGGGGAGTGCCCTTTGAATCAGGATACCCGCCCCCCTAGACCCAGACGTAAACCCTGCATGAGCAACCAAATTTTATCCCATTCGATGCATAGCCATGCATGAGTTTCCAACTAAATGCGTTTCTTGAAGCAAGACCACATCTGGTGCATGGCGCCTGAGATATTGAAGAACCACACTACGCTTAATTTTGTCCCCCAACCCATTTACATTCCAACTTATAACCTTGAGTTCACTATCCCCTATCATCACAGTTAAAAGAAAAATGATCATCTGGTGTCTGCTGCATGCTAATCAAAATCAATATACTGATGCCATCGGTAACACAATACATAGAAAAAGTTAAACCAAATGCCAATAATGTGACATACAATAATGCAAAAATCTCTTCAACTCTTCTTCCCCCACCCCCCACCCCGCACCCCTGCATGTCGCTTGCGCGCACCCCCAACTAGCAGTGTGCCTGTCGCCCCCCTGCACCCCAATACTAATCTACAACTAACTAGAGGTAGAAAATAGCGGGAGGGCCTACACTCACCCGCCACCTCACCCCGCTCCCAACTCCATCGCATCCACCCTATTTCAGATCAATATATGCCGCACCTATGCAAACATAGTAAAACAAGGGAGAACTGTACACAGCCATTCCATCCCTTAATAAAAACCTATTACTGTTTAAGCCCAGTGTCACAATTTCACATTATTCTTGATCTCCCATCTCGCCCCAGTCTTGGCCCTCCTTCTCTGACACAATCACACTATCCAATCAGTATGCCGCCACCTCAAGATTTTCTGAAAACCAGGCCATTCCATTTAGTTCTACTCGGAGTCGGGCCGGAAACATCATAGCATATTTTAGTCTTTTGTCCCTCGTTTTTTTCTTTACTGAAAGGAAGCTCTGACGTTGTTTCTGAACCATCTGGGTAAAGTCTGGGAAAAAGGAGAGGGTCACGTTTTCATACTGCAAGGGGGGTCCGTTTTGTGCAGCCTGTAAAATCACATCCCTGTCTCGAAAATTCAGGACCCTTGCGATCATAGGACGAGGGGGCGCTCCTGGCCTCGGCCTACCACCCGGGACTCTATGCGCACGTTCAACTGTGAACAGGTTACTAAGGCCTTTAGGTTTGAGATGGTTAAGAACAAGAGTTTCAACAAACAGATCCGGTGTTTGGCCTTCTGTTTTCTCGGGTACTCCAAGAATGCAGATGTTATTACGCCTGACCCTTCCTTCATATTCGTCCAGCTTACGATCCGTGAGAGCTCTTGAGGTCTTGAGGTCCTGTACCTCTCGCTGCAACTGACTCACATCGTCAATTAGGCTATTAGTCTTAAGTTCGAGTGATTTGACCTTCTCATTGGTCTTCGCGAGGTCCGTCCGGATTAGCCCCATCTCGATTGTAACAGTGTCTTGTTTGGCGTCGAGGGCTTCCATCTTCTGGCCCAGTGATACCTGCACCCCATTGATTGCTGCCATAAGATCTGCTAGTATTGGCTCAATGGGAGCAGTTACTACTTCCTCACCCATTGATGGCGTCTTCGGGAAGGTGTAACGATCCAGTCTATTCGCTTGGATAGTCCTGGATCCCTTGGATGAGCGCGATGGGGGCTTGTCTGATTCCGGTCGTGCCGCCATTTCATCATAAGCTATCACTAGACAAGATCAGAGTAAATACATTCCCAATATAGGGTCTACAGTCACTTTGTCTTCTCTGATGTCCTCCAATCAGGCACATGTAATTACGCCACCCCAGAACTTCATTTAGGTCATGTCTGCTCTCCCGGTCCGGACCATTCACGACAGATCCAACAGTTAACGGATGATAAACAGGAATGCATGGGGTATACTCCTTTACAAGGATATTCGAATGAGGTACAGTGTTGAGGCACTCAGATGAGGACTAATCACTCCATTATACAGCACCTCCATCTTCCGTCACACAGCTCATACCCTGCTCACCTTTTACAGAACTGCGTCTTATCGAAGCTGTGCCCATTCAGCAGTGATGACATTAGATATAGCTGCCAGATTTCAAAGACACCCCATACAATTGTCATGTTGAGTATTAGGAGGTGCACAGTATATACAAAGCTTTTTTTTGCATTTTTTCTACATCTCGTTTACTTTTTCCTCTTTTCTTATCACTAAGGTGGAGGTTCGGATAACACGTATTAAAACGAGCATTCGTTTCTTTTTAATGATATAGTTGAAGGAGTAATGTAATTAAAAACTCCTGGGGCTAACATAATAACATTTGACAAAGTAATATGGAATTAATTAAGAAATAAGAAAAACAAAATGGACAAGTAAATACGTTTTTGTTTTATTTTTTGTTTCCTCACCACTCCTTCCCCTTGTAGATCCCCCAAACTTCTTACCCGTCACAAACAATGATATGTAAATCTTAAGGTCCTGATGAAGATGAGGAACACTGCTTTTGTCCATTGAAACATACGTCGGCCAGAGAGTGTGACACCCCAGACTCCAGCACAGCAAACGAGGGTGGATGTTGCCACCTCTCTCTTTATCCATCTGTGCATGCAGTGTTGGTCTGGGGTGTAGTATGATAGTGTTAGTATGCTAGTGATATGGTTGTGGAATATTTGAATGTGGTATGAGTGCAGGGGATTATTGCTGTTGTTTTTTCGTTTGTATTTTTTCTGTATAGTAACAGTTTGCATATAATTTGAACACAAAATTGAAATGGTATTGCAATTGGTGCACAAAATGAAATGTCGATGAAATTAACTTTCAAACTTTGATAAAAGTGTTTTTGAAAAATTTAAAATAACAAAAAGATAAAACACAATAAAAAATGAAAGAATAAGTATCAAAGTCGGTGTGTGGAGAATGATATTTGAGTATGCCCCAAGTTTAGAGCTGTAGTAAGCCATTGGTAAAGAAATAGTGGACGGGTGGGAGATTGTTCTTGTAACTATATTCTCTTGCAATCCTGGCAAGAGACATAACTGACAAATTGGGCACGCATTGGCCCACCCGAATGCTTCGTTGGACCACAGAAATAAAGATACCTTGAGGCAGCATTGTAAGCATTGTTATAATAAAATTGTAAGCATTGCTGCGATGCTATAATAGCATTGCTTGGCACCGTCGAGAAAACGTGGCACAGACAGCACAGACGCAAAAACAGACAGCACCAGGCGCGAACAATGATACACTGACGCGATGAAAGGGTGGGCGGATAAATGATGGGTGGATAGACGGGTGGATGGATGGATCATGGATGGATGGATGGATGTGTGAAAAGGTGGGTGGATGAATGATGGGTGGATGGATGGATGAAAGGGTGGGTGGATGAATGATGGGTGGATGGATGAAAGGGTGTGTGGATGAATGATGGGTGGATGGATGAATGGATGGATGGATGTGTGAAAAGGTGGGTGGATGAAGGATGGACAGATGGACGGATGAAAGGGTGGGTGGACAAATGATGGGTGGATGGGTGGATGGATGGATGGATGGATGTGTGAAAGGTGAGTGGATGAAGGATGTATGGATGGACGGATGAAAGGGTGGGTGGATGAATAATTGGTGGGTGGATGGATGAAAGGGTGGGTGGATTAATGATGGGTGGATTTATGGATGGATGTGTGAAAAGGTGGGTGGATGAAGGATGGATGGATAGACGGATGAAAGGGTGGGTGGATGAGTGATTGGTGGATGGATGGATGAAAGGGTGGGTGGATGAGTGATTGGTGGATGGATGGATGTGTGAAAAGGTGGGTGGGTGGGTGGATATGGATGCAAGGGCGGATGGATGAAGGATGTATGGATGGATGGAATGAAAGGGTGGGTGGATGAATGATGGGTGGGTGGATGGATGGATGTGTGAAAAGGTGGGTGGAAGAATGATGGGTGGATGGACCGATGAAAGGGTGGGTGGATGAATGATTGGTGGATGGATGGATGAAAGGGTGGACTCGAAACAGCTTATACTGTCTGATACCAACACTAGATGTCAGATGTATGCAAGCATGTGCATATGCAGCACTACATTCTACGAAGAGATGCCTAGAGTGTAGTAAAATGTTCTTTTAGTTTGTTGGGTAATTTTTGGTGATAGTGAATCATAAATTATACAACAGCAGTTACTTTAATTCATCCATAGTCCCAACATAGCACCCGTTCATTACCATCATCTTCCACTCAACAGCATATAAAACACTGATCATCATGCCTCCGAGTGGCCACCATATACCAGTGCTGTGTGTTGTCACTCCAAGAACTTAGTCATATCTTCATTTAGTCTTTAACACGCTTAACTTATATCCTCTCAAACACCTCTCCTTTCAGGCTTTCTCATTTAATAGCGCATTAGTTAAGGTTGAAGTGAAACTAGAACCTTAACACTGACGTTCATGACTTTAGTTTCCATGTCAAAGGCACTGGTAACATAGTCACCCTTAACTCCCTTTCAACTTTGAATGCATGCTCTGCTTGTATATTGCTATCTTATCCAAAAGGCAGCAGAAGGATGCATGGGGTCAGAGGCAAAGATGCAGCCAATCAGTGCTTGAAAGGAAACTAGAGGTGATGCGATAGATTTATTTAGGCCGTGGGTGAACCATGGCGTAATTGGGATGTGCAGTGATGCTGTTAAAAAACACAGTGGAGATGGGAATCAGTCTGGGGGTAGGTGGATATGGCTTTGCCGTCTTTTAGCTGCATAGTGCGAGAGATTGAACAGCGGTTCTGGTGTCTATTTCTAAGAGTAATGATTTCATCACTATCTTCAGAAGGGATAGTTGGTTCTAGAGAGTCTTGTTTGTTTATTTAGCTATGTATGTTTTTCTTGAAGGTGATGTAAATGTCCTAGTTGAATATGACAGATGTGAAATTGGGGGAAGTTGGAGTCCGTATCTTTCCCTGTTCATGTCTTTATCTGTGTAGTGATTATATGTAAAAAAAAAAAATGTAGCCAAGTCTGGGCAATTCCGAGTGTTAAATCTGTTCAACTGTGTTTTTTAGATTTGTGAGCTACCTAGCTGAGTTTTTTTCTGGCGGAACAGTGACAGCTGTGATACTCTGTAGCCTCAGTCATTTTTATTTTTTACGTTATTTGTTTAACCAATACCCCCATTTAGGCCTACTGTCTTAGAACAAGCTACTTCCTCCCCGACCCTGAATTTATTTTGCGTCGTTCCACACGCATTGGTTTTAATATTAAGAGGAAATTTGGTACCGTTCCTTAAATACATTCTTAGCAGTTATACTGTTAATTTTTTCATTTCATTTAGCAAGGCTCACTTAACAGTGCTTCTTTTTCAAACTTTGTTTCTCAACTAAACTTTTGATGTGGAAGGAAACAGTTGCATTCCATAGGGTTTTTTAGCCACTGTTTACTTTATTTGCAAAGGAAGGGTTTTTTGTGCCATATTTTTCCAGTCCAAGTAAACCTCATATCGCCAGCCTCGCCATCAGAATTCTAGCTCTTTATTCAGTTGGATAACATAGAAGCTTTACGAGAAATGCTGATTTCGTTATTCGGTTTGTTCAAGCATCTGTTTTGCTTATTTTGCAGGTGACCTCCATACATAGAAAATTGCTTTGCAGCAGCGTGATATCTGTATATGTGTTGAATATATGATTTATGTTTCTAATGGGTCTGTCCTGCCACTTGTTTGAGGCTAAACAATGGTTAGCAAAAATGAATGGCATATACTTTCCGTTTTGTTATTCATTAAGTTCATTTATTAATTAGAAAGTAAGGAAAGAATTAGCGTTGTGGGGACGGCGGGGGGGGGATTGGGGGCCAGGGGTTAGAGGCGGGATCACGCATTGGGCCAAAAAAATTCAAAAACTGTGGTAGGACACAAAGAACGCATTGTCATGATGTGCGATTTGGAAGTCTGCCATGTGATGTACTTGCCAATAGCAATCAACGCATAGGAATCAACGCATTGGCATTGCAACAGCGTGCAAAGTGAAAATTGCCGATGTTGTGGACTTTGCGATGTATTCAAAAGGTGGTAAACGCACGCAATGGAATGGTGCGCGATGTATCAACACACAGCTACCTGTTGGGAGGCACAGTCGACGGTGTTAGCTGCCACACGGCTGTGGGGTGGGAAGGGTGAGCCATGCTGGTTGGGAGGGAGGCCAGGGTGCATGAGCTGACCACCTACCTGTGAGGTTGAACTGATTAAGGAAATGCTGTCCTTGTGACTCATTCATATTGTAAGCGTGCATTCCATATGAGTTTGAAGTGAGCGGGCGACTGGAGCTCACTTGTTGTGCACAATGGTGTATTGTAGTGTGATGTGATCATTCTGTTCTGTTGCAGCCTCTAGTCGCCCCCGATTCCTGTGAGACTCTCTGGATGCATTAAGACAGGCACCTTCTCCTCCCATTCGGTGAAGGTTGGTGGTGGAATGGGAGGTCTGCCACCAGTACTCTGGGCCGCCGCGTGTTTCTTCTGGGCCCAATGCTTGTCCTGGCCCTTGGGGTCACCCCCACCAATTCCTGATATCACGCACAGTGCGTAGGGTGATCCTTACTGCATTGGCTTTGCTGTGGATCCTTGCCCACATCTGATTCTTACGTACAGGTGGGGTGTTTTGGACCAGATCCCCAAACAAATGTGGTTCTGCCCTGATTGTCTCATCTGGCATCACTTTCAACTCTGTGATGTTGGGCATTTTCTCGGGGGCATGGTACAAATGAATGAGGGGTGCACCCTGCAAGGTAATGTTGGACAGATGTGATGTGTGTTGTGCAGTGTGAGTCAATGGTGTCCTGTCTTTCTGTCTTGGCTTGTGGTGTGCAAAGGCTGCTGATCCAGGTAGGGTTTGGTTTTCATCTGTGGTACGTGGGTGGGTCCACATGAGTGATCGCCTCCAGATGTCTCTCCCATGCTGCGCATGGCTTTCCCTTCCAGGAGCAAGTTGGGGTGTGTCATTGTGACGTGTGTATTGTGATTGAGGGCGGCAGGGAATACAGACACACTTCGGCATTATTGTGGGGTTGGTTCCGCCCGTCATTCATTTGGCCTGTGTGTGTGCGAGGGGGTCAGATGGCAGTGCTCGGTCTGTCAGCTCAGCAGTCTCATTGTAATTGGCCGTGCGGTCATGCCGCGTCAGGAGTGACCTTTGCGAGCCATTGTACAGCTTTCCCCGTCCGCGGTGGTTGGACTTGCAGCTTTTCCGACCGTGGTGGAGGATGTTTTGTGACATCCATCCGCCGCTGTCTGATTTCACGTACATTGCATTGTAATTTGACCGCGGGTTCATGCGGGGGGGATTTTTCCCGATTTCATGGCGGTCGGAGGGTTTTTCCCTCCGTCATCGTAATGGGCCTGTAAAGGTTCACTGACAAAATATCGACTTCAAAAATATATATGTAAAAAATATTGAGGGAAAAATATAGGATACAGAAATATTGACTGCCTATACTTAAAAAGGTAAGTACAAAAATGTTGAAAAAAATATTGTTAACAAAAAAATATAATTTTTTAAATATGTATAATTTAAAATATTTAAATAAACATATTAAATACTAACATTAATTTATAAAAAATAAAAATATATTTAAATAAACTTACTTTTAAAAATGTACATACATAGATACAAAATATAAATCAACTAATATTTGTAATAATAATATAATTTTAAAAATCATAAATAATACCATGTTATCAAACATATATGTATACAAATTTCAATGTACCAAAAACATATACTATCCAAAAAGAAAACCAATTGAATTTAAAATAAACAGTAAACAACACATATTTTTTGCAATTTCATTACAGATAATTTGCAAACAAAAAATATTGAAATTTTCAAATATTATTATTATAATGAATCAAACACATAATTATATAAATTACAACATAAAATACATTCTTTTAAACAATGAAAGTAAATACATATGAAAATGTCCCACTGCATTAAAAAAACATTTTTATACTAAATGAATATAAAATAATACGCTACCGAACACAACAAAAATAATACTTTTTACATTGCTCAAAAATAAGATTTACTACTCTAACTACAATAAATATAAAATCAATTAAAATATAACATTGGAAAATACTACAATTTACTATTCCCAATACAATTAACACACCAATAAATATTAGAATTAACAAAAAATAAAAATAATATTCCCACTCCAGTCAGATCGACAGTAGGGAAAGTGCTGGATTGTGGAAAAGTAAAATATACTATTCCCTTTCCAGTCATTGCAACATTAGGGAAAGTGTTGGATTGCGGAGGGGAAAAATATACTATTCCCGCTCCTGCCAATGCAACAGTAAGGAAAGTGTTGGATTGCAGAGGGGTAAAATGTTGTATTCCCACTCCAATCAGTGCAACAGTAGGGCAAGTGTTGGATTGTGGAGGGGAAAAAGGTAATATTCCCACTCCAGTCAGTGCAAAAGTAGGGAAAGTGTTGGATTGCGGAGGGATAACATTTGCTATTCCCACTCCAGTCAGTGGGACGGTAGAGAAAGTGTTGGATTGGGGAGGAGTAACATTTACTATTGCCACTCCAGTCAGTGCAACAGTAGGGAAAGTATTGGATTGTGGAGGGGTAAAATGTACTACTCCCACTTCAGTCAGTGCAACAATAAAAACAAATAAAATATCATAAAAAGAATGAATTTTTTTTGTTTTAAAGTAAATAGATTAAAATATATGTTGAATACAAAATACCAACATAATTAGTATGAACAATTTAAAATTAATTTACTTCCCAGCTCATAACCCTACTAAACCCACATCCCACATCTAAATAAAAAAAACACTTGCAGTTTAACATAATTATTTATCAATTAAAATATATTATTTATCAAAAACTAAATATAAATGCATTAAAATGAATTAACTTCCCACCCTTTACCCCTATAAACCTCACAAACCCCAACAAAAATTTAACCAAAAAAATGTATAACATATTTAAATTAATTAATCTACAATTGAATAATTATTAGTATTTAACAAGTAATTAACAAATAAAATAAATAGTTTACTCCCTACATTATTAGCATAATTAGCATAATTATCAATTCATTTATTAATATTAATTTACAACTAATTATTAATTAAGCTACTTTCCATCCTTTACCTCTATAAACGTCACAACCTGCAAGAAACATTTACATATAAAAATGAATAACAAAATTAACCAAATTAAATATCAATTAAATAAATAATATTAATTTATTAATAATTAATTTATATAATTACATTACTTCCCACACTATACCCCATAAACCCATAACCTGCTACAGAACTAAAAAACGCAAATTGTAATTATATAAAATTTCATAAATACTAAAAATGTAACTAAGATAGTACGAAATATAAACAATAATTAAACAAAAAAATTATATCATACACATTTAAAATATATACAAAAAAAATAACAATAATAAAAAAACGATTATTTAAACTATTATATTTTTTAGAAATGACATTAATGACTTCTACATTAAAACTCAATATTACTTACCTTAAAATCGATATTCTTGACAATGATATTCTTGCACTCCATATTTCCATTCCACAATATTTTTCACTCGATATTATGGTCAGTCGAAATTCTGAATTAGATTTTCTGTCTCATCACCTTTCCTAAATTGGGGCTTTACTGATGGATATGGAGATGCTGTCCATGATGTGAGGACTACAGATTGAAAATGCCTGTTTCATTGTATTTTTTTCTTTTTTACCCTTCTTAGTTTATAGTGTGATAGTGTCCTGGCTGCAGGTTTGCCAAGAACCACCAGAGTTGGTGAGTGCATCTGCAAGTTAAGCTAGGGAGTTGGTTGTGATGACTTTGTAAATGAGGCAGTTGGTTTTGAAGATGGTGCAGACTAGCCGGTGGAGCCAATGGAGTCCTGTCAGGATGTGGTTGATGTGGTCATGTGTCTTCAGGAAAAGACATGCTGTTGTGTGAAGGATGGATAGCAGTAAGGCATGCTGAGTGATGTCTAGGAGGCTAAGGAACAGGGCATTTCAAACATCCAGGTGCAAGATTATGAGGACTTCAAGAGAAGTCTTGAGTCGATTTCTGGAAGAACCTTTTTCACTTTCTTCTAGAAGAGAGTGGTGATACAAGACTACCTTTGTTTTTATTGACAATGCGTTCCTTGAGGGTGAGGTTGGAGTCCAAGGTGAATCCAACTGTCTTGCCATTCAGTGGGGTTCAAAACTGTCAACATTCATGTCATTGAACCCGGTTTGTGGTGTTTCTTGTTTGTTGTTCTTCGCAAGGAACAAGACTTTTCTTGGTTCGGTTAATCTTTATGTGAGAAAAATGGAAGAACAAGAGTGATTTCAGTAAGAATGTTTAAAGGAAAAGTTAAAATATGCCAATATCAATGAAAATATCAAAATCAATGTTAGTTTAAAAGGCGCAGATGATCAGGTTATAGGTGCCTTCTGAAGGCAACTTTAATGAAGCATGGGTCAGATCCAGCTTAGCAGTTCTCCCAGTCAACTGTTTTCACCTTCAGACTTAGGTGCTCGATTACAATGTCAGGCAGTCTTGAGTCCACCCGACACAGTCGCGGTCTAGGGGCCGACGTAACTCCAGTCGGCGGCCTGACACCACTATTACGATGCGACTGCACCATGTGCAACAGTAGGGAAAGTGTTGGATTGCGGAGGGATAACATTTGCTATTCCCACTCCAGTCAGTGGGACGGTAGAGAAAGTGTTGGATTGGGGAGGAGTAACATTTACTATTCCCACTCCAGTCAGTGCAACAGTAGGGAAAGTATTGGATTGTGGAGGGGTAAAATGTACTACTCCCACTCCAGTCAGTGCAACAATAAAAACAAATAAAACATCATAAAAAGAATTAATTTTTTTTGTTTTAAAGTAAATAGATTACAATATATGTTGAATACAAAATACCAACATAATTAGTATGAACAATTTAAAATTAATTTACTTCCCAGCTCATAACCCTACTAAACCCACATCCCACATCTAAATAAAAAAAACACTTGCAGTTTATCATAATTATTTATCAATTAAAATATATTATTTATCAAAAACTAAATATAAATAAATTAAAATGAATTAACTTCCCACCCCTTACCCCTATAAACCTCACAAACCCCAACAAAAATTTAACCAAAAAAATGTATAACATATTTAAATTAATTAATCTACAATAGAATAATTATTAGTATTTAACAAGTAATTAACAAATAAAATAAATGGTTTACTCCCTACATTATTAGCATAATTAGCATAATTATCAATTCATTTATTAATATTAAATTACAACTAATTATTAATTAAGCTACTTTCCATCCTTTACCTCTATAAACGTCACAACCTGCAAGAAACATTTACATAAAAAAATGAATAACAAAATTAACCAAATTAAATATCAATTAAATAAATAATATTAATTTATTAATAATTAATTTATATAATTACATTACTTCCCACACTATACCCCATAAACCCATAACCTGCTACAGAACTAAAAAACGCAAATAGTAATTATATAACATTTCATAAATACTAAAAATGTAACTAAGATAGTACGAAATATAAACAATAATTAAACAAAAGAATTATATCATGCACATTTAAAATATATACAAAAAAAATAACAATAATAAAAAAATGATTATTTAAACTATTATATTTTTAGAAATGACATTAATGACTTCTACATTAAAACTCAATATTACTTACCTTAAAATCGATATTCTTGACAATGATATTCTTGCACTCCATATTTCCATTCCACAATATTTTTCACTCGATATTATGGTCAGTCGAAATTTTGAATTCGATTTTCTGTCTCATCACCTTTCCTAAATTGGGGCTTTACTGATGGATATGGAGATGTTGTCCATGATGTGAGGACTACAGATTGAAAATGCCTGTTTCATTGTATTTTTTTCTTTTTTACCCTTCAAATCAAATCAAAAGAAACTTTATTTCGATTGAATTTACAATCATAAAAGTACAGTATACAATATTTGCAACAGTTTAAAAGTTTTTACCACAAAAACAATATTGGCTGATAGATACGAAGAACATGAATTAAATCTTTAAAAGAGTCGTCTATACAATGATATCCTGTGCGGCGATGGAATGGAAATTATTCATGTAGTAAAACAGGAAAATTTATGATGCAGAAACAATTAAATGGGAACGAATTTTCAGGCAAGTCTTTAAAAAGCAAGCTATAGATTTGGCGATAAAAGGAGTATCTAAAAACTGTAGTGCCAAAAGAGCAGGTCTGCATCTTCTCAATCCGAATTGTCGGAGAAGTGGGACCAACCAGCGTTTGCGCGGGGTCTCGTAAAAACTACAGAATAATGTTACATGCAAAGTAGACTGGGTAGAACAGTCGTCACAGGGACATCTAATTAGTTCACGTGTCCAATCTAAGGGCTCAGGGAACGAGACAAGACGATAAAAGGAATCAAACCGAAATCTGGTTAAAACATATCTATCATAATTTGACAAATAAAAAGACAAATATGGTTGGATGCCATTGGAGGATTGTATCATCGTTAAATAGGTATTTGATTGTTTGCCAATTTCAGAACACATGCGTAATTCTCTTAAATGGGTGGCACAAAGGTTCTTCAAGGTCTTTCTAGGTATGGCCGTTAGTGAGGCAGGGTTAGTGAAGAACTCTGGGCAATTCAAATCGTTCAGAAAGTTAAAAACATAAGAAAGCCAGGGAATCTTTTTCCAATGGGTCAATGTCAGGCAATCGGTGATTAGCGACCGAGTAAGGAGGCATTGCTCCTTGGTCCATATACGATGCCAGAGGAGGATCGGTTGGTATCTAATGGTGTCAGATAGGTAATCCCAACCGAGCTCAATATGGCTACCGTAATTGGGGGCACTACGGGGAAGAGCTAGTACATATTTCAAGAAATCGTTTTCAATTACTTGAAGCTCGGTAGCGGGAGCATAGCCCCATACACCCGCTCCGTAAGTAGCCACGCACAAGCACTTAGCTTGATAGATTTTCATTAACACAGCAGGAGCGGGCTTGCCCAGTTTCCTTGAGAAAGAGGTCAGCGCCGTTGTTGTGCGCTGAAACTGCAATTTCTTGCTGGAGGTGGCAGGTTTCCAGGACATGTGGTTGTCTATAAGGATCCCTAAGTACGGGTATTTTCTAGCATTGTCTAGCCTGGTATTGTCAATATAGAGAGGTTTACATTTCTGAGCTTTCTTGCCAATATGCATGACAACGGTCTTCGATTTGTTTACCTTGAGGCCGAGCGAAAGCATATATTGACAATACTTGTCCAGTTGGAGCTGAAGTTGGATTGGTGTTCTCGCTAGAATGACGGAATCGTCAGCATACAATAATGCGGGGATTGGCCGGGTGTTAATACAGGGAAGATCCTTATTGCCTACCAGCATCGCTTGCTCCAATCCATTTGTATAGATATTAAATAGGAATGGTGCAAGGACGCACCCCTGCCTGACGCCTTTAGTAATGCTAAAAGATTCCGATAGTTCGCCATTAATGCCATACCTCACACATGCTTTGGCATCCGAGTAAAGCTCTCGAAGGAATTTCAGGAGTGGAGGATCAATGCCCAGGTTATTCAGAATCTCCCATAATTTGGAGTGGATTACGCAGTCGAAAGCGGAGCTTAAGTCCACGTAAACCAGATAAAGGTTGCCGCCTTTAGCCCAAGCGTATTTGCCCATGAGAAGTGTCAAATTAAGGGCCTGTTCAACAGTGCCCAATCCCTCTTGGAACCCGAACTGGAGGTCAGTTAAGATCTTCTTCTCTTTAGCCCAGTCCTGGAGACGTTCCAGGAGTAATCTCCCAGCGACCTTACCCAGCGAGTCCAAAAGGGAAATGGGTCTGTAACAGGCTGGGTTGTCGCGTTCTCCCTTTTTAAAAATGGGTAGGAGCACAGATGAAGACCAGGAATCGATAAGGCCGACTTGTGAAACTGCGGACATGACTTGCATGACTATTGGTGCCCATAGGTCTAGGTTGCTCACAAAGATGTCAAGAGGGACTCCGTCCGGGCCAGGAGCTTTCCCAGTCTTTGAGGAGGTCAGTGCAGCTGTCACCTCCACAACGTCGAAGTGGAGGTCAATAGGATAGATGTTATCCCTAGTAAAGACTGCCTCCTCAATTCTGGTGGCTTCAGGTGTTAAAGGGGAGTCCCCAAAGATCTCTGAGTAGTGGGTTACCCATTTTTTGGCAGGGACTGCCACGTCTAGGTGACGGACAGCTGTATCATCCTCTAGAAAGGGGGACTTGACTGTTCGCCAGAACAACGTGGTGTCCTTGTTTCTTGTGCTCTCATGCAATTGGGCCCAAAGGTTGTTTTTTAATTCCTGTTTACGGGTTTTTTGGGCCAGCTTGTAATTCTTTCTTAGTGAGGCTATTAAGGCCGTGTCCCTATCTTGGCTGTGTAAAGCTCGTTTTAGAGCACTAAGGGCTTTGCGGCAATGGGAGTCAAACCACCCCCGGGAATCCTTATCATGAGTCTTATGATGGCGAGTGAGCTCCTGCCGAATGGCTTCTAAGATCTTATCGAAGCTAGAGAGAATCAACTGGGGGGATGAGGTCTCCTCCAGGCAATTAACTATTAAGGGAAGGGTTTTTTGGATTATCCTGCTAGTAACCTCGTTGGGATTGATCTTAGACCATTTTACTGTAAAACCGTTGGTTTTATCCATCTCCAGAGAATGCTGCGTTAAAAGACTGGTCTTGGAGTGGATAGAGGGAGCTGAGTTAAATATAATAGTGATGCTGTTAGAGTAGTGATCACTGGAAGGATCAGTACCGATTGTAAAGTTTTTTAGTCGATTTTTTAAAGTTTGCGAACAGAGAACGTAATCAATGGTAGAGAAAAGACCTCTGCCGTGAAAGGTCGGCTTGAACACGACAGCAGGACACACTGATTCATTCGCAAATTCGAGATCTAGTGAAAAGAGACAGTTGTTTAAGCCGGTCCCAATACTGGAGTGAGTAAAGTGGGTGATGGGGAGATCATGCTCGTCTTGGAGCCCACAAATACCTTTTTTATAATCGCTGCATAAATGAACGTTAAAATCCCCCCCCCCCACACAACATAGCATTGTAACTGTGAGTTCTTATCTTTCTGATCATGCAAGAATGTAGTAACTTCTATCAGAGACTTAACACAGTCGGTGGGTGTGGAGTTATTATACATATTAATAAAATAATAAATGGAGTTTTTGTCGGGGGCAAGCTTAAGGATTTGGAAAGTTGGAGACACCAATGGTACTTCGTTAATCGTAAATGAAATTTGGTTGGAAATGTAAATAGCTAAGCCGCCCTTAGATCTTCCATGTATAGACGGGCTGGCAGGAATATGAAAAGTTCTATAACCCTGGATGTGAATTGGGTCGATAGCCCAGGTTTCCTGGAGGCAGACTATTTTATGTTTATTAATCACGTCAATCCAGGACTGAAGGTGAATCTTGGATCTAAGCCCCGCGACATTCCAGTAAAGGACTGGAAGATCCCAGGTTGGTGGTAAAGTAGAATGTGTGACTTGTAAGTGAACAGGGGGTGATGGATCACGAAACTGAGTGACTGGAATAGAAGTGGAGGAAATAAGTTTGGTAACACAGGAGATAGAAGTGGTGTGTTGTTGCCTTGTGTCCATCTCCTCAGGAAGGATTGGGTGGACATGGCTGTGATCTAGGTCCCGAGGGGTTGTCGATTGCGAAAGGAGATTTAACGAGGGGGTACAAGGCTTAATATGTGAGCCAGACGGAGATGTCAGAGTGAATCCTGACGGCTGAATTTTTCTGGGAATATGATTAAAATGACTCTGAGTGTTAATAGTGACTTAGGTACTTGTGGAGGGGACTGATGGTCAGTCGACCATATCCAAGCATTCGTATCTGTTGGATAACAATGGACCTCGCCAGTTGGTAAAATGACCAGGGGCTGGGTTGCTAAATCCATGGCATGGCCAGTGGACACGATCTCTATTCCCATCCCAGTTCCCCACTCTTGTCCAGCTCCAAGGGGGGCCGGCATTATGTTGTGGAGCCGGGGGGTAGAAATATGACAGATTGTGAGTAGCTATCCCTTCATTGGAAATATGATCTCCCCAGGAGCAGATATGCTCAACTGTATTAGGATCAACAAGGTTCACTATGACGCAGTCACCCTGAATGCTCTTGGGCTCAGTACCCAGCCAGGGCACTCTGCGCACTGTAGTGACTCTGTTGTCCAAAAAGTTTGGTAAAGGTCTGTTATTGGACAACCAATATATAACTTTATTTTTTAACGACCAGACCGATTCGTTCTGATTAGGGGGGAGTTCCGGGACACCTGTCATGATGACTACATAAGGGGATGCCTCAGGCGGAAGATGGATAGGGTGGCCCCTCCTCTTACGATTTCTCGGGACGGTTTTAAATCCAGCAGAGTTTTTGGGGAGGGTGGAGGCCGGGATAGAATGAACTGGTGGAGGTTTTGGTTGGATAGACGACTGTGGCTTGGGGGTGATTGAAGGTTGAGTCGGTAGGGGGTTAGGTGGATTGGGTGGTACTTGGGGCTTGGTAGTAATTGAAGGTGGCAGTTTTTGTAGGAGTTTCTGCGGGGCCTTTTGATTTGTAATAGAGGGATTGGATGCGGTCGAACCGGGGTTAGATATTTTCGTGACGTGAGTAAGGGGTCTCCCATGAGCTGAATTGGGATCTTTGATGGTAGCCCTACTTGGGTTCAGAGCTAGGGACAATTGAGTTAGTTGGGATTGGACCTGGTTCAATGTAGTTTCTATGGGCTTTAGGTAGTGCTTAAATAGGTCTCCGAGTTTGCTAAGCAGTAGGTTATCATTACTACAGGTGTTAGTAGTTAGATTACCGTTGTCAGCCGTACTATCCTCATCATCATAGCTACTAGAGCTGGTGGAGCTGATGCTTAAATTATCTGTGGTAAGATTCGTTGCGGTTGCTAATGAAGGGAGGGGTGGTTGGTGGGGAGTCAGAGCAAGGTTGATAGGTTGTGAGGGGGGATGAAAAGTGGACGGGGTTGTGAAATTGGCTATGGGGAGGGGATTAGTGGTATAATGAGACTTACTAGTTTTCCTCTTCTTTTTTTTGGGGATTGCGCCTTCGCGTATACCCTATCTGTAGTTGGAGAAGGGGCAACAGCGGTTTGGGTAACAAAAATAGCAGGGGTTTTTTCAAGTGACAGATGAGAGTCAGAAAGGTCTAGGGATGCAGACAGGTCCACAGTGCGGGGGACCGTATGCAAATCTGGGTGCACTAACAATGGCGGGGGTAGCTCTACAGGACGCTGGGGTGTTTTAGCAGTAGCCAGTAAGCCCATAGAGGAGCGTCTGGCAATAGCCAGGTCCTGTAAGACTCTCCGTTCCAATAGGGTAATACCCTGTTCGATGGCCGCGTTGACTTTAGTTATAAACTGATCTATCGGCCCGATAACCTCAGCAGCAGCCTGGGCCTGTTTTTTGATGGTGTTCCTAGTTGTTCTGGGGGACATGGTGCAATATAATACGTTATATGATAGAAGTACTGTAAATTCTAAGTGCAGACTAAACACAGGTTAATTAACAATGCATACAGTATCAGCATATATAAGGGGAGAGGAAACAAATGTAAATAGGGTGGCCCAGTCCAGTCCTGCCCGGTCTTGAACGGGCTTAAACGGGCCCGCCCTTGGCCCGGGCTTCGCCCCGCGCTTCGTCCCGCGCGCGTCCCGCGTTGCGGGTAGGGCTGATCAAGTTAATAGGTTCATGCAGGGGGGCGTGGCCGCCGGGGGAAGAGGCACCAGCTGAAAGGTGTAAAGGCTGCTGGTCCTCGCAGTCCCCCGGTGTAGGCAGCTAGTAGTTTAAGATCAAGCGCACGCTGGGAGCGTTCAGGCAGACCGCCGAATGCGGAGAAGCTCCCACCAGCGGCGCGACCTCCCAAATGGTCGTTCAGTGAAGAAATGCACCCTCCATGTGCAGCGGGAAACCTTCCACGAAAGTTACAAGGGCAAGTGAGCGGCACCCGCGGAGCGGGTGTCGCGAACGGTAAATAGCAGCTGGTGGGGGGCGTGGCCGCCGGGGGAAGAGGCACCAGCTGAAAGGTGTAAAGGCTGCTGGTCCTCGCAGTCCCCCGGTGTAGGCAGCTAGTAGTTTAAGATCAAGCGCACGCTGGGAGCGTTCAGGCAGACCGCCGAATGCGGAGAAGCTCCCACCAGCGGCGCGACCTCCCAAATGGTCGTTCAGTGAAGAAATGCACCCTCCATGTGCAGCGGGAAACCTTCCACGAAAGTTACAAGGGCAAGTGAGCGGCACCCGCGGAGCGGGTGTCGCGAACGGTAAATAGCAGCTGGTGGGGGGCGTGGCCGCCGGGGGAAGAGGCACCAGCTGAAAGGTGTAAAGGCTGCTGGTCCTCGCAGTCCCCCGGTGTAGGAAGCTAGTAGTTTAAGATCAAGCGCACGCTGGGAGCGTTCAGGCAGACCGCCGAATGCGGAGAAGCTCCCACCAGCGGCGCGACCTCCCAAATGGTCGTTCAGTGAAGGAATGCACCCTCCATGTGCAGCGGGAAACCTTCCACGAAAGTTACAAGGGCAAGTGAGCGGCACCCCTTCTTAGTTTATAGTGTGATAGTGTCCTGGCTGCAGGTTTGCCAAAAACCACCAGAGTTGGTGAGTGCATCTGCAAGTTAAGCTAGGGAGTTGGTTGTGATGACTTTGTAAATGAGGCAGTTGGTTTTGAAGATGGTGCAGACTAGCCGGTGGAGCCAATGGAGTCCTGTCAGGATGTGGTTGATGTGGTCATGTGTCTTCAGGAAAAGACATGCTGTTGTGTGAAGGATGGATAGCAGTAAGGCATGCTGAGTGGTGTCTAGGAGGCTAAGGAACAGGGCATTTCAAACATCCAGGTGCAAGATTATGAGGACTTCAAGAGAAGTCTTGAGTCGATTTCTGGAAGAACCTTTTTCACTTTCTTCTAGAAGAGAGTGGTGATACAAGACTACCTTTGTTTTTATTGACAATGCATTCCTTGAGGGTGAGGGTTGAGTCCAAGGTGAATCCAACTGTCTTGCCATTCAGTGGGGTTCAAAACTGTCAACATTCATGTCATTGAACCCGGTTTGTGGTGTTTCTTGTTTGTTGTTCTTGGCAAGGAACAAGAAAAATGGAAGAACAAGAGTGATTTCAGTAAGAATGTTTAAAAGAAAAGTTAAAATATGCCCATATCAATGAAAATATCAAAATCAATGTTAGTTTAAAAGGTGCAGATGATCAGGTTATAGGTGCCTTCTGAAGGCAACTTTAATGAAGCATGGGTCAGATCCAGCTTAGCAGTTCTCCCAGTCAACTGTTTTCACCTTCAGACTTAGGGCTCGATTACAATGTCAGGCAGTCTTGAGTCCACCCGACACAGTCGCGGTCTAGGGGCCGACGTAACTCCAGTCTGCGGCCTGACACCACTATTACGATGCGACCGCACATGGTGCAGTCGCATACTCCCATTTCTCTATAGAAGCCTGTTAAACCAGCCATAAAACAAGGTACCATAGAGAAATGGGAGATTGTGTTAATCCCTGCATCCTGTGGCATCCTGTGGCAGCCATCTCAAGGTGCTTGCCACAAGGTGCAGGGTTCAGCAAGGCGGCACCATAGGTGCCCCCTCAGCCCCAAACCGGAGGGCCGCAAACTGAAGGTGGCTCTGCTAGGACCCCCAAACTTACTTTCTGACAGGCTTTCCCTGCCGGGAAGCCAGGCATGGAAAGCCTGTCAGAAACTGTGTATCATGATCCAAGCGGCGTGTCCATATAGATTACGGGACAATTTCAATTGTGCATGCCTGAAGGCATTACTGAGAACAGAAAACAAGGAGTCAAAAGGATTTTAGAGGAACGGTGGTATTATTTACCAAGGACAAGGGTATTCAACATATGTTTACAGTTTTCAACAGCACTGTAAAGATTAGATCTTGTGACAACCCAGTGGCACTTGGTGCAAGGTGCTATATACAGTTTCAGTGAAGTGAAGTGCAAGTGCTTAAAAACAGCATTGGTGGCGCATAGAATGTGGTATATACATCAATTGCAGCTTCAATTATAATAGACAAGTTACAATCACTTGAGACAATTATTTTCTTGAAGAAAGCTGAAAGTGTCATATGCGTCATTTGATTCAAGCTGTGTGGTCGACGGCGTTTCGATCCCCTTGAGTCGGGATCGTCATCAGGACGGGGTTGTTCTTAATGAATACAGTGAAAAACCATGCAAGGATGCAGCGGCAGACCAAAGTGCATTAAGTGCAATACAGCCACGCCAGAAGAGCGATTGCCCTCTGTGCCCCTCCTCCTCTAAGGAGCTGCCCAAACTCGTGAGCAGTCCCAGGACAAGACGCCACCAGTGACCAGTACGCATTGATTTCGTAAGCTGTAAACCACGCATCCTTGCATGGTTTTTCACTGTATTCATTAAGAACAACCCCGTCCTGATGACGATCCCGACTCAAGGGGATCGAAACGCCGTCGACCACACAGCTTGAATCAAATGACGCATATGACACTTTCAGCTTTCTTCAAGAAAATAATTGTCTCAAGTGATTGTAACTTGTCTATTATAATTGAAGCTGCAATTGATGTATATACCACATTCTATGCGCCACCAATGCTGTTTTTAAGCACTTGCACTTCACTTCACTGAAACTGTATATAGCACCTTGCACCAAGTGCCACTGGGTTGTCACAAGATCTAATCTTTACAGTGCTGTTGAAAACTGTAAACATATGTTGAATACCCTTGTCCTTGGTAAATAATACCACCGTTCCTCTAAAATCCTTTTGACTCCTTGTTTTCTGTTCTCAGTAATGCCTTCAGGCATGCACAATTGAAATTGTCTCTCAATAATACCTGTTGGGAATTGTTTTTGTTTACACAGTATACCCATCCCAACTCGGTTTATGGGTCCCCTCCTGTTCTTCCTATCATATAGATTACGGGTCATTTCCGACTGGCTGATGGGCTCCTTGAGCTGTTCAGAATCCATCCGGAATGACCGCTGGTTTCAATTCCGACCGCTGTATTGTAATCAGCTGGTTGGATTTGAAAGCAATGACCTAAGGTCAGAGGCTTTCCGACCAAGCTCAAAATAGGCCCCTTAGGCTCCCAAGAAAAAGAGAAAAATTTTCAAAAGAACAAGTCATGAGGCTGTAGTGAGCAAGGGTTCTACAAGGTTTGGTACTCCGAATTCAGATTCCCAATGATATCTTTAGTTTTGAAATCTAAATCTTTAAGAGGGACCAACTTAAAATTTGATGCCACCAAGGTCAGGTCACTGCCAAAATCACTTGACTCCTGATTCCTGTTCAGGCTGTCCCTTCTGGCTTAGCCACTTTTCTTGTGCTCCTCAGAATGCTCCAATTGGACCAGGCAGGACATGATGTCAAATCAATGGAGAGCTGACTAAGGCCAGACCTTTCAGCTTCTGTGTCCCAAATAAGGTAGACTTGGGTTCTGTGCATTTACCTGCTCTCTTTGAATATATTCAGACTTAATCACTTTTTTCAAGTTCAAACTCCTCCAGAGGAGCAAGTCGTGAGCAGTTACTGGACAGGGCTTCACAATGACAGACGTCTACTGTGCAAGGTAACATTATTTGTTTTGTTTCTTGCAGCAAAACGATCTGAGTGGGACAAGCTAGAAAAGCTTGCAGACCTACGCTGTGCCTTTCTTGGGTAGCCTCAGCACCTGGTCGCTGCCTTCTGGAGATCAAATAAATTTGTAAGACCCAACTTTGTCAGAATTTTTTCAACTTCCTCCTGTGTATATTTACTGCTCCCGAGATTCAAGTAGGTCTGGAGGAGCGAGCCATGGATCCAAGGAGGAGACATCCTTACCACCTTGTAATGCAGTCCATAATCTAATGCTTATAGAATATCTCATGTTCTGCCTCACAAATAAAATGTTCTTGTTCCAGAAACAACTGTACCGACAAAGACATGGCATGGTCATGGGCACCTGCTTCGCCCCCAGTTACGCAAATGTATTTGTGGGCTGGTGGGAGAAGCAGGTGGGCTGGTGTGATACAAATAATGCATAGATTACTTGTGTAATTGGATGGTACAGATATATGGATGATTTATTTATTTTATGGAAAGGATCGCAAAGTGAGGCTGAAGATTATATCAGGGTCCTCAATAGGGATAATGTTAATCTCCATTTCAGTGGAGAAATTAGTGCAACTGAAGTACATTTTCGGAATCTGAAAATATTCTTTGCAGATGGACAGATATGAACAACATTATATTGCAAACCTACAGCTGATAACTAAGTGTTAGAAGCCACCTTTAGCCATCCGAATCCACTAAAACATAGCATGCCTTATGGAGAATTACTAAGACTAAAAAGAACCTGCACTAGAGAACAAGGCTATGAACAAGAAGCCCAAGATGCTGTAGATAGATTTAGATCTAGAGGATATTCTGACAGTGTGCTGAAACAGACCCAAGAAAGAGCAAATACAGTTTCATGTATTACCTTACATAAAGATAAAACTATTGAAGAGAAATCAGACCAAGAATTAAGACTTATTAACACCCTTTCCAATGATGCTATAACCAAGATTGTACAACACAATCAGCACATTTTAAAAACGGATCCAATTATAGGAAAGATAATACAAAACTTTCCTAGGGTAACATACAGAAAAAATTGTTCGATCATAGACATTATAATACAGAGCCATTTACCAACAGCTTCTTTAAGCCTATGGATCAGTTAAATGACAAGATTTTGTCCTTTTACTCAATGTAAAGCCTGTAAAAATATCATAAAGACACTTTCATTTGCAGTACCACGATGTAAAAGACTAAGGAATATAACAAAATTCTTGACATGCAATACACTAGCATGTCACCCGATGGGGAACGAATTCCCCTTGAATACTGGTGGTCCCTGGGGGCCAACTAGACCACCAGGAACCTCCAGTAGGTGCCAGGGGGCTGCATTGCAGGAGGTGTTTTAAGGTCAAGCCCCTTTTTACACCTCTCTGCAACGCAGCTCTGTGGTGCTTAATGGAGGTAGCTGGTGGGCTAGTTGCGCCCCAGGGACCCTCAGGATTCAAGGGGAGTTAATCCCCCAACTTAAAACACACCATGGGGCGCGTTTGCACAGTGGTGAAGGGAGGGGGTGGGGCCTGAGGTGACATGTGTGCAAACACGCCCTGTGGTGCTTTTAAGTTGAGGAATTAATACCTCTTCAATCTTGAGGGTCCCTGGGGGCCAACTAGCCCACCAGGTACCTTCAGTAAGCGCCACAGAGCTGCGTTGCAGAGTATTGTAAAAAGGGGCGTGGCCTCTGAACACCTCTCTGCAACGCAGTACTCTGGCGCAAACTGGAGGTACCTGGTGGGCTAGTTGGCCCCCAGGAACCATCTGAATTGAGGAGGAATTAATCCTCCAACTTAATACGTGCCACAGGGCGTGTTTGCAGACATGTCACCTCGGGCCACGCCCCTTCCTTCACCATTGTGCAAACGCGACCCGCGGGGAGTTGTAAGTTGGGGAATTAATCCTCTTTCAATACTGAGGGTCCCTGAGGGCCAACTAGCCCACCAGGTACCTCCCGTATGCACCACGGAGCTGCGTTGCAGACAGGTGTTCAGAGACCACGCCCCTTTTTACACCTCTCTGCAACGCAGCTCTGTGGCGCTTACAGGAGGTACCTAGTGGGCTAGTTTGACCCTAGGTACCCTTAGGATTCAAGGGGACTTAATTTCCCAACTTAGAATGGACACAGAGCGCGTTTACATAGTGATGAAGGGAGGGGACGAGGCCTGAGGTGACATATGCAAACATGCAGGGCGTGTTTTAAGTTGGGGAATTAATTCTCTTTCAATCCTGAGGGCCCCTGGCGGCCAACTAGCCCACCAGGTGCTTCCAGTAAGTGACACTGTGCTGATTTTCAGAGAGGTGGTGCGGGCCGTGCCCCTTTTTACACATCTCTGCAACAGTGCTTACTGGAGGTACCTAGCGGGCTAGTTTGACCGTAGGGACCATCATGATTCAAGGGGACTTAATCTCCCAACTTAAAACAGCCACAGGGGGCGTTTACACAGCGGCGAAGATAGGGGATGGGGTCTGAGGTGACGTGTGAAAACACGCCCTGTGGTTCATTTTAAGTTGGGGAAATAATTCCCCTTCAATCCTGAGAGCCCCAGGGGGCCAACTAGCCCACCAGTTGCTTCCAGTAAGCGCCACAGCGCTGTGTTTCAGAGAGGTGGCCCAGGCCGTGCCCCTTTTTACACCTCTCTCCAACACAGCTCTGTGGTGCTTACTGGAGGTACATAGTGGGCTAGTTTGCTAGTTGGACCCAAGGGACTCTCAGGATTCAAGGGGACTTTATCTCCCAACTTAAAACGGCCAAAGGGCGCATTTACAAAGTGGTGAAGGGAGGGGATGGGGCCTGAGGTGATGTGTGCAAACATGCCCCGTGGCACGTTTTCAGATAGGGAAATAATTTGCCTTCAATCCTGGGGGCCAGCTAGTCCACCAGGTGCTTCCAGTAAGCGCCACTGCGCTGCGTTGCAGAGAGGTGGCCCAGTCCGTGCCACTTTTTACACCTCTCTGCAACGCAGCTCTGTGGTGTTAACTGGAGATACCTGGTGGGCTAGTTGGACCCAAGGGACACTCAGGATTCAAGGGGACTTTATCCCCCAAATTAAAACGCCTACAGGGCGTGTTTGCACACGTCATCTCAGCCCCCCTACCTTCACCAGTGTGCAAATGCACCCTGTGGCACGTTTTAAGAGGTAGTTTTAATCCCCCTGCCCTATTATGTACTAGGGGCTTACAGAGGAGGTCATTCTAATCACAGGGGTACCCCAATGCATAGTATTCCCTAGAGTATGTAGGTGTTTTAACTGTATTCTAAGTGTCTTTTAGCATGGCACTGGCTCTAGGACTGGGCAGTCAGAGTCAGTTACCACCAGTACCCATCTGAATTGTTTTTAAAAACTGCACCAAAACCCAAACACTTATAAATTCACCCAGGCACTCTCCTTGCAGTACTCTAATAATTCAGTCAGCACCCAAGTACTCATGAAGTGAGCCAGGCCTTAGCACATGGACTGAATCACACACCTGTCCACTATGCATGCCGTCCTCAAACCACCTACACACTTGTCTTTCACACCTTCCGTTCCCTAGTCAGTATCCATAGACTCTAGCAAATACCCTGTCACTCCCCGTGCACTCCTCTAGTGACCCATTCAGTACCCTGTACTAATCCGTTCACTGCACCAAAACCCAACCACTTATAAATTCACCCAGGCACTCTCCTTGCAGTACTCTAATCATTCAGTCAGTATCCAAGTACTCATGCACTGAGCCATGCCTTAGTACATGGACTGCTTCAAACGCCTATCCACTATGCATACTGTCCTCTAAACACAAACACAATTGTCTTTCACACCTTCAATTCCCCAGTCAGTATCCATACACTCCAGCAAACACCCTGTCACTCCCCTTGCACTCCTCTAGTGACCCATTCAGCACCATGTATTAATCCATTCACTGCGCCAAAACCCAAACACTTACAAATTCACCCAGGTACTCTCCTTGCAGTACTCTAATCATTCAGTCAGTACCCAAGTACTCATGCAGCGAGCCAGGCCTTAGCACATGGCCTGCTTCAAACCCCTATCCACTATGCATGCAGTCCTATAACCACCTACACACTTGTCTTCCACACCTTCAATTACCCAGTCAGTATCCATACACTTCCAGGAAACACCCTGTCACTCCCCTTGCACTCCTCTAGTGACTAATTCAGCATCATGTACTGATCCACTCACTGCGCAAAAACCCAACCATATATAAATTCACCCAGGCACTCTCCTTGCAGTACTCTAATCATTCAGTCAGTACCCAAGTACTCATGCAGCGAGCCAGCCCTTAGCACATGGACTACTTCAAACCCCTATCCACTATGCATGCAGTCCTCTAACCACTTACACACTTGTCTTTCACACCTTCAATTCTGCAGTCAGTATCCATACACTTCCAGGAAACACCCTGTCACTCCCCTTGCATCATGCACTAAACACAAGGAGATGATGGTCGGAGTGCTGAAACTATATAGATCCAGCCCAGGCTCCCCATTTACCTGGACCCAGTGCTCTGTCACACCAGCAACCGCTGCTCTCCTCTCTCCTCCTCCACTCCTCTTCATACTTCTGTGAACGCTTCCCACCTCCTGCCTTTTCCTCTTTTTGCCAGCTTTTCTGCTTACTTTTACCACCTCTTTTCAACTTATTTTTCCACCATTTTCTGTGTACATTTGCCATCTCTTTCCGCTTACTAAGCCACATTTTTCAGTTTACCTTGCCACCTTTTTCTTCTTACTTTTGCCACCTCTTTCTGCACACATTTGCTCCCCAGACTGGCATTCACCTGTTATCCCCTTCCACCTCCCCTGCTTCAAACCTGCTCCCCTGCGCATCTTACTGCCTCTCGAAGCTTCGCCCATCGTGTCCTTTCCACATCCCAGGACCTACTTAATGATGGCCAAAGCATGTCCCCAAGGTGGGGGCATGCACCTCGTGCTCCAAAGGCAAGCCTGTCTGCACCTATCCATTTTTATGAATTTTCAATGATACCTTCGATATTTGGATAGTGTTCTATATATTTAAAATGCTCACTAATTTGAATATTTCTTTAGTTTTGTTTTTGCTATTTTGGTGTTTTAGATATTTTATATACAATATTTTTGCAGTCGATATTCATGATCTTTTTTGTTTAAATATAGGATGACAATATTTTCGTGATCTATATTTTTTGGCTATATTTCAATATTGTAATATTGTTGCCTCTCAATATTATGTCAAACAGCCACCTGGATTCCAATTTTCCCTTAAACATTCACATTTCCAAGGTGTCCAGTTCCTGCATCTTCCAACTAAAGGCTTTGTGAAAAAATCTCCTTTTAATTGAAAAATAATCCTCATAATGCAGTCATCAACACCCTCGCTCAATCTAGCTTGTCAATTATGTCTATCTATTGGCATCAATGAACCCATTGTGTCATCTGCAGCTGCTTGCAGAATACCACTGACTGCTTCATCACTGGACTTTTGGGTGATCATATTGCCCTAAAGAGAATAGCTACATTGACATCAGACCGTCCCGATTATATGGCTGTCATACAGGCTTGGCAGAGCCCTTCACTTTGCACATCAGTACTTTCGTGTTCCCAAGGCAGGGACAGTTATCTGTGGGGATATATACCTTTCCGTAGCTGTAACTCAAGTCTGTAATTGGTACACTCCAGATCTTTGGTAAGAGCTTTGTGGCATATTATCATGAAGGGTGATAAAATTGTCGCCACTTTAGCGGCAGGAAACTGCTGCTAAAGCGGCGATAATGGGCTTGATAATATGCTCTTGTGAACTCCCATTGAAGCCCAGGTTCTCGTGTTAACCTGGGCTACCATGGGAATTCACAAGGGCATATTATCAAGCCCATGGAGATAATTTTATCGCCTTTCTTGATAATATGCCCCTTTATTTTCTAAGTCTAGAAAATGGTACGAACTCTGTTGTTTACACCTTAAGTTATTATCACTATTGATACATTGTTGGCTGTCCTGCTATAGTCAAGGAAACTTTTTGGGATAGGAGCACATTTAACATAACATAACATAACATATAATATATGTTATATGTTACTCAAATAACATATGCAACATATAAAACTTTTAAAACATTTAACACATATTACACCAATCTCGCACCCATAACATATAACAACACAAAGTGTAACAACACATCACAACACATAATATATAACAACAGATTGTAAATAACACCACATAACATAACACATAACACAGATAATCTAATCCAGTAATATATAAGGTGAGATGAGATGAAGGTGTTCTTCAGTAATCAGGTTACCGGCCACTGGGCTGCTACAGAAAATTCTTTCATACCTCTTTGACGATCTGGGTTACTTGGTAGAGCAGTCGATGTCATCCTTAAGGTTGAGGGCAGATACAGTAGACCACACTTATCACTGTAGTATCAGGAGGGAATGTCCAACCAGAGTTGTTTATTTGATATAAAACTACACTATTTTGATAATATAATGAAAATCACACAATTAGTGATACAAAAACAAAATGAAATACTGTTGCAAGACTGGGCACTAACGGCCTGATTCATGAAAAAGGAAATCTGCGACTCTCAAATTGCGATTCACAGCGAATCGCAATTCGAAAGTCGCAGATCGGAATTCATCATAGTTAGCGATAAAAAAAAGCGATTCGCACACGGCCACAAAAAGCGGTAGCGATATACTAAAATCGCCAAAAAATCGCAATTACCCTCAAAATCCGTCTCTATTTAGCGCCATCGCTAATCCCCATTTGCGAAATCTCGCTAGTAGCGAGATCGCAAAAACGGGAGGTCACTTTTCGAGCACAGTGATGACATCACAACCAGGAAGCAGGCAGTTCCCATCCCCATTCAGAACTGTGAGGCTGATCTCGAGGCTGCAGCTGAACAGAGCTCCTTCCAGGACACCTCCAAAGTTGCTAAACCAACCCATTTGTGACTGCAGCAATGCCAGAGGAGCCTGCACCAGGGCCCAGTGACACCGGGCGCAAGAGGAAGCTCAAGTTCTCTGAGCAGGAGTTGGAGCACCTCATTGAGGGAGTGGTTGATAACCACTCCAAACTATTTGGGAAGGACTCCAGGAGGGTGCCGGAGATGGAGAGACGTCGAATCTGGCTTGGGATATCTGCTAAAGTGAACGCTGTGGGCGTGACACACAGGTCACTGGATGAGCACAAAAAGAGGTGGTACGACCTCCGAGGTCGTGCCAAGGAGAGGGTGGCAGAGAGGCTGGGCGAGACACATGCTACTGGGGGCGGAGAACCTACTGTCCCTCCCAACACCCCCATGGAGGATCGCGTGGAGGACACCCTGGAGCCAGAGGCGTGCATAGGTGTCGTCAATCTGGACTCATCCCGACCCAGCCAAGACAGCCAAGGTAAGTGGCATGCGACTGCGACCCTGTCCCCTAACAATAGTCATGGCCCTATAGCCTCCCATATTCATCCCAAGTCATGCAAACCATGCACATTAGGTCATGCCCAAAAGCATTGTGGGACATGTAGTCTGCCCATAATGTACAAGAACCCCAATGCAGCCTCACATGTCCCAAAATAAGCAATGCCAAGGCCAGGCAGGGAATGTCAACCAGCATGCATGTAGCAACTGCACGTGTGACAGATACATGCAATTAATGCACGGCCAATTCCCCTCACAGGTGGCGCTGACAACAGCAGCGACAGCGACATGCTGCTTATTGACGAGGCATGAGAGGATGCCGAGGAGGTGCCAACACCGACACTTCCTGCACCATCAGGCGCAGCACCTCTCCCCGCAGCCAAGGCAACACCAACTGTGCCAGCACCATCAGGCGCAGCACCTCTCCCCGCAGCCAGGGCAACACCAACTGTGCCAGCACCATCAGGCGCAGCACCTCTCCCCGCAGCCAGGGCAATACCAACTGTGCCAGCACCATCAGGTGCAGCACCTCTCCCTGCAGCCAGGGCAAGACCAACAGCGCCAGCACCATCAGGCGCAGCACCTAACCCTGCAGGCAGGGCAAGACCAACAGCGCCAGCACCATCAGGCGCAGCACCTAACCCTGCAGGCAGGGCAAGACCAACAGCGCCAGCACCATACGGTGCAGAACCTTTGACAACCACAACTCCACCACCAGCTGGACCATCTACATCTGGTGCAGCTACTGTGGTGACAGTGCGCACACCCACTGTGGGCAGCCAGCAGAGCAGGCATGGCAGGGCTCGCCAACAGAACACATCACGCAGCGGCAGGAGGGGGATGGCTCTGCGCGTGCCAGGCCTGAGCATTGAGCGCCGGATGCTACGCATACACCAACTGCAGGCACGACGGCAAGGGGCTATTCAACTGCAGCTAAACAACATTGGCCGCAATGTGGTCAATGTGGGTGAGAGGATTGAGCGCATGACGACAGCCATGGAGGCCAACACTGCTGCGCTCATATCGCAGCGCAACTCCGCCCGCCGCCGCCACCGTCAGCTCCTTATGCGCCTGTCAGCCTACACCCGCTCTAACTATATAATCGGGAATGCCACCTCCCAGCTCTCACGACGGTCCCTGGCGCAGCAGCAGCAGTTGATCCAATGCGTTGAGGATGTTGGACGAGTGTTGGAGCAGGTCACCACTGCCGTGCTGGCACTCCATCCTACTGGTCCAGGCAATGTGGGGGGGTGCGACACCAGTGAGGGCACCTCCAGTGTCAGCAGCCTGTCTGCCTCACTGGTTGGCGTGTTACGCCGCAGCACCAGGCCCACTACAGGGACACGTGCCGTCCCAGAGGAAGAGCCAGAGAGGCGTTTGGGTGCTGCGCGCCGGAGGCGCAATTGAGTTTCATGTACATTTTCTGGGACATGCTGCTGATACAAGCATGTCCAGTGTTTAGTTAGGAGCAGTATGGCGCAATACTGCTAGCATTTGATGAATGTAGACATAACATTATTATTGTGCATTTAACAATAATATTTATTCATGCATCATACATCGGCCTCCTGTCATTATTTACATTGGCATGCAATTGTGATTTGTTGGGTGAGGGGAGTGGGTGCATTAGAAACTGTTCATTGTGATGTGGTTGCGGCGTGTGTGTCCTTCAGCTGGGTTCTCCCCGCGTGCATGATGCACATGTGCAGGTGGCCGGTCGTCTCCTTCCGACTCACTGCCAGAGATCTTTACAGGTATCCGGCGCTTGGTAGCAATGTTGTGTAGTATTGCACACACAGCCACAATGCGGCAGCACACATCAGGACTGTAGTACATGGCCCCACCAGTCTTGTGCAGTATGCGGAATCTGCTTTTCAGTAGCCCAAATGTCCGCTCTATGCAGTTCTTTGTGCGTATGTGCTCTACATTATAACGCCTTTGCTGTGGTGTCGCAGGGTTGAGGTATGGGGTGAGGAGGTATTCACGGAGGGCGTAGCCACTGTCACCAGCATGAGAGGAGCAGAGGGTGAGTGCCTGTGCAGCGCAGATACTACATCACAGTGTGACATTGTGGGGCAAGTGTACCTACCAAGTAGGTGTCCTTCACCAAAGTCTCCCCTGGCCAGTCGTGTGTGGAGGCCGCTGTGCCGGAAGATAAAGGAGTCATGTGTACTCCCCGGGTACTGTGCTACAATGTCCGTGATGTATGACTTAGCATTGCAGAACATCTGTATGTTGAGGGAGTGGTAGGACTTGCGATTGCGGTACATGTACTCGGTTGCAGCTGGTGGGCATATGTGGATGTGAGTACAGTCAATGCAGCCTATCACATGTGGGAACTGCGCAACATTGTAGAATTGGTGCTTGGTCACATCCAAATCCTGTTGGCTGGTGGGAAATTTGATGGGCTGGTGTAGCTGGGTCAGCATTGCGTCAAGGAAACTGTGTAGGCAGCGGGACATGGTGGGCTGGGATATCCCCCCAGCAGCCGCAACTATCCCCTGGAAGCTCCCAGAGGCCAGGAGGTGCAGGCTACACAATACATGCACATGTGTAGGCACGGCATTGGTCCGCCTTGTTGGGTGCTGCATCAGGGGGTCAAGGTCCTGTATTAGCTTGATAATCATTGCCCCATTCAGGCGGTACTTGGCATATATCTGCTCTCTGGTTTGGCCCAGCAGGGTGACCCGCTGGCGGAATATCCTCTCCTGGATTCGGCGTCTCCTCCGTGCTGCTCGCTGTAGCCTTCGCCGCCTGACCACCATGTACAGTCCTGGCATTGTGAAACTCCTAATGCTGCTGCTGCATCTCCTTATGTGTGATTGGTCAGGCCTGCATCTGTTTCTGATTGGGCAACGGTTTTTCAAATATTTTTTTTCCATGGCTTTGATGGTTACCACCTGCTTTGGGTTGTCCTTAATTTGCGCCTCGCAAAAAGCGATTTTGGCCTATTTCTCTATTAGCGATTTTTCATGAATACCGATTGCGATTGTATTGAGCAATCGCTATTTTATTCCGATTCGCTAATGCTTTCCTGCCGGAATTCTTCGAATCTTTTAGCGAATGCGCAAAATCTGTGATGAATGCCGATTTTGTGAATTGCGCTCGCAATAGCTTTTTCGCAGCTATTGCGAGCACAATTTCGCTTCATGAATCAGGCTGTAAATTCCAAACAATATGCCTTCTTTGCGATAACTGAAAGGGGCCTGACTGCTGCTCTGTTTTTGAACAACGGTAATGATGAGTATTATGACCCCGCAGTCAAATTCATATATGTTACTCTTTAAACACTGTTTTGTGAGTGCTCACCTATACTCAACACCGCAAATGTTACAAACCATCACAGTTTAGTTGGTGCAATATCTTGGGGGTTCTATCATTTGTAAATCACCTGTTTCAGTGTTTGCAGTAAAACATGATGGAACCAGGAAGATATGCTTCTCTCTCAGTTTGGTATTAAGGTCTGCCACTTCCTTGAAAAGCAGATATCTCATAACCTAGGAGACAGTAGCTCCATGACAAGAGGGGCCCGTTCTACAGTCCATCTCTGGGGCTAGACAGTCTATCTGACACAGAGGGGCAGTCAGTGTTTGAGTCCACAGTAGCAAAGGCGCACATTAGGACCACACAAAACCTTCAAGCTTTCTGCATCTGGCTATCCCACAGGTATGCAGGACGTCTGCATTGGAAGGCCGAATCTGGACTCTTGAGTGTGTTTCAGGGACACTTCTGACACATAGCCAATTGTGTGCTGGGTGTGGGCCTGTATGCATTCCATACTTGGTGGAAGGCAGGGGATATGATTCATGAGGCAATGAGGGGTCCCAAATAGAGGAAGAAAAATAATGTAAAATTAAACTATCCCTTCTTCAAGGGGCCTGGTAAGGAATTCCCTTACCCTGCTCGTAAGCATGAACTGCGGGTGTAGGTCCTGTTTTGGCACTACTCAGGTACAATAGCCAGGCACCTGCTGTGGTGGCTGGGAAACTTGTGTATTTCCCTCACTCAATAGCTTCTAGACATGGAAAACTTGAATTTAGCCTTTACAAATAGGGACTAATTCACAAAGGTATTTATGAGTACAGGACATAGATCTATAAGTGTGCTCTTTCACATAACTGCTACAGGACGATGTGAATAAACACTAAAACTTAAACTCCCCATTAGTAAAAGGGCAATGAGGGCACAGTTGTTTTTATTATGTACTAATTTCATATCAATATTCCCTGAATATTCACATTTCATTTAGATGCTTTGGGCGAATTAACAATGGCATGCAAAAATACTACAAGACTACTACTTTACGTAAGCAAAATGCCTTGGTGAATAGGCCACAAAGAGTCTGAATCTGTGTGCATGCACTGGCGAATTCTAAATATTCTAGTAAGTAATTTCGGCAAGAGAAAAGGTGCTACTTACTTTGGGCAATTTCATTACCTTGGTCAGGTAACATAGTCTGCCATTTTCCTCATCAAGTGTCATTCGCTGCTAATAACATATTCACTGTCAGTATGAATTTTTAACATTTCTCCAAGATCACAATGTATTTATTATTCCTTGTACTCTTAGGGGGTGGGAGCTCACCAGACACGCCCCAACGTAATTACCTCTTGCATGATGGTTCACGTAGTTCCTAATTTCTCGCTCAATTCAATTCAAAGTGTTCATAGCCAGTGCTGTATTATTAGTTTCAATTTGTATCCCTAGACACGTGTTTCATGATTCCTCAATCGTCAGTAGGGAAAAAAGCAAAGTTCATAGGTTGCAGAGCGTGCTGCCTCATCTCTCAGGACCAGTTCCACTCACAGCATGAAGGCGCAGGCTCCCGAGCTCGTCAGCTCGGCGGCTCGGAGAGCCAATCTTTGTACTCTTCGGGGGGTGGGAGCGCACCAGACACGCCCCTACGTAATTACCTCTTGCATGATGGTTCACGTAGTTCATTATTTCTCTTTCAATTCAATTCAAAGTGTTCATAGCCAGTGCTGTATTATTAGTTTCAATTCGTATCCCTAGACACGTGTTTCATGATTCCTCAATCGTCAGTAGGGAAAAAAGCAAAGTTCATAGCTTGCAGGGCGTGCTGCCTCATCTCTAAGGACCAGTTCCACTCACAGCATGAAGGCGCAGACTCCTGAGCTCGTCAGCTCGGTGGCTCGTGAGAGCCAATATTTGTACTCTTAGGGGGGTGGGAGCGCACCAGACACGCCCCAACGTATTTTCCTCTTGCATGATGGTTCATGTAGTTCATAATTTCTCCCTCAATTCAATTCAAAGTGTTCATAGCCAGTGCTGTATTATTAGTTTCAATTCGTATCCCTAGACACGTGTTTCATGATTCCTCAATCGTCAGTAGGGAAAAAAGCAAAGTTCATAGGTTGCAGGGCGTGCTGCCTAATCTCTCAGGACCTGTTCCACTCACAGCATGAAGGCGCAGGCACACAAGCTCGTCTGCTCTGTGGCTCGTGAGAGCCAATCTTTGTACTCTTAGGGGGGTGGGAGCGCACCAGACACGCCCCAACGTAATTACCTCTTGCATGATGGTTCACGTAGTTCATAATTTCTCGCTCAATTCAATTCAAAGTGTTCATAGCCAGTGCTGTATTATTAGTTTCAATTCGTATCCCTAGACACGTGTTTCATGATTCCTCAATCGTCAGTAGGGAAAAAAGCAAAGTTCATAGGTTGCAGGGCGTGCTGCCTCATCTCTCAGTACCAGCTCCACTCACAGCATGAAGGCGCAGGCTCCCGAGCTCGTCAGCTCGGCGGCTCATGAGAGCCAATATTTGTACTCTTAGGGGGGTGGGAGCGCACCAGACACGCCCCCTACGTAATTACCTCTTGCATGATGGTTCACGTAGTTCATAATTTCTCGCTCAATTCAATTCAAAGTGTTCATAGCCAGTGCTGTATTATTAGTTTCAATTCGTATCCCTAGACACGTGTTTCATGACTCCTCAATCGCCAGTAGGGAAAAAAGCAAAGTTCATAGGCTGCAGGGCGTGCTGTCTCATCTCTCAGGACCAGTTCCACTCACAGCATGAAGGCGCAGGCTCCTGAGCTCGTCAGCTCTGCGGCTCATGAGAGCCAATCTTTGTACTCTTAGAGGGGTGGGAGCGCACCAGACACGCCCCAACGTAATTACCTCTTGCATGATGGTTCACGTAGTTCATAATTTCTCGCTCAATTCAATTCAAAGTGTTCATAGCCAGTGCTGTATTATTAGTTTCAATTCGTATCCCTAGACACGTGTTTCATGATTCCTCAATCGTCAGTAGGGAAAAAAGCAAAGTTCATAGGTTGCAGGGCATGCTGCCTAATCTCTCAGGACCAGTTCCACTCACAGCATGAAGGCGCAGGCACACGAGCTCGTCAGCTCTGCGGCTCGTGAGAGCCAATCTGTTAGACCTGTCTGCCCTTTGTGTAGCTCCTCCTAATAATTATTTATTTTGTCCCCTTTTGCCTCTCAAAACCTTTTTATCTTTTTATGGCCACTGAATTTTTTGCGGTGTTGTCCTAGGGGTTAGGTGTTTTCTTTGCCCTCATAGTCCTTTTTCTTAGGCCTAGGTGCCTGTCCCTGACTAGAAAGTAAGGGTCACGCAAAATGGTGGTCATCAACTGCCATAACTGCCACCCCTGAGACTTGACCCATAAGGTAGAATAGGAGCATTCCAGAATCTTCTGGTCCCTTCTGGACCTCCTAAGGTCAGCCTATATAAGGCAGAATGTTGGGCAGCCATTTTAGAAGGTGCCAGATAGTGTGGCATCTTTGAGGAGCTGACTGGAGTGCAGACTGCGGTGAATAGGGAAGGGAGATCCTGTCAGGGTTGATGGTCCTTTAAGGTCTGCTGCTTGTGCAGAGAATCTACCTCCCTTACTGTTGATCTGGCCCAGCTGAGAGAAACTTCCCTGAGGCAGTTTCCATTGTTAAGAGCCCAAGTGAGGACGGCAGAGGTGAGCGCGACCGGGGTACACTGCCTGGTTGAGCGTCAGAAGAAGGAGCTGAGGTGTTACCCTCTACCGTCAACCCACCACTTCTGGATTGTTAGGGGGACTGTAACACGGAAATCCCTTTTTCACTCACCCACGTTCCCGGGTACTGATGAATGCCGGGAGGTTGTCCTGTCATTGAGCCGGGGAGCATTCGACTCCTCCCCCCCCCTTTCTCAAAGAACTGTGGCACCGTTTGTAAATCAAGGAGGTTTGGCCATCCGCTGGAGTCCGGTGGAGGTGAGAGCGCTGCCGAGGGAAGTGTTCCGCCGGCTGCGCAAGTCAGGAAGCTGGTGAGGTCTCTCCCCTGAGGTGGGCGGTGCCGCGCTGCAGTGTTCCTTCTGCCGCGCACACTCCGTGAGGCGGGGCTGGTTGAAAGTGACTCCTGGAGGCGCCGCGCTGCAGCGTTCCTTCTGCCGCACACACTCCGTGAGGCGGGGCTGGTTGAAAGCAACTCCTCGGCGGTGCAGAACCGGTGGGGAAAGAGGCTCGGCTTTACCCGGTGGGTGTCACCCCAAGACCGAAGACCGCCCGACGAGTGAAGAGAAGTTCCCTTCTCCGCTAGTACACCGGATCACAAGCGGAGTGGGGCTCTCCGCTGTAGGAGCTGTAAAAAGGCCTGTATCTGCCATCGGGGGGGGTCTGTGGTGAAATCGAGGACTCCCGGCGGCAGTGAGAGGTCGATGATGGTTATCTCACTCCACAAGTAAGCTGGGGGAGTGGGGCTCTAGAGGGACACCACCGCAGTAAGTTGGCTAATGGGTCAGCTGAGGAATCCAGGTGAAGAGGGAAGAATTGTCAGGGGTTCGTGGGAAATCCAAGAAACTCTACCTTAGTGGCAGGAGTCTGGCCAAGTGTAAGACGGTTCTGGAAACCTCAAATCAGTAACCAGGGAACTGTGTGTTATCAGTACATGGTCAGAGTCCTGGCAGTGATTAGCTATCCTTTTGCTCCATTAGCATTCACTGGAACTCATTCTAACAGTAAAACTGCCTGTACCCAATCTGCCAAGAAGGGCGGGTGTGTGTATTGTAAAGTTAAGCCAAGGCCCTAGCTTGTTTCACTGGACAGGAAAAGGTTAGAGAATTTTGTAGAAAAGTTACAGGGTGTCCAATCAGAAACCTTAGCACTGATTGAGATTGTCAGGATCAGTATTGAGGGAAATGAATCTTTCAACAAATACAATGCAATGTAATGTTGAGTTTTCTGATTATTGATGTGATACAACCAATGGAGAAACCTGTGATTTAAAGGAAAAGAATTGATAAGAATAGTGTGATAAAGTGATAGAGAAAACAAGGTATTTTTATAAAGCAGCACTTATTTTCTTAAAAAAGATTTGGTGTAGTGTCCTTTTTGGAGTGGATGGATGTGTTGTTACTGATGGGTGTGACGCAAACTTAGCACATGTGCTTTGGAGTTAAACCTTGCTACTTAGTGCCAAGCTACCCTATGTGACTTGGACACCCCAGGTCCAACATAATTGGTGTCCAGCGGTGGGATTCAAACTGTGTTTGCGTCTACTCTGAAGTAACAAAGCGTACTCCACAGGCCTACACCTGGAGTTTTCTCCTGGCGGACTTCCTAATTACTTCTTTTGTTTTTTCCAAATTTACTCCTGGTGGTGGGTGGAGGTAGCTTCAAATTGCCCTTTTGAACCAATTCTTCCCGAGTGGTTGTCCCTATATCTCTCATAAGCAAAATGGAATTTGCTCTGGAGGAACTGGAGACCTATACTACAGCCCAGCTTAGAGACTTTTGCCAGAAGATGGGAGTGTTTTTTAAGCGTGGTGCTAAGAAGGGGGAACTCCAGACCAGTTTGAGGGCATGGGTGGCAGCGCATGGAGAGGGAAAGGAGGAGGAAGAGGAGACGGACCAGGACACAGTCATAGAGGTAGGAGGATTGTTTCCACTTGAAATGGGGAACCTACTATCAGGACCTAGGACCCTTTCAAGGGAGGGCAGCAGTGTCTCCGGAAGAAGCTTAACTGAAGCTGAACTAGTGGACAGGAGGGAAAAGAGACAGCTGAAGTGGGAGTTAGCCAAGATGGAAAAGGAGAAAGAGGAACAGAGGATGGCTCACGAGTTGAAACTGAGGGAGCTAGAACTCAAGGCCCTACAAATAGGACCCTCTAATTCTCCAAATGGTGGCAGCGAAACAAAAGAACTGACCAGGGAATCCAGACCCTACCTACCTAAAGATATAGTTGCCAGTTACAGCTCAGGGGATGACATTGCCAAGTGGCTGGCTGCCTATGAGGTCTCCTTAAGAGCCCATGGGATCCAGGAAAAACACTGGGGGGGGTGGTTTATACAAATACATGCCTCCTACTGGACGGGATACACTCTTGGCCCTAGAGCAGGATGAGCAGACTCACTACCCCACCATGAAAGTGGCGCTAATTAAAAAGTTTGGGCTGACCCCAGAGAAGTACAGGCAAAAGTTCAGGGGGAGTCACAAATTAAGCACCCAAAACTGGGTGGATTTCCTGGACTATGCAAGGGAGGCATTGGAGGGCTGGATACAAGGCAGCGAGGTGAGGGACTATGAGGGGTTGTACGACCTATTTCTCAAAGAGCACCTACTCGAGAAATGTTTTCCCGAGCTGCGTCAACACCTGGTGGACAGCAAGCTGACCAACCCCAGGAAGCTTGCAGAGGAGGCGGACATCTGGGCAAGTACCCGTGTGTCCTCAAAGGGGACTGGAGGGGATTCCCAAAGGGCCGGACAGGGCACCCCCCAGAAGAAGGAGGGGGGAGATAAAAAGCGGGAGTTCTCTAAAGGTCCCTAAAATAGTTTCCAGGGAAAGGGAACAGGTTTCACCCCTAAGGCTAACCCGCCCAGAAACCCTCATCCTGGCCAAAGTCAGCAGCCAAGGGTTGTCCACTGCTTTGAGTGTGGTGGTGTTGGACATTATAAGGGAGATGTCAAGTGCCCAAAGAGACCACCCCCTCCCACTGGAGGAAAAGCCCCAGGAGTAGCTAGTGTAGTGCTCAGGGAGGAGTTGCCCTTAAATAAGGGGGGTGAGTGGGCGGGTGTCACCTTAGTGTCCCTGGGAGATCGGGAGATGGTTCCTAAGATCCAGGTGCCCTCAAATACTGTAAAGTATGGGCAATGGGTCACCATCAATGGCCAAAGAGGCTCTGAGAGACACAGGAGCCAGTATGACTATGGTAAGGAGTCAACTGGTGTCTTCAGAGCAGGTGATTCCACATGTACTCCACCCCGCCGCGATGGCTGATGGCAGATTGGGCTACTACCCTGTGGCCGAGGTTCCATTTGAGTGGGAAGGGGTTGCAGGTTCACTTCGAGTTGCCGTAAGCCCTGCCGTGCCAGTCGATTGTCTGCTGGGAAATGACATGGAGCACAATGTCTGGAAGGAGGTGGAATACCGGACTCATCCGGAGATGCTGGGTACACCTGACTGGGCCTGTGCAAGCACAAGGTCTGCGACTACCCGGAGAGGGAGTTCGCCTGGGTTGGAGCCTGGAACAATGGCCCAGCCCGCTGCCAAAAAGGGAAAGACCCGAAGACAGGAGAAGCCTGCTTCGGCTTCCACGCCCCATGAGACAGATCGGCCACCTGCGGTGGTGGGCCAGGAGTCCGTGGAGGGGGAAGTAGTCTCCCTGGAGGACCTACCCATCCCTGCTGAGTGGCATGTGGAGGGAGGGCCTACTAGGGAGGAGTTTTGTAAGGGCCAGAAGGAGTGCCCTACCCTTGAGGGACTGAGGCGACAGGCCGAAGCCCAGGCAGCAGGGAACGTTGCAGGGCACTACCACATTTACTGGGAGGATGGACTCCTCTACAGTGAACCCAAGGTACCTTTGCCCGGTTCATCACGGGCCTTGGTAGTCCCTCAACGATACCGAGCCTTTCTGTTAGAATTGGCTCATGAGATTCCCTTGGCAGGACACTTAGGTCAGGACAAGACCTTTGCCCGGCTTGTCCCCCACTTTTACTGGCCTCACATGAAAGTGGCATCTGACACATACTGTCGGACGTGTGTATCCTGTCAAGCCAGTAGGAAAACAGGGGTGAAGCTGAAAGCTCCCCTGGAACCACTACCTGTCGTTAGCACCCCCTTTGAAAGGGTGGGCATCGACATTGTGGGGCCATTGGATCCACCAACTACAGCTGGTCACAGGTTTATCCTGGTTCTGGTGGATCACGCCACGCGGTACCCAGAGGCAAATTCCTCTGAGGACTGTCACTGCACCTGTTGTGGCTATGGCCCTGATGGGGATCTTTACCCGAGTGGGTTTCCCCAAGGAAGTTGTGTCCGACAGGTGGACCAACTTTATGTCCGCATATATGCGGGCAATGTGGAAGGAGTGTGGAGTGACCTACCGGTTCACCACTCCATACCACCCCCAGTCCAATGGACTGGTAGAGAGGTTCAATAAGACCTTGAAAGGCATGATATGAAGTCTGCCTGAGTGTCAGGATCGGACAAAGGTGCCTGCCTAAACTGTAGAACTACATCTCCCAGAATGCTTAGGGCTGAGGGCAGGGCCTGAGAAAGCATAAAGCATCATGGGAACAGACAAACGGTGCTCGTGATTCGTCATTCCGAAGGGCTGGTATGCGGACGCCCTGTCCCCGCGGAGTTTCTGGCGGAGTTTGACGGAGTTCCTGTTCTTGGATTAACATTGCTTGTAACTTGTTCCGTGGTTGTGGAACAAGACCTTGTCTCGTGGTTCGGCTGAACCACGGGTTCTGTCTCGGCAGGTACCGGCTGGGCTGCCTTCTCAAGGAGCGGTGAGTGGTGCGTGAGACGCCGGATTGCCCCCTCCGCTCTCTCATCTGTTCTGGGGCCATCGACAACACCGGCTGGTGTTGTCTTCTATTAGCGAAGGGTTGGGTGAGACGCGTGAGACGCAGGATTGCCCCCTCAGCGTTCTTGCCATACTCTCCAAACAAAGATTTCCGTAACAGATACCGGCGGGTTCTGTTGTTCCTGGTGTTGGGGTGGCGCGTGAGACGCAGGATTGCCCCCTCCGCGCTCGCACTAGGAAGCTCTCTTTGTTTGGCGACAATACCGGCTGGTACTGTTACCCTGATTATTCACTGGGTGTGACACGTGAGACGCCGGATTGCCCCCTCCGCGTTTGCATCAGGAAGTTCTTTGTTTCGTGCGGCGGTACCGGCTGGTACTGCCACTCTGCTTATTTTCGGTGAGGTGCGAGAGACGCAGGATTGCACCCTCCGCGCACTCACACATCCAATGCTATCACGACTGGCGCTCGGCTGAGTGCGTTCTCCAGTATCGGTGTGGTTCATTGCCTTTAGAGTCAAGAGACGCTGGATTTGCACCCTCTTGGAACACATACATGATCTTTGTTCACCTTTTACTTTCGTTGGGAGACTTTATCCCTCTAGGGCACCTCGTGGGTGCTCCCCTCCAGGTGGGAGGGTTTATTGTAGTTATTGTTCTTCTTTCATTTGAACTGAGGAGTCAGTCATTTCCCGTTTCGGGTGGAGATCGTTATTCCCCTATTGTCGGAGCTGAGACGGGAAGGGGTCACCTCCTGAAAATACCTCAGGTACACTTCTGTATATTTCTATTAATTGAATATACAAGTAAAAGAGGGCGTGTTCTTATACGTGTTCTTTTCTTTTTCATTACAGGACCTGATTCCCAGGGGTTCTTTAACCCCGACTTTTTCCCTCGCCTGACTGCCTTGCACTCTGTATCGTGTATAACACCGGAGTGCAGGGAAGTCTGGAAGTGGACCCCTTTAGAGCATCTCTCCGATCCTGAGGAGCCACAACCGTGACACTGAGAGCCTACGGAGGAAATGGGACGTCCTCCTGCCCTGTCTGCTATTTTCCTACAGAGAAGTGCCGCAGAAGGGGGTGGGCTTCAGCCCCTTTGAGCTGTTGTACGGGCACCCTGTGCGTGGACCTCTCAGCCTGGTGAAGGATGGATGGGAAAAGTCTCCCAGAAAGCCTCCTCAGGATGTGGTGAGCTACATGCTGGCCTTCCGGAGCCAAATGGCAAAGTTGTGGAAGCAAGCTTCTGACAACTTGGAAGCCAGTCAGGCAGTAATGAAAGAATGGTACAACCACAATGCTCACCCGGTGGAGTTGGAGCCTGGCCAGAAAGTGTGGGTGATGGAACCTGGAGAGCTAAGTGCCCTTCAAGATCATTGGGCAGGCCCCTTTGAGGTGTTGGAAAAGAAGGGTAAGGCCATCTACCTGGTGGATCTTAAGACCCCTCGACAGCCCTTACGGGTGCTGCATGCCAATCGCCTCAAACCCCACCATGAGAGGCCCGAGGTCATCTTGATGATGGTGACTGATGGTGCCGAGGAAGCAGAAAGCGAGCCCCTCCCTGATCTCTTCTCGTCTCAAGAGAAGGATGGGTCGGTGGAGGGAGTGATTCTCTCCCCATCCCTAACTCCTGAGGAGCGAGAGGACTGCCGCCAGCTATTGGAGCAGTACTCCTCGTTGTTCTCCCTTGTCCCAGGAAGAACCCACCTGTGTACCCATGATGTGGACACAGGAGACAGCCCACCAGTGAAGTCAAAGACCTACCGGCTGTCAGACAAGGTGAAGGCCAGCATCCATGGTGAGGTTACCAAGATGCTGGAGCTAGGAGTCATTGAACCTTCCAGTAGCCCCTGGTCCAGCCCGGTGGTGTTCGTACCAAAAGCTGCCCCACCAGGCACCACTCCAGAACTGAGGTTCTGTGTGGATTACCGGGGACTGAACTCAGTAACCAAGACTGATGCTCATCCGATCCCTAGGGCGGATGAATTGATTGACCGGCTGGGAGCTGCCCAATATCTGAGTACCTTTGACCTCACTTCAGGGTACTGGCAGATCTCCCTTACAGATGGAGCAAAAGAAAGGTCAGCTTTCTCCATGACTGAGGGACACTTCCAGTTCTGCGTGATGCCCTTTGGGCTCAAGAACGCCCCTGCCACTTTTCAGCGACTGGTGATCCAGGTCCTCTCCGGAATGGAGGCTTTCTCCACTGCTTACCTGGATGACATTGCCGTCTTCAGCAGCAGTTGGGAGGACCATTTGTATCACTTGCAAGCAGTTCTCCAGGCCCTGAAACAAGCTGGCTTGACAACCAAGGCCAGCAAATGTCAGATTGGGCAGGGGTCGGTTGTGTACTTAGGTCACTTGGTGGGTAGGGGAACAGTGCAGCCCCTCCAGGCGAAGATTGAGGCAATCATGGCCTGGGAACCCCCCAAGACCCAGACTGAGGTCCGAGCTTTCCTGGGCCTCACAGGTTACTACCGACGCTTTGTGAAGGGGTATGGCACTATTGTAGCGCCCCTCACAGAGCTCACATCCAAGAAACAACCTCGACGGGTAGTCTGGACAGAGGCTTGTCAGCAAGCCTTTGAGAAACTGAAACAGGCAATGTGTGCAGCACCGGTCCTGAGGGCCCCAGACTTCTCCAAGGAGTTCATTGTCCAGACAGACGCATCAGAGCATGGCATTGGGGCAGTGTTATCGCAACTCAATGAAGAGGGTCTGGATCAGCCTGTAGTCTTCCTGTCCAGGAGACTGCTTCCCCGGGAACAAAAGTGGAGTGCAATTGAGCGGGAGGCTTTTGCGGTGGTATGGGCTCTGAAGAAGCTGCGGCCATACCTGTTTGGCTCGCACTTCCTGGTTCAGACCGACCACCGACCCCTTCGTTGGCTGATGCAAATGAAGGGGGAAAATCCCAAGTTGTTGAGATGGTCCATCTCCCTACAGGGAATGGACTTCTGGGTGGAACATCGGCCTGGATGGACCACGCCAATGCAGACGGTCTCTCTAGGTATTTCCGCCTTAGTGATGAGGTCTCCCAAGGGGTTGGGTAGCTCTCCCCACTTTCAGCTGGGGGGGACACATGTTAGACCTGTCTGCCCTTTGTGTAGCTCCTCCTAATAATTATTTATTTTGTCCCCTTTTGCCCCTCAAAACCTTTTTATCTTTTTATGTCCACTGTATTTTTTGCGGTGTTGTCCTAGGGGTTAGGTGTTTTCTTTGCCCTCATAGTCCTTTTTCTTAGGCCTAGGTGCCTGTCCCTGACTAGAAAGTAAGGGTCACGCAAAATGGTGGTCATCAACTGCCATAACTGCCACCCCTGAGACTTGACCCATAGGGTAGAATAGGAGCATTCCAGAACCTTCTGGTCCCTTCTGGACCTCCTAAGGTCAGCCTATATAAGGCGGAATGTTGGGCAGCCATTTTAGAAGGTGCCAGATAGTGTGGCATCTTTGAGGAGCTGACTGGAGTGCAGACTGCGGTGAATAGGGAAGGGAGATCCTGTCAGGGTTGATGGTCCTTTAAGGTCTGCTGCTTGTGCAGAGAATCTACCTCCCTTACTGTTGATCTGGCCCAGCTGAGAGAAACTTCCCTGAGGCAGTTTCCATTGTTAAGAGCCCAAGTGAGGACGGCAGCGGTGAGCGCGACCGGGGTACACTGCCTGGTTGAGCGTCAGAAGAAGGAGCTGAGGTGTTACCCTCTACCGCCAACCCACCACTTCTGGATTGTTAGGGGGACTGTAACACGGAAATCCCTTTTTCACTCACCCACGTTCCCGGGTACTGATGAATGCCGGGAGGTTGTCCTGTCATTGAGCCGGGGAGCATTCGACTCCTTCCCCACCCTTTCTCAAAGAACTGTGGCACAGTTTGTAAATCAAGGAGGTTTGGCCATCCGCTGGAGTCCGGTGGAGGTGAGAGCGCTGCCGAGGGAAGTGTTCCGCCGGCTGCGCGAGTCAGGAAGCTGGTGAGGTCTCTCCCCTGAGGTGGGCGGCGCCGCGCTGCAGTGTTCCTTCTGCCGCGCACACTCCGTGAGGCGGGGCTGGTTGAAAGCGACTCCTGGAGGCGCCGCGCTGCAGCGTTCCTTCTGCCACGCACACTCCGTGAGGCGGGGCTGGTTGAAAGCGACTCCTCGGCGGCGCAGAACCGGTGGGGAAAGAGGCTCGGCTTTACCCGGTGGGTGTCACCCCAAGACCGAAGACCGCCCGACGAGTGAAGAGAAGTTCCCTTCTCCGCTAGTACACCGGATCACAAGCGGAGTGGGGCTCTCCGCTGTAGGAGCTGTAAAAAGGCCTGTATCTGCCATCGGGGGGGTCTGTGGTGAAATCGAGGACTCCCGGCGGCAGTGAGAGGTCGATGATGGTTATCTCACTCCACAAGTAAGCTGGGGGAGTGGGGCTCTAGAGGGACATCACCGCAGTAAGTTGGCTAACGGGTCAGCTGAGGCATCCAGGTGAAGAGGGAAGAATTGTCAGGGGTTCGTGGGAAATCCAAGAAACTCTACCTTAGTGGCAGGAGTCTGGCCAAGTGTAAGACGGTTCTGGAAACCTCAAATCAGTAACCAGGGAACTGTGTGTTATCAGTACATGGTCAGAGTCCTGGCAGTGATTAACTATCCTTTTGCTCCACTCGCATTCACAGGAACTCATTCTAACAGTAAAACTGCCTGTACCCAATCTGCCAAGAAGGGCGGGTGTGTGTATTGTAAAGTTAAGCCAAGGCCCTAGCTTGTTTCACTGGACAGGAAAAGGTTAGAGAAATTTGTAGAAAAGTTACAGGGTGTCCAATCAGAAACCTTAGCACTGATTGAGATTGTCAGGATCAGTATTGAGGGAAATGAATCTTTCAACAAATACAATGCAAAGTAATGTTGAGTTTTCTGATTATTGATGTGATGCAACCAATGGAGAAACCTGTGATTTAAAGGAAAAGAATTGATAAGAATAGCGTGATAAAGTGATAGAGAAAACAAGGTATTTTTATAAAGCAGCACTTATTTTCTTAAAAAAGATTTGGTGTAGTGTCCTTTTTGGAGTGGATGGATGTGTTGTTACTGATGGGTGTGACGCAAACTTAGCACATGTGCTTTGGAGTTAAACCTTGCTACTTAGTGCCAAGCTACCCTATGTGACTTGTACACCCCAGGTCCAACACAATCTTTGTACTCTTAGGGGGGTGGGAGCGCACCAGACACGCCCCAACGTATTTACCTCTTGCATGATGGTTCACGTAGTTCATAATTTCTCGCTCAATTCAATTCAAAGCGTTCATAGCCAGTGCTGTATTATTAGTTTCAATTCGTATCCCTAGACACTTGTTTCATGATTCCTCAATCGTCAGTAGGGAAAAAAAGCAAAGTTCATAGGTTGCAGGGCGTGCTGCCTCATCTCTCAGGACCAGCTCCACTCACAGCATCAAGGCGCAGGCTCCCGAGCTCGTCAGCTCGGTGGCTCATGAGAGCCAATATTTGTACTCTTAGGGGGGTGGGAGCACACCAGACACGCCCCAACGTAATTACCTCTTGCATGATGGTTCACGTAGTTCATAATTTCTCACTCAATTCAATGCAAAGTGTTCATAGCCTGTGCCGTATTATTAGTTTCAATTCGTATCCCTAGACACGTGTTTCATGATTCCTCAATCGTCAGTAGGGAAAAAAGCAAAGTTCATAGGTTGCAGGGCGTGCTGACTCATCTCTCAGGACCAGTTCCACTCACAGCATGAAGGCGCAGGCTCCCGAGCTCGTCAGCTCGGCGGCTCGTGAGAGCCATTATTTGTACTCTTAGGGGGGTGGGAGCGCACCAGACATGCCCCAATGTAATTACCTCTTGCATGATGGTTCACGTAGTTCATAATTTCTCGCTCAATTCCATTCAAAGTGTTCATAGCCAGTGCTGTATTATTAGTTTCAATTCGTATCCCTAGACACGTGTTTCATGATTCCTCAATCGTCAGTAGAGAAAAAAGCAAAGTTCATCGGTTCCAGGGCGTGCTGCCTCATCTCTCAGGACCAGTTCCATTCACAGCATGAAGGCGCAGGCTCCCGAGCTCGTCAGCTCGGCGGCTCGTGAGAGCCAATATTTGTACTCTTAGGGGGGTGGGAGCGCACCAGACACGCCCCAACGTAATTACCTCTTGCATGATGGTTCACGTAGTGCATAATTTCTCGCTCAATTCAATTCAAAGTGTTGATAGCCAGTGCTGTATTATTAGTTTCAATTCGTATCCCTAGACACGTGTTTCATGATTCCTCAATCGTCAGTAGGGAAAAAAAGCAAAGTTCATAGGTTGCAGGGCGTGCTGCCTAATCTCTCAGGACCAGGTCCACTCACAGCATGAAGGCGCAGGCACACGAGCTCGTCAGCTCGGCGGCTCGTGAGAGCCAATCTTTGTACTCTTAGGGGGGTGGGAGCGCACCAGACACGCCCCAACGTAATTACCTCTTGCATGATTGTTCACGTAGTTCATAATTTCTCGCTCAATTCAATTCAAAGTGTTCATAGCCCGTGCTGTATTATTAGTTTCAATTCGTATCCCTAGACACGTGTTTCATGATTCCTCAATCGTCAGTAGGGAAAAAAGCAAAGTTCATAGGATGCAGGGCGTGCTGCCTCATCTCTCAGGACCAGTTCCACTCACAGCATGAAGGCGCAGGCTCCCGAGCTCGTCAGCTCGGCGGCTCGTGAGAGCCAATCTTTGTACTCTTAGGGGGGTGGGAGCGCACCAGACACGCCCCAACGTATTTACCTCTTGCATGATGATTCACGTAGTTCATAATTTCTCACTCAATTCAATTCAAAGTGTTCATAGCCAGTGCTGTATTATTAGTTTCAATTCGTATCCCTAGACACTTGTTTCATGATTCCTCAATCGTCAGTAGGGAAAAAAGCAAAGTTCATAGGTTGCAGGGCGTGCTGCCTCATCTCTCAGGACCAGTTCCACTCACAGCATGAAGGCGCAGGCTCCCGAGCACGTCAGCTCGGCGGCTCGTGAGAGCCAATCTTTGTACTCTTAGGGGGGTGGGAGCGCACCAGACACGCCCCAACGTAATTACCTCTTGCATGATGGTTCACGTAGTTCATAATTTCTCGCTCAATTCAATTCAAAGTGTTCATAGCCAGTGCTGTATTATTAGTTTCAATTCGTATCCCTAGACACTTGTTTCATGATTCCTCAATCGTCAGTAGGGAAAAAAGCAAAGTTGATAGGTTGCAGGGCGTGCTGCCTCATCTCTCAGGACCAGCTCCACTCACAGCATCAAGGCGCAGGCTCCCGAGCTCGTCAGCTCGGTGGCTCATGAGAGCCAATATTTGTACTCTAAGGGGGGTGGGAGTGCACCAGACACGCCCCAACGTAATTACCTCTTGCATGATGGTTCACGTAGTTCATAATTTCTCACTCAATTCAATGCAAAGTGTTCATAGCCTGTGCCGTATTATTAGTTTCTATTCGTATCCCTAGACACGTGTTTCATGATTCCTCAATCGTCAGTAGAGAAAAAAGCAAAGTTCATAGGTTGCAGGGCGTGCTGCCTCATCTCTCAGGACCAGTTCCACTCACAGCATGAAGGCGCAGGCTCCCGAGCTCGTCAGCTCGGCGGCTCGTGAGAGCCAATATTTGTACTCTTAGGGGGGTGGTAGCGCACCAGACATGCCCCAATGTAATTACCTCTTGCATGATGGTTCACGTAGTTCATAATTTCTCGCTCAATTCAATTCAAAGTGTTCATAGCCTGTGCCGTATTATTAGTTTCAATTCGTATCCCTAGACACGTGTTTTATGATTCCTCAATCGTCAGTAGGGAAAAAAGCAAAGTTCATAGGTTGCAGGGCGTGCTGACTCATCTCTCAGGACCAGTTCCACTCACAGCATGAAGGCGCAGGCTCCCGAGCTCGTCAGCTCGGCGGCTCGTGAGAGCCAATATTTGTACTCTTAGGGGGGTGGGAGCGCACCAGACATGCCCCAATGTAATTACCTCTTGCATGATGGTTTACGTAGTTCATAATTTCTCGCTCAATTCCATTCAAAGTGTTCATAGCCAGTGCTGTATTATTAGTTTCAATTCGTATCCCTAGACACGTGTTTCATGATTCCTCAATCGTCAGTAGAGAAAAAAGCAAAGTTCATCGGTTCCAGGGCGTGCTGCCTCATCTCTCAGGACCAGTTCCATTCACAGCATGAAGGCGCAGGCTCCCGAGCTCGTCAGCTCGGCGGCTCGTGAGAGCCAATATTTGTACTCTTAGGGGGGTGGGAGCGCACCAGACACGCCCCAACGTAATTACCTCTTGCATGATGGTTCACGTAGTGCATAATTTCTCGCTCAATTCAATTCAAAGTGTTCATAGCCAGTGCTGTATTATTAGTTTCAATTCGTATCCCTAGACACGTGTTTCATGATTCCTCAATCGTCAGTAGGGAAAAAAGCAAAGTTCATAGGTTGCAGGGCGTGCTGCCTAATCTCTCAGGACCAGGTCCACTCACAGCATGAAGGCGCAGGCACACGAGCTCGTCAGCTCGGCGGCTCGTGAGAGCCAATCTTTGTACTCTTAGGGGGGTGGGAGCGCACCAGACACGCCCCAACGTAATTACCTCTTGCATGATTGTTCACGTAGTTCATAATTTCTCGCTCAATTCAATTCAAAGTGTTCATAGCCCGTGCTGTATTATTAGTTTCAATCCGTATCCCTAGACACGTGTTTCATGATTCCTCAATCGTCAGTAGGGAAAAAAGCAAAGTTCATAGGATGCAGGGCGTGCTGCCTCATCTCTCAGGACCAGTTCCACTCACAGCATGAAGGCGCAGGCTCCCGAGCTCGTCAGCTCGGCGGCTCGTGAGAGCCAATCTTTGTACTCTTAGGGGGTGGGAGCGCACCAGACACGCCCCAACGTATTTACCTCTTGCATGATGGTTCACGTAGTTCATAATTTCTCACTCAATTCAATTCAAAGTGTTCATAGCCAGTGCTGTATTATTAGTTTCAATTCGTATCCCTAGACACTTGTTTCATGATTCCTCAATCGTCAGTAGGGAAAAAAGCAAAGTTCATAGGTTGCAGGGCGTGCTGCCTCATCTCTCAGGACCAGTTCCACTCACAGCATGAAGGCGCAGGCTCCCGAGCACGTCAGCTCGGCGGCTCGTGAGAGCCAATCTTTGTACTCTTAGGGGGGTGGGAGCGCACCAGACACGCCCCAACGTAATTACCTCTTGCATGATGGTTCACGTAGTTCATAATTTCTTGCTCAATTCAATTCAAAGTGTTCATAGCCAGTGCTGTATTATTAGTTTCAATTCGTATCCCTAGACACGTGTTTCATGATTCCTCAATCGTCAGTAGGGAAAAAAGCAAAGTTCATAGGTTGCAGGGCGTGCTGCCTCATCTCTCAGGACCAGTTGCACTCACAGCATGAAGGCGCAGGCTCCTGAGCTCGTCAGCTCTGCGGCTCATGAGAGCCAATCTTTGTACTCTTAGGGGGGTGGGAGCGCACCAGACACGCCCCAACGTAATTACCTCTTGCATGATGGTTCACGTAGTTCATAATTTCTCACTCAATTCAATTCAAAGTGTTCATAGCCAGTGCTGTATTATTAGTTTCAATTCGTATCCCTAGACACGTGTTTCATGATTCCTCAATCGTCAGTAGGGAAAAAAGCAAAGTTCATAGGTTGCAGGGCGTGCTGCCTAATCTCTCAGGACCAGTTCCACTCACAGCATGAAGGCACAGGCACACGAGCTCGTCAGTTCTGCGGCTCGTGAGAGCCAATCTTTGTACTCTTAGGGGGGTGGGAGCGCACCAGACACGCCCCAACGTAATTACCTCTTGCATGATGGTTCACGTAGTTCATAATTTCTCGCTCAATTCAATTCAAACTGTTCATAGCCAGTGCTGTATTATTAGTTTCAATTCGTATCCCTAGACACTTGTTTCATGATTCCTCAATCGTCAGTAGGGAAAAAAGCAAAGTTGATAGGTTGCAGGGCGTGCTGCCTCATCTCTCAGGACCAGCTCCACTCACAGCATCAAGGCGCAGGCTCCCGAGCTCGTCAGCTCGGTGGCTCATGAGAGCCAATATTTGTACTCTTAGGGGGGTGGGAGCGCACCAGACACGCCCCAACGTAATTACCTCTTGCATGATGGTTCACGTAGTTCATAATTTCCTACTCAATTCAATGCAAAGTGTTCATAGCCTGTGCCGTATTATTAGTTTCTATTCGTATCCCTAGACACGTGTTTCATGATTCCTCAATCGTCAGTAGAGAAAAAAGCAAAGTTCATAGGTTGCAGAGCGTGCTGCCTCATCTCTCAGGACCAGTTCCACTCACAGCATGAAGGCGCAGGCTCCCGAGCTCGTCAGCTTGGTGGCTCATGAGAGCCAATATTTGTACTCTTGGGGGGTGGGAGCGCACCAGACATGCCCCAATGTAATTACCTCTCGCATGATGGTTCACGTAGTTCATAATTTCTCGCTCAATTCAATTCAAAGTGTTCATAGCCAGTGCTGTATTATTAGTTTCAATTCGTATCCCTAGACACGTTTTTCATGATTCCTCAATCGTCAGTAGAGAAAAAAGCAAAGTTCATCGGTTCCAGGGCGTGCTGCCTCATCTCTCAGGACCAGTTCCACTCACAGCATGAAGGCGCAGGCTCCCGAGCTCGTCAGCTCGGCGGCTCGTGAGAGCCAATATTTGTACTCTTAGGGGGGTGGGAGCGCACCAGACACGCCCCAACGTAATTACCTCTTGCATGATGGTTCACCTAGTGCATAATTTCTCGCTCAATTCAATTCAAAGTGTTCATAGCCAGTGCTGTATTATTAGTTTCAATTCGTATCCCTAGACACGTGTTTCATGATTCCTCAATCGTCAGTAGGGAAAAAAGCAAAGTTCATAGGTTGCAGGGCGTGCTGCCTAATCTCTCAGGACCAGTTTCACTCACAGCATGAAGGCGCAGGCACACAAGCTCGTCAGCTCGGAGGCTCGTGAGAGCCAATCTTTGTACTCTTAGGGGGGTGGGAGCGCACCAGACACGCCCCAACGTAATTACCTCTTGCATGATTGTTCACGTAGTTCATAATTTCTCGCTCAATTCAATTCAAAGTGTTCATAGCCCGTGCTGTATTATTAGTTTCAATTCGTATCCCTAGACACGTGTTTCATGATTCCTCAATCGTCAGTAGGGAAAAAAGCAAAGTTCATAGGTTGCAGGGCGTGCTGCCTCATCTCTCAGGACCAGTTCCACTCACAGCATGAAGGCGCAGGCTCCCGAGCTCGTCAGCTCGGCGGCTCGTGAGAGCCAATCTTTGTACTCTTAGGGGGGTGGGAGCGCACCAGACACGCCCCAACGTATTTACCTCTTGCATGATGGTTCACGTAGTTCATAATTTCTCATTCAATTCAATTCAAAGTGTTCATAGCCAGTGCTGTATTATTAGTTTCAATTCGTATCCCTAGACACTTGTTTCATGATTCCTCAATCGTCAGTAGGGAAAAAAGCAAAGTTCATAGGTTGCAGGGCGTGCTGCCTCATCTCTCAGGACCAGTTCCAATCACAGCATGAAGGTGCAGGCTCCCGAGCACGTCAGCTCGGCGGCTCGTAAGAGCCAATCTTTGTACTCTTAGGGGGGTGGGAGCGCACCAGACACGCCCCAACGTAATTACCTCTTGCATGATGGTTCACGTAGTTCATAATTTCTCGCTCAATTCAATTCAAAGTGTTCATAGCCAGTGCTGTATTATTAGTTTCAATTCGTATCCCTAGACACGTGTTTCATGATTCCTCAATCGTCAGTAGGGAAAAAAGCAAAGTTCATAGGTTGCAGGGCGTGCTGCCTCATCTCTCAGGACCAGTTCCACTCACAGCATGAAGGCGCAGGCTCCTGAGCTCGTCAGCTCTGCGGCTCATGAGAGCCAATCTTTGTACTTTTAGGGGGATGGGAGCGCACCAGACACGCCCCAACGTAATTACCTCTTGCATGATGGTTCACGTAGTTCATAATTTCTCGCTCAATTCAATTCAAAGTGTTCATAGCCAGTGCTGTATTATTAGTTTCAATTCGTATCCCTAGACACGTGTTTCATGATTCCTCAATTGTCAGTAAGGAAAAAAGCAAAGTTCATAGGTTGCAGGGCATGCTGCCTATTCTCTCAGGACCAGTTCCACTCACAGCATGAAGGTGCAGACTCCCGAGCACGTCAGCTCGGCGGCTCGTGAGAGCCAATCTTTGTACTCTTAGGGGGGTGGGAGCGCACCAGACATGCCCCAATGTAATTACCTCTTGCATGATGGTTCACGTAGTTCATAATTTCTCGCTCAATTCCATTCAAAGTGTTCATAGCCAGTGCTGTATTATTAGTTTCAATTCGTATCCCTAGACACGTGTTTTATGATTCCTCAATCGTCAGTAGGGAAAAAAGCAAAGTTCATAGGTTGCAGGGCGTGCTGCCTAATCTCTCAGGACCAGGTCCACTCACAGCATGAAGGCGCAGGCACACGAGCTCGTCAGCTCGGCGGCTCGTGAGAGCCAATCTTTGTACTCTTAGGGGGGTGGGAGCGCACCAGACACGCCCCAACGTAATTACCTCTTGCATGATTGTTCACGTAGTTCATAATTTCTCGCTCAATTCAATTCAAAGTGTTCATAGCCCGTGCTGTATTATTAGTTTCAATCCGTATCCCTAGACACGTGTTTCATGATTCCTCAATCGTCAGTAGGGAAAAAAGCAAAGTTCATAGGATGCAGGGCGTGCTGCCTCATCTCTCAGGACCAGTTCCACTCACAGCATGAAGGCGCAGGCTCCCGAGCTCGTCAGCTCGGCGGCTCGTGAGAGCCAATCTTTGTACTCTTAGGGGGTGGGAGCGCACCAGACACGCCCCAACGTATTTACCTCTTGCATGATGGTTCACGTAGTTCATAATTTCTCACTCAATTCAATTCAAAGTGTTCATAGCCAGTGCTGTATTATTAGTTTCAATTCGTATCCCTAGACACTTGTTTCATGATTCCTCAATCGTCAGTAGGGAAAAAAGCAAAGTTCATAGGTTGCAGGGTGTGCTGCCTCATCTCTCAGGACCAGTTCCACTCACAGCATGAAGGCGCAGGCTCCCGAGCACGTCAGCTCGGCGGCTCGTGAGAGCCAATCTTTGTACTCTTAGGGGGGTGGGAGCGCACCAGACACGCCCCAACGTAATTACCTCTTGCATGATGGTTCACGTAGTTCATAATTTCTCGCTCAATTCAATTCAAAGTGTTCATAGCCAGTGCTGTATTATTCGTTTCAATTCGTATCCCTAGACACGTGTTTCATGATTCCTCAATCGTCAGTAGGGAAAAAAGCAAAGTTCATAGGTTGCAGGGCGTGCTGCCTCATCTCTCAGGACCAGTTGCACTCACAGCATGAAGGCGCAGGCTCCTGAGCTCGTTAGCTCTGCGGCTCATGAGAGCCAATCTTTGTACTCTTAGGGGGGTGGGAGCGCACCAGACACGCCCCAACGTAATTACCTCTTGCATGATGGTTCACGTAGTTCATAATTTCTCACTCAATTCAATTCAAAGTGTTCATAGCCAGTGCTGTATTATTAGTTTCAATTCGTATCCCTAGACACGTGTTTCATGATTCCTCAATCGTCAGTAGGGAAAAAAGCAAAGTTCATAGGTTGCAGGGCGTGCTGCCTAATCTCTCAGGACCAGTTCCACTCACAGCATGAAGGCACAGGCACACGAGCTCGTCAGTTCTGCGGCTCGTGAGAGCCAATCTTTGTACTCTTAGGGGGGTGGGAGCGCACCAGACACGCCCCAACGTAATTACCTCTTGCATGATGGTTCACGTAGTTCATAATTTCTCGCTCAATTCAATTCAAACTGTTCATAGCCAGTGCTGTATTATTAGTTTCAATTCGTATCCCTAGACACTTGTTTCATGATTCCTCAATCGTCAGTAGGGAAAAAAGCAAAGTTGATAGGTTGCAGGGCGTGCTGCCTCATCTCTCAGGACCAGCTCCACTCACAGCATCAAGGCGCAGGCTCCCGAGCTCGTCAGCTCGGTGGCTCATGAGAGCCAATATTTGTACTCTTAGGGGGGTGGGAGCGCACCAGACACGCCCCAACGTAATTACCTCTTGCATGATGGTTCACGTAGTTCATAATTTCCTACTCAATTCAATGCAAAGTGTTCATAGCCTGTGCCATATTATTAGTTTCTATTCGTATCCCTAGACACGTGTTTCATGATTCCTCAATCGTCAGTAGAGAAAAAAGCAAAGTTCATAGGTTGCAGAGCGTGCTGCCTCATCTCTCAGGACCAGTTCCACTCACAGCATGAAGGCGCAGGCTCCCGAGCTCGTCAGCTTGGTGGCTCATGAGAGCCAATATTTGTACTCTTGGGGGGTGGGAGCGCACCAGACATGCCCCAATGTAATTACCTCTCGCATGATGGTTCACGTAGTTCATAATTTCTCGCTCAATTCAATTCAAAGTGTTCATAGCCAGTGCTGTATTATTAGTTTCAATTCGTATCCCTAGACACGTTTTTCATGATTCCTCAATCGTCAGTAGAGAAAAAAGCAAAGTTCATCGGTTCCAGGGCGTGCTGCCTCATCTCTCAGGACCAGTTCCACTCACAGCATGAAGGCGCAGGCTCCCGAGCTCATCAGCTCGGCGGCTCGTGAGAGCCAATATTTGTACTCTTAGGGGGGTGGGAGCGCACCAGACACGCCCCAACGTAATTACCTCTTGCATGATGGTTCACCTAGTGCATAATTTTTTGCTCAATTCAATTCAAAGTGTTCATAGCCAGTGCTGTATTATTAGTTTCAATTCGTATCCCTAGACACGTGTTTCATGATTCCTCAATCGTCAGTAGGGAAAAAAGCAAAGTTCATAGGTTGCAGGGCGTGCTGCCTAATCTCTCAGGACCAGTTTCACTCACAGCATGAAGGCGCAGGCACACAAGCTCGTCAGCTCGGAGGCTCGTGAGAGCCAATCTTTGTACTCTTAGGGGGGTGGGAGCGCACCAGACACGCCCCAACGTAATTACCTCTTGCATGATTGTTCACGTAGTTCATAATTTCTCGCTCAATTCAATTCAAAGTGTTCATAGCCCGTGCTGTATTATTAGTTTCAATTCGTATCCCTAGACACGTGTTTCATGATTCCTCAATCGTCAGTAGGGAAAAAAGCAAAGTTCATAGGTTGCAGGGCGTGCTGCCTCATCTCTCAGGACCAGTTCCACTCACAGCATGAAGGCGCAGGCTCCCGAGCTCGTCAGCTCGGCGGCTCGTGAGAGCCAATCTTTGTACTCTTAGGGGGGTGGGAGCGCACCAGACACGCCCGAACGTATTTACCTCTTGCATGATGTTTCACGTAGTTCATAATTTCTCATTCAATTCAATTCAAAGTGTTCATAGCCAGTGCTGTAATATTAGTTTCAATTCGTATCCCTAGACACTTGTTTCATGATTCCTCAATCGTCAGTAGGGAAAAAAGCAAAGTTCATAGGTTGCAGGGCGTGCTGCCTCATCTCTCAGGACCAGTTCCACTCACAGCATGAAGGCGCAGGCTCCCGAGCACGTCAGCTCGGCGGCTCGTAAGAGCCAATCTTTGTACTCTTAGGGGGGTGGGAGCGCACCAGACACGCCCCAACGTAATTACCTCTTGCATGATGGTTCACGTAGTTCATAATTTCTCGCTCAATTCAATTCAAAGTGTTCATAGCCAGTGCTGTATTATTAGTTTCAATTCATATCCCTAGACACGTGTTTCATGATTCCTCAATCGTCAGTAGGGAAAAAAGCAAAGTTCATAGGTTGCAGGGCGTGCTGCCTCATCTCTCAGGACCAGTTCCACTCACAGCATGAAGGCGCAGGCTCCTGAGCTCGTCAGCTCTGCGGCTCATGAGAGCCAATCTTTGTACTTTTAGGGGGATGGGAGCGCACCAGACACGCCCCAACGTAATTACCTCTTGCATGATGGTTCACGTAGTTCATAATTTCTCGCTCAATTCAATTCAAAGTGTTCATAGCCAGTGCTGTATTATTAGTTTCAATTCGTATCCCTAGACACGTGTTTCATGATTCCTCAATTGTCAGTAGGGAAAAAAGCAAAGTTCATAGGTTGCAGGGCGTGCTGCCTATTCTCTCAGGACCAGTTCCACTCACAGCATGAAAGCGCAGGCACACAAGCTCGTCAGCTCTGCGGCTAATGAGAGCCAATCTTTGTACTCTTAGGGGGGTGGGAGCGCACCAGACACGCCCCAACGTATTTACCTCTTGCATGATGGTTCACGTAGTTCATAATTTCTCACTCAATTCAATTCAAAGTGTTCATAGCCAGTGCTGTATTATTAGTTTCAATTCGTATCCCTAGACACGTGTTTCATGATTCCTCAATCGTCAGTAGGGAAAAAAGCAAAGTTCATAGGTTGCAGGGCGTGCTGCCTCATCTCTCAGGACCAGTTCCACTCACAGCATGAAGGCGCAGGCTCCTGAGCTCGTCAGCTCTGCGGCTCATGAGAGCCAATCTTTGTACTTTTAGGGGGATGGGAGCGCACCAGACACGCCCCAACGTAATTACCTCTTGCATGATGGTTCACGTAGTTCATAATTTCTCGCTCAATTCAATTCAAAGTGTTCATAGCCAGTGCTGTATTATTAGTTTCAATTCGTATCCCTAGACACGTGTTTCATGATTCCTCAATCGTCAGTAGGGAAAAAAGCAAAGTTCATAGGTTGCAGGGCGTGCTGCCTAATCTCTCAGGACCAGTTCCACTCACAGCATGAAAGCGCAGGCACACAGGCTCGTCAGCTCTGCGGCTCATGAGAGCCAATCTTTGTACTCTTAGGGGGGTGGGAGCGCACCAGACACGCCCCAACGTATTTACCTCTTGCATGATGGTTCACGTAGTTCATAATTCCTCACTCAATTCAATTCAAAGTGTTCATAGCCAGTGCTGTATTATTAGTGTCAATTCGTATCCCTAGACACGTGTTTCATGATTCCTCAATCGTCAGTAGGGAAAAAAGCAAAGTTCATAGGTTGCAGGGCGTGCTGCCTCATCTCTCAGGACCAGTTCCACTCACAGCATGAAGGTGCAGACTCCCGAGCACGTCAGCTTGGCGGCTCGTGAGAGCCAATCTTTGTACTCTTAGGGGGTTGGGAGAGCACCAGACACGCCCCAACATAATTACCTCTTGCATGATGGTTCACGTAGTTCATAATTTCTCGCTCAATTCAATTCAAAGTGTTCATAGCCAGTGCTGTATTATTAGTTTCAATTCGTATCCCTAGACACGTGTTTCATGATTCCTCAATCGTCAGTAGGGAAAAAAGCAAAGTTCATAGGTTGCAGGGCGTGCTGCCTCATCTCTCAGGACCAGCTCTACTCACAGCATGAAGGTGCAGGATCCCGAGCTCGTCAGCTCGACGGCTCGTGAAAGCCAATCTTTGTACTCTTAGGGGGGTGGGAGCGCACCAGACACGCCCCAACGTATTTACCTCTTGCATGATGGTTCACGTAGTTCATAATTTCTCACTCAATTCAATTCAAAGTGTTCATAGCCAGTGCTGTATTATTAGTTTCAATTCGTATCCCTAGACACGTGTTTCATGATTCCTCAATCGTCAGTAGGGAAAAAAGCAAAGTTCATAGGTTGCAGGGCGTGCTGCCTCATCTCTCAGGACCAGTTCCACTCACAGCATGAAGGCGCAGGCTCCCGAGCACGTCAGCTCGGCGGCTCGTGAGAGCCAATCTTTGTACTCTTAGGGGGGTGGGAGCGCACCAGACACACCCCAACGTAATTACCTCTTGCATGATGGTTCACGTAGTTCATAATTTCTCGCTCAATTCAATTCAAAGTGTTCATAGCCAGTGCTGTATTATTAGTTTCAATTCGTATCCCTAGACACGTGTTTCATGATTCCTCAATCGTCAGTAGGGAAAAAAGCAAAGTTCATAGGTTGCAGGGCGTGCTGCCTCATCTCTCAGGACCAGTTCCAGTCACAGCATGAAGGTGCAGGCTCCTGAGCTCGTCAGCTCTGCGGCTCATGAGAGCCAATCTTTGTACTTTTAGGGGGTGGGAGCGCACCAGACACGCCCCACTGTAATTACCTTTTGCATGATGGTTCACGTAGTTCATAATTTCTCGCTCAATTCAATTCAAAGTGTTCATAGCCAGTGCTGTATTATTAGTGTCAATTCGTATCCCTAGACACGTGTTTCATGATTCCTCAATCGTCAGTAGGGAAAAAAGCAAAGTTCATAGGTTGCAGGGCGTGCTGCCTCATCTCTCAGGACCAGTTCCACTCACAGCATGAAGGTGCAGACTCCCGAGCACGTCAGCTCGGCGGCTCGTGAGAGCCAATCTTTGTACTCTTAGGGGGTTGGGAGCGCACCAGACACGCCCCAACGTAATTACCTCTTGCATGATGGTTCACGTAGTTCATAATTTCTCGCTCAATTCAATTCAAAGTGTTCATAGCCAGTGCTGTATTATTAGTTTTAATTCATATCCCTAGACACGTGTTTCATGATTCCTCAATTGTCAGTAGGGAAAAAAGCAAAGTTCATAGGTTGCAGGGCGTGCTGCCTATTCTCTCAGGACCAGTTCCACTCACAGCATGAAAGCGCAGGCACACGAGCTCGTCAGCTCTGCGGCTCATGAGAGCCAATCTTTGTACTCTTAGGGGGGTGGGAGCGCACCGGACACGCCCCAACGTATTTACCTCTTGCATGATGGTTCACGTAGTTCATAATTTCTCACTCAATTCAATTCAAAGTGTTCATAGCCAGTGCTGTATTATTAGTTTCAATTCGTATCCCTAGACACGTGTTTCATGATTCCTCAATCGTCAGTAGGGAAAAAAGCAAAGTTCATAGGTTGCAGGGCGTGCTGCCTCATCTCTCAGGACCAGTTCCACTCACAGCATGAAGGCGCAGGCTCCTGAGCTCGTCAGCTCTGTGGCTCATGAGAGCCAATCTTTGTACTTTTAGGGGGATGGGAGCATACCAGACACGCCCCAACGTAATTACCTCTTGCATGATGGTTCACGTAGTTCATAATTTCTCGCTCAATTCAATTCAAAGTGTTCATAGCCAGTGCTGTATTATTAGTTTCAATTCGTATCCCTAGACACGTGTTTCATGATTCCTCAATCGTCAGTAGGGAAAAAAGCAAAGTTCATAGGTTGCAGGGCGTGCTGCCTAATCTCTCAGGACCAGTTCCACTCACAGCATGAAAGCGCAGGCACACAGGCTCGTCAGCTCTGCGGCTCATGAGAGCCAATCTTTGTACTCTTAGGGGGGTGGGAGCGCACCAGACACGCCCCAACGTATTTACCTCTTGCATGATGGTTCACGTAGTTCATAATTTCTCACTCAATTCAATTCAAAGTGTTCATAGCCAGTGCTGTATTATTAGTGTCAATTCGTATCCCTAGACATGTGTTTCATGATTCCTCAATCGTCAGTAGGGAAAAAAGCAAAGTTCATAGGTTGCAGGTCGTGCTGCCTCATCTCTCAGGACCAGTTCCACTCACAGCATGAAGGTGCAGACTCCCGAGCACGTCAGCTCGGCGGCTCGTGAGAGCCAATCTTTGTACTCTTAGGGGGTTGGGAGAGCACCAGACACGCCCCAACGTAATTACCTCTTGCATGATGGTTCACGTAGTTCATAATTTCTCGCTCAATTCAATTCAAAGTGTTCATAGCCTGTGCTGTATTATTAGTTTCAATTCGTATCCCTAGACACGTGTTTCATGATTCCTCAATCGTCAGTAGGGAAAAAAGCAAAGTTCATAGGTTGCAGGGCGTGCTGCCTAATCTCTCAGGACCAGTTCCACTCACAGCATGAATGCGCAAGCTCCCGAGCTCGTCAGCTCGGCGGCTCGTGAGAGCCAATCTTTGTACTCTTAGGGGGGTGGGAGCGCACCAGACACGCCCCAACGTAATTACCTCTTGCATGATGGTTCACGTAGTTCATAATTTCTCGCTCAATTCCATTCAAAGTGTTCATAGCCAGTGCTGTATTATTAGTTTCAATTCGTATCCCTAGACACGTGTTTCATGATTCCTCAATCGTCAGTAGAGAAAAAAGCAAAGTTCATCGGTTCCAGGGCGTGCTGCCTCATCTCTCAGGACCAGTTCCATTCACAGCATGAAGGCGCAGGCTCCCGAGCTCGTCAGCTCGGCGGCTCGTGAGAGCCAATATTTGTACTCTTAGGGGGGTGGGAGCGCACCAGACACGCCCCAACGTAATTACCTCTTGCATGATGGTTCACGTAGTGCATAATTTCTCGCTCAATTCAATTCAAAGTGTTCATAGCCAGTGCTGTATTATTAGTTTCAATTCGTATCCCTAGACACGTGTTTCATGATTCCTCAATCGTCAGTAGGGAAAAAAAGCAAAGTTCATAGGTTGCAGGGCGTGCTGCCTAATCTCTCAGGACCAGGTCCACTCACAGCATGAAGGCGCAGGCACACGAGCTCGTCAGCTCGGCGGCTCGTGAGAGCCAATCTTTGTACTCTTAGGGGGGTGGGAGCGCACCAGACACGCCCCAACGTAATTACCTCTTGCATGATTGTTCACGTAGTTCATAATTTCTCGCTCAATTCAATTCAAAGTGTTCATAGCCCGTGCTGTATTATTAGTTTCAATTCGTATCCCTAGACACGTGTTTCATGATTCCTCAATCGTCAGTAGGGAAAAAAGCAAAGTTCATAGGATGCAGGGCGTGCTGCCTCATCTCTCAGGACCAGTTCCACTCACAGCATGAAGGCGCAGGCTCCCGAGCTCGTCAGCTCGGCTGCTCGTGAGAGCCAATCTTTGTACTCTTAGGGGGGTGGGAGCGCACCAGACACGCCCCAACGTATTTACCTCTTGCATGATGATTCACGTAGTTCATAATTTCTCACTCAATTCAATTCAAAGTGTTCATAGCCAGTGCTGTATTATTAGTTTCAATTCGTATCCCTAGACACTTGTTTCATGATTCCTCAATCGTCAGTAGGGAAAAAAGCAAAGTTCATAGGTTGCAGGGCGTGCTGCCTCATCTCTCAGGACCAGTTCCACTCACAGCATGAAGGCGCAGGCTCCCGAGCACGTCAGCTCGGCGGCTCGTGAGAGCCAATCTTTGTACTCTTAGGGGGGTGGGAGCGCACCAGACACGCCCCAACGTAATTACCTCTTGCATGATGGTTCACGTAGTTCATAATTTCTCGCTCAATTAAATTCAAAGTGTTCATAGCCAGTGCTGTATTATTAGTTTCAATTCGTATCCCTAGACACGTGTTTCATGGTTCCTCAATCGTCAGTAGGGAAAAAAGCAAAGTTCATAGGTTGCAGGGCGAGCTGCCTCATCTCTCAGGACCAGTTGCACTCACAGCATGAAGGCGCAGGCTCCTGAGCTCGTCAGCTCTGCGGCTCATGAGAGCCAATCTTTGTACTCTTAGGGGGGTGGGAGCGCACCAGACACGCCCCAACGTAATTACCTCTTGGATGATGGTTCACGTAGTTCATAATTTCTCACTCAATTCAATTCAAAGTGTTCATAGCCAGTGCTGTATTATTAGTTTCAATTCGTATCCCTAGACACGTGTTTCATGATTCCTCAATCGTCAATAGGGAAAAAAGCAAAGTTCATAGGTTGCAGGGCGTGCTGCCTAATCTCTCAGGACCAGTTCCACTCACAGCATGAAGGCACAGGCACACGAGCTCATCAGCTCTGCGGCTCGTGAGAGCCAATCTTTGTACTCTTAGGGGGGTGGGAGCGCACCAGACACGCCCAAACGTAATTACCTCTTGCATGATGGTTCACGTAGTTCATAATTTCTCGCTCAATTCAATTCAAAGTGTTCATAGCCAGTGCTGTATTATTAGTTTCAATTCGTATCCCTAGACACTTGTTTCATGATTCCTCAATCGTCAGTAGGGAAAAAAGCAAAGTTGATAGGTTGCAGGGCGTGCTGCCTCATCTCTCAGGACCAGCTCCACTCACAGCATCAAGGCGCAGGCTCCCGAGCTCGTCAGCTCGGTGGCTCATGAGAGCCAATATTTGTACTCTAGGGGGGGGTGGGAGCGCACCAGACACGCCCCAACGTAATTACCTCTTGCATGATGGTTCACGTAGTTCATAATTTCTCACTCAATTCAATGCAAAGTGTTCATAGCCTGTGCCGTATTATTAGTTTCTATTCGTATCCCTAGACACGTGTTTCATGATTCCTCAATCGTCAGTAGAGAAAAAAGCAAAGTTCATAGGTTGCAGGGCGTGCTGCCTCATCTCTCAGGACCAGTTCCACTCACAGCATGAAGGCGCAGGCTCCCAAGCTCGTCAGCTCGGCGGCTCGTGAGAGCCAATATTTGTACTCTTAGGGGGGTGGGAGCGCACCAGACATGCCCCAATGTAATTACCTCTTGCATGATGGTTCACGTAGTTCATAATTTCTCGCTCAATTCAATTCAAAGTGTTCATAGCCTGTGCCGTATTATTAGTTTCAATTCGTATCCCTAGACACGTGTTTCATGATTCCTCAATCGTCAGTAGGGAAAAAAGCAAAGTTCATAGGTTGCAGGGCGTGCTGACTCATCTCTCAGGACCAGTTCCACTCACAGCATGAAGGCGCAGGCTCCCGAGCTCGTCAGCTCGGCGGCTCGTGAGAGCCAATATTTGTACTCTTAGGGGGGTGGGAGCGCACCAGACATGCCCCAATGTAATTACCTCTTGCATGATGGTTTACGTAGTTCATAATTTCTCGCTCAATTCCATTCAAAGTGTTCATAGCCAGTGCTGTATTATTAGTTTCAATTCGTATCCCTAGACACGTGTTTCATGATTCCTCAATCGTCAGTAGAGAAAAAAGCAAAGTTCATCGGTTCCAGGGCGTGCTGCCTCATCTCTCAGGACCAGTTCCATTCACAGCATGAAGGCGCAGGCTCCCGAGCTCGTCAGCTCGGCGGCTCGTGAGAGCCAATATTTGTACTCTTAGGGGGGTGGGAGCGCACCAGACACGCCCCAACGTAATTACCTCTTGCATGATGGTTCACGTAGTGCATAATTTCTCGCTCAATTCAATTCAAAGTGTTCATAGCCAGTGCTGTATTATTAGTTTCAATTCGTATCCCTAGACACGTGTTTCATGATTCCTCAATCGTCAGTAGGGAAAAAAGCAAAGTTCATAGGTTGCAGGGCGTGCTGCCTAATCTCTCAGGACCAGGTCCACTCACAGCATGAAGGCGCAGGCACACGAGCTCGTCAGCTCGGCGGCTCGTGAGAGCCAATCTTTGTACTCTTAGGGGGGTGGGAGCGCACCAGACACGCCCCAACGTAATTACCTCTTGCATGATTGTTCACGTAGTTCATAATTTCTCGCTCAATTCAATTCAAAGTGTTCATAGCCCGTGCTGTATTATTAGTTTCAATCCGTATCCCTAGACACGTGTTTCATGATTCCTGAATCGGCAGTAGGGAAAAAAGCAAAGTTCATAGGATGCAGGGCGTGCTGCCTCATCTCTCAGGACCAGTTCCACTCACAGCATGAAGGCGCAGGCTCCCGAGCTCGTCAGCTCGGCGGCTCGTGAGAGCCAATCTTTGTACTCTTAGGGGGTGGGAGCGCACCAGACACGCCCCAACGTATTTACCTCTTGCATGATGGTTCACGTAGTTCATAATTTCTCACTCAATTCAATTCAAAGTGTTCATAGCCAGTGCTGTATTATTAGTTTCAATTCGTATCCCTAGACACGTGTTTCATGATTCCTCAATCGTCAGTAGGGAAAAAAGCAAAGTTCATAGGTTGCAGGGCGTGCTGCCTAATCTCTCAGGACCAGTTCCACTCACAGCATGAAGGCACAGGCACACGAGCTCGTCAGTTCTGCGGCTCGTGAGAGCCAATCTTTGTACTCTTAGGGGGGTGGGAGCGCACCAGACACGCCCCAACGTAATTACCTCTTGCATGATGGTTCACGTAGTTCATAATTTCTCACTCAATTCAATTCAAACTGTTCATAGCCAGTGCTGTATTATTAGTTTCAATTCGTATCCCTAGACACTTGTTTCATGATTCCTCAATCGTCAGTAGGGAAAAAAGCAAAGTTGATAGGTTGCAGGGCGTGCTGCCTCATCTCTCAGGACCAGCTCCACTCACAGCATCAAGGCGCAGGCTCCCGAGCTCGTCAGCTCGGTGGCTCATGAGAGCCAATATTTGTACTCTTAGGGGGGTGGGAGCGCACCAGACACGCCCCAACGTAATTACCTCTTGCATGATGGTTCACGTAGTTCATAATTTCCTACTCAATTCAATGCAAAGTGTTCATAGCCTGTGCCGTATTATTAGTTTCTATTCGTATCCCTAGACACGTGTTTCATGATTCCTCAATCGTCAGTAGAGAAAAAAGCAAAGTTCATAGGTTGCAGAGCGTGCTGCCTCATCTCTCAGGACCAGTTCCACTCACAGCATGAAGGCGCAGGCTCCCGAGCTCGTCAGCTTGGTGGCTCATGAGAGCCAATATTTGTACTCTTGGGGGGTGGGAGCGCACCAGACATGCCCCAATGTAATTACCTCTCGCATGATGGTTCACGTAGTTCATAATTTCTCGCTCAATTCAATTCAAAGTGTTCATAGCCAGTGCTGTATTATTAGTTTCAATTCGTATCCCTAGACACGTTTTTCATGATTCCTCAATCGTCAGTAGAGAAAAAAGCAAAGTTCATCGGTTCCAGGGCGTGCTGCCTCATCTCTCAGGACCAGTTCCACTCACAGCATGAAGGCGCAGGCTCCCGAGCTCGTCAGCTCGGCGGCTCGTGAGAGCCAATATTTGTACTCTTAGGGGGGTGGGAGCGCACCAGACACGCCCCAACGTAATTACCTCTTGCATGATGGTTCACCTAGTGCATAATTTCTCGCTCAATTCAATTCAAAGTGTTCATAGCCAGTGCTGTATTATTAGTTTCAATTCGTATCCCTAGACACGTGTTTCATGATTCCTCAATCGTCAGTAGGGAAAAAAGCAAAGTTCATAGGTTGCAGGGCGTGCTGCCTAATCTCTCAGGACCAGTTTCACTCACAGCATGAAGGCGCAGGCACACAAGCTCGTCAGCTCGGAGGCTCGTGAGAGCCAATCTTTGTACTCTTAGGGGGGTGGGAGCGCACCAGACACGCCCCAACGTATTTACCTCTTGCATGATGGTTCACGTAGTTCATAATTTCTCATTCAATTCAATTCAAAGTGTTCATAGCCAGTGCTGTATTATTAGTTTCAATTCGTATCCCTAGACACTTGTTTCATGATTCCTCAATCGTCAGTAGGGAAAAAAGCAAAGTTCATAGGTTGCAGGGCGTGCTGCCTCATCTCTCAGGACCAGTTCCACTCACAGCATGAAGGTGCAGGCTCCCGAGCACGTCAGCTCGGCGGCTCGTAAGAGCCAATCTTTGTACTCTTAGGGGGGTGGGAGCGCACCAGACACGCCCCAACGTAATTACCTCTTGCATGATGGTTCACGTAGTTCATAATTTCTCGCTCAATTCAATTCAAAGTGTTCATAGCCAGTGCTGTATTATTAGTTTCAATTCGTATCCCTAGACACGTGTTTCATGATTCCTCAATCGTCAGTAGGGAAAAAAGCAAAGTTCATAGGTTGCAGGGCGTGCTACCTCATCTCTCAGGACCAGTTCCACTCACAGCATGAAGGCGCAGGCTCCTGAGCTCGTCAGCTCTGCGGCTCATGAGAGCCAATCTTTGTACTTTTAGGGGGATGGGAGCGCACCAGACACGCCCCAACGTAATTACCTCTTGCATGATGGTTCACGTAGTTCATAATTTCTCGCTCAATTCAATTCAAAGTGTTCATAGCCAGTGCTGTATTATTAGTTTCAATTCGTATCCCTAGACACGTGTTTCATGATTCCTCAATTGTCAGTAGGGAAAAAAGCAAAGTTCATAGGTTGCAGGGCGTGCTGCCTATTCTCTCAGGACCAGTTCCACTCACAGCATGACGGTGCAGACTCCCGAGCACGTCAGCTCGGCGGCTCGTGAGAGCCAATCTTTGTACTCTTAGGGGGGTGGGAGCGCACCAGACATGCCCCAATGTAATTACCTCTTGCATGATGGTTCACGTAGTTCATAATTTCTCGCTCAATTCCATTCAAAGTGTTCATAGCCAGTGCTGTATTATTAGTTTCAATTCGTATCCCTAGACACGTGTTTCATGATTCCTCAATCGTCAGTAGAGAAAAAAGCAAAGTTCATCGGTTCCAGGGCGTGCTGCCTCATCTCTCAGGACCAGTTCCATTCACAGCATGAAGGCGCAGGCTCCCGAGCTCGTCAGCTCGGCGGCTCGTGAGAGCCAATATTTGTACTCTTAGGGGGAAGGGAGCGCACCAGACACGCCCCAACGTAATTACCTCTTGCATGATGGTTCACGTAGTGCATAATTTCTCGCTCAATTCAATTCAAAGTGTTCATAGCCAGTGCTGTATTATTAGTTTCAATTTGTATCCCTAGACACGTGTTTCATGATTCCTCAATCGTCAGTAGGGAAAAAAGCAAAGTTCATAGGTTGCAGGGCGTGCTGCCTAATCTCTCAGGACCAGGTCCACTCACAGCATGAAGGCGCAGGCACACGAGCTCGTCAGCTCGGCGGCTCGTGAGAGCCAATCTTTGTACTCTTAGGGGGGTGGGAGCGCACCAGACACGCCCCAACGTAATTACCTCTTGCATGATTGTTCACGTAGTTCATAATTTCTCGCTCAATTCAATTCAAAGTGTTCATAGCCCGTGCTGTATTATTAGTTTCAATCCGTATCCCTAGACACGTGTTTCATGATTCCTCAATCGTCAGTAGGGAAAAAAGCAAAGTTCATAGGATGCAGGGCGTGCTGCCTCATCTCTCAGGACCAGTTCCACTCACAGCATGAAGGCGCAGGCTCCCGAGCTCGTCAGCTCGGCGGCTCGTGAGAGCCAATCTTTGTACTCTTAGGGGGTGGGAGCGCACCAGACACGCCCCAACGTATTTACCTCTTGCATGATGGTTCACGTAGTTCATAATTTCTCACTCAATTCAATTCAAAGTGTTCATAGCCAGTGCTGTATTATTAGTTTCAATTTGTATCCCTAGACACTTGTTTCATGATTCCTCAATCGTCAGTAGGGAAAAAAGCAAAGTTCATAGGTTGCAGGGCGTGCTGCCTCATCTCTCAGGACCAGTTCCACTCACAGCATGAAGGCGCAGGCTCCCGAGCACGTCAGCTCGGCGGCTCGTGAGAGCCAATCTTTGTACTCTTAGGGGGGTGGGAGCGCACCAGACACGCCCCAACGTAATTACCTCTTGCATGATGGTTCACGTAGTTCATAATTTCTCGCTCAATTCAATTCAAAGTGTTCATAGCCAGTGCTGTATTATTAGTTTCAATTCGTATCCCTAGACACGTGTTTCATGATTCCTCAATCGTCAGTAGGGAAAAAAGCAAAGTTCATAGGTTGCAGGGCGTGCTGCCTCATCTCTCAGGACCAGTTGCACTCACAGCATGAAGGCGCAGGCTCCCGAGCACGTCAGCTCGGCGGCTCGTGAGAGCCAATCTTTGTACTCTTAGAGGGGTGGGAGCGCACCAGACACGCCCCAACGTAATTACCTCTTGCATGATGGTTCACGTAGTGCATAATTTCTCGCTCAATTCAATTCAAAGTGTTCATAGCCAGTGCTGTATTATTAGTTTCAATTCGTATCCCTAGACACGTGTTTCATGATTCCTCAATCGTCAGTAGGGAAAAAAGCAAAGTTCATAGGTTGCAGGGCGTGCTGCCTAATCTCTCAGGACCAGGTCCACTCACAGCATGAAGGCGCAGGCACACGAGCTCGTCAGCTCGGCGGCTCGTGAGAGCCAATCTTTGTACTCTTAGGGGGGTGGGAGCGCACCAGACACGCCCCAACGTAATTACCTCTTGCATGATTGTTCACGTAGTTCATAATTTCTCGCTCAATTCAATTCAAAGTGTTCATAGCCCGTGCTGTATTATTAGTTTCAATCCGTATCCCTAGACACGTGTTTCATGATTCCTCAATCGTCAGTAGGGAAAAAAGCAAAGTTCATAGGATGCAGGGCGTGCTGCCTCATCTCTCAGGACCAGTTCCACTCACAGCATGAAGGCGCAGGCTCCCGAGCTCGTCAGCTCGGCGGCTCGTGAGAGCCAATCTTTGTACTCTTAGGGGGTGGGAGCGCACCAGACACGCCCCAACGTATTTACCTCTTGCATGATGGTTCACGTAGTTCATAATTTCTCACTCAATTCAATTCAAAGTGTTCATAGCCAGTGCTGTATTATTAGTTTCAATTCGTATCCCTAGACACTTGTTTCATGATTCCTCAATCGTCAGTAGGGAAAAAAGCAAAGTTCATAGGTTGCAGGGCGTGCTGCCTCATCTCTCAGGACCAGTTCCACTCACAGCATGAAGGCGCAGGCTCCCGAGCACGTCAGCTCGGCGGCTCGTGAGAGCCAATCTTTGTACTCTTAGGGGGGTGGGAGCGCACCAGACACGCCCCAACGTAATTACCTCTTGCATGATGGTTCACGTAGTTCATAATTTCTCACTCAATTCAATTCAAAGTGTTCATAGCCAGTGCTGTATTATTAGTTTCAATTCGTATCCCTAGACACGTGTTTCATGATTCCTCAATCGTCAGTAGGGAAAAAAGCAAAGTTCATAGGTTGCAGGGCGTGCTGCCTAATCTCTCAGGACCAGTTCCACTCACAGCATGAAGGCACAGGCACACGAGCTCGTCAGTTCTGCGGCTCGTGAGAGCCAATCTTTGTACTCTTAGGGGGGTGGGAGCGCACCAGACACGCCCCAACGTAATTACCTCTTGCATGATGGTTCACGTAGTTCATAATTTCCTACTCAATTCAATGCAAAGTGTTCATAGCCTGTGCCGTATTATTAGTTTCTATTCGTATCCCTAGACACGTGTTTCATGATTCCTCAATCGTCAGTAGAGAAAAAAGCAAAGTTCATAGGTTGCAGAGCGTGCTGCCTCATCTCTCAGGACCAGTTCCACTCACAGCATGAAGGCGCAGGCTGCCGAGCTCGTCAGCTTGGTGGCTCATGAGAGCCAATATTTGTACTCTTGGGGGGTGGGAGCGCACCAGACATGCCCCAATGTAATTACCTCTCGCATGATGGTTCACGTAGTTCATAATTTCTCGCTCAATTCAATTCAAAGTGTTCATAGCCAGTGCTGTATTATTAGTTTCAATTCGTATCCCTAGACACGTTTTTCATGATTCCTCAATCGTCAGTAGAGAAAAAAGCAAAGTTCATCGGTTCCAGGGCGTGCTGCCTCATCTCTCAGGACCAGTTCCACTCACAGCATGAAGGCGCAGGCTCCCGAGCTCGTCAGCTCGGCGGCTCGTGAGAGCCAATATTTGTACTCTTAGGGGGGTGGGAGCGCACCAGACACGCCCCAACGTAATTACCTCTTGCATGATGGTTCACCTAGTGCATAATTTCTCGCTCAATTCAATTCAAAGTGTTCATAGCCAGTGCTGTATTATTAGTTTCAATTCGTATCCCTAGACACGTGTTTCATGATTCCTCAATCGTCAGTAGGGAAAAAAGCAAAGTTCATAGGTTGCAGGGCGTGCTGCCTAATCTCTCAGGACCAGTTTCACTCACAGCATGAAGGCGCAGGCACACAAGCTCGTCAGCTCGGAGGCTCGTGAGAGCCAATCTTTGTACTCTTAGGGGGGTGGGAGCGCACCAGACACGCCCCAACGTAATTACCTCTTGCATGATTGTTCACGTAGTTCATAATTTCTCGCTCAATTCAATTCAAAGTGTTCATAGCCCGTGCTGTATTATTAGTTTCAATTCGTATCCCTAGACACGTGTTTCATGATTCCTCAATCGTCAGTAGGGAAAAAAGCAAAGTTCATAGGTTGCAGGGCGTGCTGCCTCATCTCTCAGGACCAGTTCCACTCACAGCATGAAGGCGCAGGCTCCCGAGCTCGTCAGCTCGGCGGCTCGTGAGAGCCAATCTTTGTACTCTTAGGGGGGTGGGAGCGCACCAGACACGCCCCAACGTATTTACCTCTTGCATGATGGTTCACGTAGTTCATAATTTCTCATTCAATTCAATTCAAAGTGTTCATAGCCAGTGCTGTATTATTAGTTTCAATTCGTATCCCTAGACACTTGTTTCATGATTCCTCAATCGTCAGTAGGGAAAAAAGCAAAGTTCATAGGTTGCAGGGCGTGCTGCCTCATCTCTCAGGACCAGTTCCACTCACAGCATGAAGGCGCAGGCTCCCGAGCACGTCAGCTCGGCGGCTCGTAAGAGCCAATCTTTGTACTCTTAGGGGGGTGGGAGCGCACCAGACACGCCCCAACGTAATTACCTCTTGCATGATGGTTCACGTAGTTCATAATTTCTCGCTCAATTCAAGTCAAAGTGTTCATAGCCAGTGCTGTATTATTAGTTTCAATTCGTATCCCTAGACACGTGTTTCATGATTCCTCAATCGTCAGTAGGGAAACAAGCAAAGTTCATAGGTTGCAGGGCGTGCTGCCTCATCTCTCAGGACCAGTTCCACTCACAGCATGAAGGCGCAGGCTCCTGAGCTCGTCAGCTCTGCGGCTTATGAGAGCCAATCTTTGTACTTTTAGGGGGATGGGAGCGCACCAGACACGCCCCAACGTAATTACCTCTTGCATGATGGTTCACGTAGTTCATAATTTCTCGCTCAATTCAATTCAAAGTGTTCATAGCCAGTGCTGTATTATTAGTTTCAATTCGTATCCCTAGACACGTGTTTCATGATTCCTCAATTGTCAGTAGGGAAAAAAGCAAAGTTCATAGGTTGCAGGGCGTGCTGCCTATTCTCTCAGGACCAGTTCCACTCACAGCATGAAAGCGCAGGCACACGAGCTCGTCAGCCCTGCGGCTCATGAGAGCCAATCTTTGTACTCTTAGGGGGGTGGGAGCGCACCAGACACGCCCCAACGTATTTACCTCTTGCATGATGGTTCACGTAGTTCATAATTTCTCACTCAATTCAATTCAAAGTGTTCATAGCCAGTGCTGTATTATTAGTTTCAATTCGTATCCCTAGACACGTGTTTCATGATTCCTCAATCGTCAGTAGGGAAAAAAGCAAAGTTCATAGGTTGCAGGGCGTGCTGCCTCATCTCTCAGGACCAGTTCCACTCACAGCATGAAGGCGCAGGCTCCTGAGCTCGTCAGCTCTGCGGCTCATGAGAGCCAATCTTTGTACTTTTAGGGGGATGGTAGCGCACCAGACACGCCCCAACGTAATTACCTCTTGCATGATGGTTCACGTAGTTCATAATTTCTCGCTCAATTCAATTCAAAATGTTCATAGCCCGTGCTGTATTATTAGTTTCAATCCGTATCCCTAGACACGTGTTTCATGATTCCTCAATCGTCAGTAGGGAAAAAAGCAAAGTTCATAGGATGCAGGGCGTGCTGCCTCATCTCTCAGGACCAGTTCCACTCACAGCATGAAGGCGCAGGCTCCCGAGCTCGTCAGCTCGGCGGCTCGTGAGAGCCAATCTTTGTACTCTTAGGGGGTGGGAGCGCACCAGACACGCCCCAACGTATTTACCTCTTGCATGATGGTTCACGTAGTTCATAATTTCTCACTCAATTCAATTCAAAGTGTTCATAGCCAGTGCTGTATTATTAGTTTCAATTTGTATCCCTAGACACTTGTTTCATGATTCCTCAATCGTCAGTAGGGAAAAAAGCAAAGTTCATAGGTTGCAGGGCGTGCTGCCTCATCTCTCAGGACCAGTTCCACTCACAGCATGAAGGCGCAGGCTCCCGAGCACGTCAGCTCGGCGGCTCGTGAGAGCCAATCTTTGTACTCTTAGGGGGGTGGGAGCGCACCAGACACGCCCCAACGTAATTACCTCTTGCATGATGGTTCACGTAGTTCATAATTTCTCGCTCAATTCAATTCAAAGTGTTCATAGCCAGTGCTGTATTATTAGTTTCAATTCGTATCCCTAGACACGTGTTTCATGATTCCTCAATCGTCAGTAGGGAAAAAAGCAAAGTTCATAGGTTGCAGGGCGTGCTGCCTCATCTCTCAGGACCAGTTGCACTCACAGCATGAAGGCGCAGGCTCCCGAGCACGTCAGCTCGGCGGCTCGTGAGAGCCAATCTTTGTACTCTTAGGGGGGTGGGAGCGCACCAGACACGCCCCAACGTAATTACCTCTTGCATGATGGTTCACGTAGTGCATAATTTCTCGCTCAATTCAATTCAAAGTGTTCATAGCCAGTGCTGTATTATTAGTTTCAATTCGTATCCCTAGACACGTGTTTCATGATTCCTCAATCGTCAGTAGGGAAAAAAGCAAAGTTCATAGGTTGCAGGGCGTGCTGCCTAATCTCTCAGGACCAGGTCCACTCACAGCATGAAGGCGCAGGCACACGAGCTCGTCAGCTCGGCGGCTCGTGAGAGCCAATCTTTGTACTCTTAGGGGGGTGGGAGCGCACCAGACACGCCCCAACGTAATTACCTCTTGCATGATTGTTCACGTAGTTCATAATTTCTCGCTCAATTCAATTCAAAGTGTTCATAGCCCGTGCTGTATTATTAGTTTCAATCCGTATCCCTAGACACGTGTTTCATGATTCCTCAATCGTCAGTAGGGAAAAAAGCAAAGTTCATAGGATGCAGGGCGTGCTGCCTCATCTCTCAGGACCAGTTCCACTCACAGCATGAAGGCGCAGGCTCCCGAGCTCGTCAGCTCGGCGGCTCGTGAGAGCCAATCTTTGTACTCTTAGGGGGTGGGAGCGCACCAGACACGCCCCAACGTATTTACCTCTTGCATGATGGTTCACGTAGTTCATAATTTCTCACTCAATTCAATTCAAAGTGTTCATAGCCAGTGCTGTATTATTAGTTTCAATTCGTATCCCTAGACACTTGTTTCATGATTCCTCAATCGTCAGTAGGGAAAAAAGCAAAGTTCATAGGTTGCAGGGCGTGCTGCCTCATCTCTCAGGACCAGTTCCACTCACAGCATGAAGGCGCAGGCTCCCGAGCACGTCAGCTCGGCGGCTCGTGAGAGCCAATCTTTGTACTCTTAGGGGGGTGGGAGCGCACCAGACACGCCCCAACGTAATTACCTCTTGCATGATGGTTCACGTAGTTCATAATTTCTCACTCAATTCAATTCAAAGTGTTCATAGCCAGTGCTGTATTATTAGTTTCAATTCGTATCCCTAGACACGTGTTTCATGATTCCTCAATCGTCAGTAGGGAAAAAAGCAAAGTTCATAGGTTGCAGGGCGTGCTGCCTAATCTCTCAGGACCAGTTCCACTCACAGCATGAAGGCACAGGCACACGAGCTCGTCAGTTCTGCGGCTCGTGAGAGCCAATCTTTGTACTCTTAGGGGGGTGGGAGCGCACCAGACACGCCCCAACGTAATTACCTCTTGCATGATGGTTCACGTAGTTCATAATTTCCTACTCAATTCAATGCAAAGTGTTCATAGCCTGTGCCGTATTATTAGTTTCTATTCGTATCCCTAGACACGTGTTTCATGATTCCTCAATCGTCAGTAGAGAAAAAAGCAAAGTTCATAGGTTGCAGAGCGTGCTGCCTCATCTCTCAGGACCAGTTCCACTCACAGCATGAAGGCGCAGGCTGCCGAGCTCGTCAGCTTGGTGGCTCATGAGAGCCAATATTTGTACTCTTGGGGGGTGGGAGCGCACCAGACATGCCCCAATGTAATTACCTCTCGCATGATGGTTCACGTAGTTCATAATTTCTCGCTCAATTCAATTCAAAGTGTTCATAGCCAGTGCTGTATTATTAGTTTCAATTCGTATCCCTAGACACGTTTTTCATGATTCCTCAATCGTCAGTAGAGAAAAAAGCAAAGTTCATCGGTTCCAGGGCGTGCTGCCTCATCTCTCAGGACCAGTTCCACTCACAGCATGAAGGCGCAGGCTCCCGAGCTCGTCAGCTCGGCGGCTCGTGAGAGCCAATATTTGTACTCTTAGGGGGGTGGGAGCGCACCAGACACGCCCCAACGTAATTACCTCTTGCATGATGGTTCACCTAGTGCATAATTTCTCGCTCAATTCAATTCAAAGTGTTCATAGCCAGTGCTGTATTATTAGTTTCAATTCGTATCCCTAGACACGTGTTTCATGATTCCTCAATCGTCAGTAGGGAAAAAAGCAAAGTTCATAGGTTGCAGGGCGTGCTGCCTAATCTCTCAGGACCAGTTTCACTCACAGCATGAAGGCGCAGGCACACAAGCTCGTCAGCTCGGAGGCTCGTGAGAGCCAATCTTTGTACTCTTAGGGGGGTGGGAGCGCACCAGACACGCCCCAACGTAATTACCTCTTGCATGATTGTTCACGTAGTTCATAATTTCTCGCTCAATTCAATTCAAAGTGTTCATAGCCCGTGCTGTATTATTAGTTTCAATTCGTATCCCTAGACACGTGTTTCATGATTCCTCAATCGTCAGTAGGGAAAAAAGCAAAGTTCATAGGTTGCAGGGCGTGCTGCCTCATCTCTCAGGACCAGTTCCACTCACAGCATGAAGGCGCAGGCTCCCGAGCTCGTCAGCTCGGCGGCTCGTGAGAGCCAATCTTTGTACTCTTAGGGGGGTGGGAGCGCACCAGACACGCCCCAACGTATTTACCTCTTGCATGATGGTTCACGTAGTTCATAATTTCTCATTCAATTCAATTCAAAGTGTTCATAGCCAGTGCTGTATTATTAGTTTCAATTCGTATCCCTAGACACTTGTTTCATGATTCCTCAATCGTCAGTAGGGAAAAAAGCAAAGTTCATAGGTTGCAGGGCGTGCTGCCTCATCTCTCAGGACCAGTTCCACTCACAGCATGAAGGCGCAGGCTCCCGAGCACGTCAGCTCGGCGGCTCGTAAGAGCCAATCTTTGTACTCTTAGGGGGGTGGGAGCGCACCAGACACGCCCCAACGTAATTACCTCTTGCATGATGGTTCACGTAGTTCATAATTTCTCGCTCAATTCAAGTCAAAGTGTTCATAGCCAGTGCTGTATTATTAGTTTCAATTCGTATCCCTAGACACGTGTTTCATGATTCCTCAATCGTCAGTAGGGAAACAAGCAAAGTTCATAGGTTGCAGGGCGTGCTGCCTCATCTCTCAGGACCAGTTCCACTCACAGCATGAAGGCGCAGGCTCCTGAGCTCGTCAGCTCTGCGGCTTATGAGAGCCAATCTTTGTACTTTTAGGGGGATGGGAGCGCACCAGACACGCCCCAACGTAATTACCTCTTGCATGATGGTTCACGTAGTTCATAATTTCTCGCTCAATTCAATTCAAAGTGTTCATAGCCAGTGCTGTATTATTAGTTTCAATTCGTATCCCTAGACACGTGTTTCATGATTCCTCAATTGTCAGTAGGGAAAAAAGCAAAGTTCATAGGTTGCAGGGCGTGCTGCCTATTCTCTCAGGACCAGTTCCACTCACAGCATGAAAGCGCAGGCACACGAGCTCGTCAGCTCTGCGGCTCATGAGAGCCAATCTTTGTACTCTTAGGGGGGTGGGAGCGCACCAGACACGCCCCAACGTATTTACCTCTTGCATGATGGTTCACGTAGTTCATAATTTCTCACTCAATTCAATTCAAAGTGTTCATAGCCAGTGCTGTATTATTAGTTTCAATTCGTATCCCTAGACACGTGTTTCATGATTCCTCAATCGTCAGTAGGGAAAAAAGCAAAGTTCATAGGTTGCAGGGCGTGCTGCCTCATCTCTCAGGACCAGTTCCACTCACAGCATGAAGGCGCAGGCTCCTGAGCTCGTCAGCTCTGCGGCTCATGAGAGCCAATCTTTGTACTTTTAGGGGGATGGTAGCGCACCAGACACGCCCCAACGTAATTACCTCTTGCATGATGGTTCACGTAGTTCATAATTTCTCGCTCAATTCAATTCAAAATGTTCATAGCCAGTGCTGTATTATTAGTTTCACTTCGTATCCCTAGACACGTGTTTCATGATTCCTCAATCGTCAGTAGGGAAAAAAGCAAAGTTCATAGGTTGCAGGGCGTGCTGCCTAATCTCTCAGGACCAGTTCCACTCACAGCATGAAAGCGCAGGCACACAGGCTCGTCAGCTCTGCGGCTCATGAGAGCCAATCTTTGTACTCTTAGGGGGGTGGGTGCGCACCAGACACGCCCCAACGTATTTACCTCTTGCATGATGGTTCACGTAGTTCATAATTCCTCACTCAATTCAATTCAAAGTGTTCATAGCCAGTGCTGTATTATTAGTGTCAATTCGTATCCCTAGACACGTGTTTCATGATTCCTCAATCGTCAGTAGGGAAAAAAGCAAAGTTCATAGGTTGCAGGGCGTGCTGCCTCATCTCTCAGGACCAGTTCCACTCACAGCATGAAGGTGCAGACTCCCGAGCACGTCAGCTTGGCGGCTCGTGAGAGCCAATCTTTGTACTCTTAGGGGGTTGGGAGAGCACCAGACACGCCCCAACATAATTACCTCTTGCATGATGGTTCACGTAGTTCATAATTTCTCGCTCAATTCAATTCAAAGTGTTCATAGCCAGTGCTGTATTATTAGTTTCAATTCGTATCCCTAGACACGTGTTTCATGATTCCTCAATCATCAGTAGGGAAAAAAGCAAAGTTCATAGGTTGCAGGGCGTGCTGCCTCATCTCTCAGGACCAGCTCTACTCACAGCATGAAGGTGCAGGCTCCCGAGCTCGTCAGCTCGACGGCTCGTGAAAGCCAATCTTTGTACTCTTAGGGGGGTGGGAGCGCACCAGACACGCCCCAACGTATTTACCTCTTGCATGATGGTTCACGTAGTTCATAATTTCTCACTCAATTCAATTCAAAGTGTTCATAGCCAGTGCTGTATTATTAGTTTCAATTCGTATCCCTAGACACGTGTTTCATGATTCCTCAATCGTCAGTAGGGAAAAAAGCAAAGTTCATAGGTTGCAGGGCGTGCTGCCTCATCTCTCAGGACCAGTTCCACTCACAGCATGAAGGCGCAGGCTCCCGAGCACGTCAGCTCGGCGGCTCGTGAGAGCCAATCTTTGTACTCTTAGGGGGGTGGGAGCGCACCAGACACACCCCAATGTAATTACCTCTTGCATGATGGTTCACGTAGTTCATAATTTCTCGCTCAATTCAATTCAAAGTGTTCATAGCCAGTGCTGTATTATTAGTTTCAATTCGTATCCCTAGACACGTGTTTCATGATTCCTCAATCGTCAGTAGGGAAAAAAGCAAAGTTCATAGGTTGCAGGGCGTGCTGCCTCATCTCTCAGGACCAGTTCCAGTCACAGCATGAAGGTGCAGGCTCCTGAGCTCGTCAGCTCTGCGGCTCATGAGAGCCAATCTTTGTACTTTTAGGGGGTGGGAGCGCACCAGACACGCCCCACTGTAATTACCTTTTGCATGATGGTTCACGTAGTTCATAATTTCTCGCTCAATTCAATTCAAAGTGTTCATAGCCAGTGCTGTATTATTAGTGTCAATTCGTATCCCTAGACACGTGTTTCATGATTCCTCAATCGTCAGTAGGGAAAAAAGCAAAGTTCATAGGTTGCAGGGCGTGCTGCCTCATCTCTCAGGACCAGTTCCACTCACAGCATGAAGGTGCAGACTCCCGAGCACGTCAGCTCGGCGGCTCGTGAGAGCCAATCTTTGTACTCTTAGGGGGTTGGGAGCGCACCAGACACGCCCCAACGTAATTACCTCTTGCATGATGGTTCACGTAGTTCATAATTTCTCGCTCAATTCAATTCAAAGTGTTCATAGCCAGTGCTGTATTATTAGTTTCAATTCATATCCCTAGACACGTGTTTCATGATTCCTCAATTGTCAGTAGGGAAAAAAGCAAAGTTCATAGGTTGCAGGGCGTGCTGCCTATTCTCTCAGGACCAGTTCCACTCACAGCATGAAAGCGCAGGCACACGAGCTCGTCAGCTCTGCGGCTCATGAGAGCCAATCTTTGTACTCTTAGGGGGGTGGGAGCGCACCAGACACGCCCCAACGTATTTACCTCTTGCATGATGGTTCACGTAGTTCATAATTTCTCACTCAATTCAATTCAAAGTGTTCATAGCCAGTGCTGTATTATTAGTTTCAATTCGTATCCCTAGACACGTGTTTCATGATTCCTCAATCGTCAGTAGGGAAAAAAGCAAAGTTCATAGGTTGCAGGGCGTGCTGCCTCATCTCTCAGGACCAGTTCCACTCACAGCATGAAGGCGCAGGCTCCTGAGCTCGTCAGCTCTGTGGCTCATGAGAGCCAATCTTTGTACTTTTAGGGGGATGGGAGCATACCAGACACGCCCCAACGTAATTACCTCTTGCATGATGGTTCACGTAGTTCATAATTTCTCGCTCAATTCAATTCAAAGTGTTCATAGCCAGTGCTGTATTATTAGTTTCAATTCGTATCCCTAGACACGTGTTTCATGATTCCTCAATCGTCAGTAGGGAAAAAAGCAAAGTTCATAGGTTGCAGGGCGTGCTGCCTAATCTCTCAGGACCAGTTCCACTCACAGCATGAAAGCGCAGGCACACAGGCTCGTCAGCTCTGCGGCTCATGAGAGCCAATCTTTGTACTCTTAGGGGGGTGGGAGCGCACCAGACACGCCCCAACGTATTTACCTCTTGCATGATGGTTCACGTAGTTCATAATTTCTCACTCAATTCAATTCAAAGTGTTCATAGCCAGTGCTGTATTATTAGTGTCAATTCGTATCCCTAGACATGTGTTTCATGATTCCTCAATCGTCAGTAGGGAAAAAAGCAAAGTTCATAGGTTGCAGGTCGTGCTGCCTCATCTCTCAGGACCAGTTCCACTCACAGCATGAAGGTGCAGACTCCCGAGCACGTCAGCTCGGCGGCTCGTGAGAGCCAATCTTTGTACTCTTAGGGGGTTGGGAGAGCACCAGACACGCCCCAACGTAATTACCTCTTGCATGATGGTTCACGTAGTTCATAATTTCTCGCTCAATTCAATTCAAAGTGTTCATAGCCTGTGCTGTATTATTAGTTTCAATTCGTATCCCTAGACACGTGTTTCATGATTCCTCAATCGTCAGTAGGGAAAAAAGCAAAGTTCATAGGTTGCAGGGCGTGCTGCCTAATCTCTCAGGACCAGTTCCACTCACAGCATGAATGCGCAGGCACACGAGCTCGTCAGCTCGGCGGCTCATGAGAGCCAATCTTTGTACTCTTAGGGGGGTGGGAGCGCACCAGACACGCCCCAACGTAATTACCTCTTGCATGATGGTTCACGTAGTTCATAATTTCTCGCTCAATTCAATTCAAAGTGTTCATAGCTAGTGCTGTATTATTAGTTTCAATTCGTATCCCTAGACACGTGTGTCATGATTCCTCAATCGTCAGTAGGGAAAAAAACAAAGTTCATAGGTTGCAGGGCGTGCTGCCTCATCTCTCAGGACCAGCTCTACTCACAGCATGAAGGTGCAGGCTCCCGAGCTCGTCAGCTCGACGGCTCGTGAGAGCCAATCTTTGTACTCTTAGGGGGGTGGGAGCGCACCAGACACGCCCCAACGTATTTACCTCTTGCATGATGGTTCACGTAGTTCATAATTTCTCACTCAATTCAATTCAAAGTGTTCATAGCCAGTGCTGTATTATTAGTTTCAATTCGTATCCCTAGACACGTGTTTCATGATTCCTCAATCGTCAGTAGGGAAAAAAGCAAAGTTCATAGGTTGCAGGGCGTGCTGCCTCATCTCTCAGGACCAGTTCCACTCACAGCATGAAGGCGCAGGCTCCCGAGCACGTCAGCTCGGCGGCTCGTTAGAGCCAATCTTTGTACTCTTAGGGGGGTGGGAGCGCACCAGACACACCCCAACGTAATTACCTCTTGCATGATGGTTCACGTAGTTCATAATTTCTCGCTCAATTCAATTCAAAGTGTTCATAGCCAGTGCTGTATTCTTAGTTTCAATTCGTATCCCTAGACACGTGTTTCATGATTCCTCAATCGTCCGTAGGGAAAAAAGCAAAGTTCATAGGTTGCAGGGCGTGCTGCCTCATCTCTCAGGACCAGTTCCAGTCACAGCATGAAGGTGCAGGCTCCTGAGCTAGTCAGCTCTGCGGCTCATGAGAGCCAATCTTTGTACTTTTAGGGGTGGGAGCGCACCAGACACGCCCCACTGTAATTACCTCTTGCATGATGGTTCACGTAGTTCATAATTTCTCGCTCAATTCAATTCAAAGTGTTCATAGCCAGTGCTGTATTGTTAGTTTCAATTCGTATCCCTAGACACGTGTTTCATGATTCCTCAATCGTCAGTAGGGAAAAAAGCAAAGTTCATAGGTTGCAGGTCGTGCTGCCTAATCTCTCAGGACCAGTTCCACTCACAGCATGAAAGCGCAGGCACACGAGCTCGTCAGCTCTGCGGCTCATGAGAGCCAATCTTTGTACTCTTACGGGGGTGGAAGCGCACCAGACACGCCCCAACGTATTTACCTCTTGCATGATGGTTCACGTAGTTCATAATTTCTCACTCAATTCAATTCAAAGTGTTCATAGCCAGTGCTGTATTATTAGTTTCAATTCGTATCCCTAGACACGTGTTTCATGATTCCTCAATCGTCAGTAGGGAAAAAAGCAAAGTTCATAGGTTGCAGGGCGTGCTGCCTCATCTCTCAGGACCAGTTCCACTCACAGCATGAAGGCGCAGGCTCCTGAGCTCGTCAGCTCTGCGGCTCATGAGAGCCAATCTTTGTACTTTTAGGGGGATGGGAGCGCACCAGACACGCCCCAACGTAATTACCTCTTGCATGATGGTTCACGTAGTTCATAATTTCTCGCTCAATTCAATTCAAAGTGTTCATAGCCAGTGCTGTATTATTAGTTTCAATTCGTATCCCTAGACACGTGTTTCATGATTCCTCAATCGTCAGTAGGGAAAAAAGCAAAGTTCATAGGTTGCAGGGCGTGCTGCCTAATCTCTCAGGACCAGTTCCACTCACAGCATGAAAGCGCAGGCACACAGGCTCGTCAGCTCTGCGGCTCATGAGAGCCAATCTTTGTACTCCTAGGGGGGTGGGAGCGCACCAGACACGCCCCAACGTATTTACCTCTTGCATGATGGTTCACGTAGTTCATAATTTCTCACTCAATTCAATTCAAAGTGTTCATAGCCAGTGCTGTATTATTAGTGTCAATTCGTATCCCTAGACACGTGTTTCATGATTCCTCAATCGTCAGTAGGGAAAAAAGCAAAGTTCATAGGTTGCAGGGCGTGCTGCCTCATCTCTCAGGACCAGTTCCACTCACAGCATGAAGGTGCAGACTCCCGAGCACGTCAGCTCGGCGGCTCGTGAGAGCCAATCTTTGTACTCTTAGGGGGGTGGGAGCGCACCAGACACGCCCCAACGTAATTACCTCTTGCATGATGGTTCACGTAGTTCATAATTTCTCGCTCAATTCAATTCAAAGTGTTCATAGCTAGTGCTGTATTATTAGTTTCAATTCGTATCCCTAGACACGTGTTTCATGATTCCTCAATCGTCAGTAGGGAAAAAAACAAAGTTCATAGGTTGCAGGTCGTGCTGCCTCATCTCTCAGGACCAGCTCTACTCACAGCATGAAGGCGCAGGCTCCCGAGCTCGGTAGCTCGGCGGCTCGTGAGAGCCAATCTTTGTACTCTTAGGGGGGTGGGAGCGCACCAGACACGCCCCAACGTATTTACCTCTTGCATGATGGTTCACGTAGTTCATAATTTCTCACTCAATTCAATTCAAAGTGTTCATAGCCAGTGCTGTATTATTAGTGTCAATTCGTATCCCTAGACACGTGTTTCATGATTCCTCAATCGTCAGTAGGGAAAAAAGCAAAGTTCATAGGTTGCAGGGCGTGCTGCCTCATCTCTCAGGACCAGTTCCACTCACAGCATGAAGGTGCAGACTCCCGAGCACGTCAGCTCGGCGGCTCGTGAGAGCCAATCTTTGTACTCTTAGGGGGGTGGGAGCGCACCAGACACGCCCCAACGTAATTACCTCTTGCATGATGGTTCACGTAGTTCATAATTTCTCGCTCAATTCAATTCAAAGTGTTCATAGCTAGTGCTGTATTATTAGTTTCAATTCGTATCCCTAGACACATGTTTCATGATTCCTCAATCGTCAGTAGGGAAAAAAACAAAGTTCATAGGTTGCAGGTCGTGCTGCCTCATCTCTCAGGACCAGCTCTACTCACAGCATGAAGGCGCAGGCTCCCGAGCTCGGTCGCGCAGCGGCTCGTGAGAGCCAATCTTTGTACTCTTAGGGGGGTGGGAGCGCACCAGACACGCCCCAACGTATTTACCTCTTGCATGATGGTTCACGTAGTTCATAATTTCTCACTCAATTCAATTCAAAGTGTTCATAGCCAGTGCTGTAGTATTAGTTTCAATTCGTATCCCTAGACACGTGTTTCATGATTCCTCAATCGTCAGTAGGGAAAAAAGCAAAGTTCATAGGTTGCAGGGCGTGCTGCCTCATCTCTCAGGACCAGTTCCACTCACAGCATGAAGGCGCAGGCTCCCGAGCACGTCAGCTCGGCGGCTCGTGAGAGCCAATCTTTGTACTCTTAGGGGGGTGGGAGCGCACCAGACACGCCCCAACGTAATTACCTCTTGCATGATGGTTCACGTAGTTCATAATTTCTCGCTCAATTCAATTCAAAGTGTTCATAGCCAGTGCTGTATTATTAGTTTCAATTCGTATCCCTAGACACGTGTTTCATGATTCCTCAATCGTCAGTAGGGAAAAAAAGCAAAGTTCATAGGTTGCAGGGCGTGCTGCCTCATCTCTCAGGACCAGTTCCAGTCACAGCATGAAGGTGCAGGCTCCTGAGCTCGTCAGCTCTGCGGCTCATGAGAGCCAATCTTTGTACTTTTAGGGGGTGGGAGCGCACCAGACACGCCCCACTGTAATTACCTCTTGCATGATGGTTCACGTAGTTCATAATTTCTCGCTCAATTCAATTCAAAGTGTTCATAGCCAATGCTGTATTGTTAGTTTCAATTCGTATCCCTAGACACGTGTTTCATGATTCCTCAATCGTCAGTAGGGAAAAAAAGCAAAGTTCATTGGTTGCAGGGCGTGCTGCCTAATCTCTCAGGACCAGTTCCACTCACAGCATGAAAGCGCAGGCACACGAGCTCGTCAGCTCTGCGGCTCGTGAGAGCCAATCTTTGTACTTTTAGGGGGGTGGGAGCGCACCAGACACGCCCCAACGTAATTACCTCTTGCATGATGGTTCACGTAGTTCATAATTTCTCGCTCAATTCAATTCAAAGTGTTCATAGCCAGTGCTGTATTATTAGTTTCAATTCGTATCCCTACACACGTGTTTCATGATTCCTCAATCGTCAGTAGGGAAAAAAGCAAAGTTCATAGGTTGCAGGGCGTGCTGCCTCATCTCTCAGGACCAGCTCCACTCACAGCATCAAGGCGCAGGCTCCCGAGCTCGTCAGCTCGGTGGCTCTTGAGAGCCAATATTTGTACTCTTAGGGGGGTGGGAGCGCACCAGACACGCCCCAACGTAATTACCTCTTGCATGATGGTTCACGTAGTTCATAATTTCTCACTCAATTCAATGCAAAGTGTTCATAGCCTGTGCTGTATTATTAGTTTCAATTCGTATCCCTAGACACGTGTTTCATGATTCCTCAATCGTCAGTAGAGAAAAAAGCAAAGTTCATCGGTTCCAGGGCGTGCTGCCTCATCTCTCAGGACCAGTTCCACTCACAGCATGAAGGCGCAGGCTCCCAAGCTCGTCAGCTCGGCGGCTCGTGAGAGCCAATATTTGTACTCTTAGGGGGGTGGGAGCGCACCAGACACGCCCCAACGTAATTACCTCTTGCATGATGGTTCACGTAGTGCATAATTTCTCGCTCAATTCAATTCAAAGTGTTCATAGCCAGTGCTGTAATATTAGTTTCAATTCGTATCCCTAGACACGTGTTTCATGATTCCTCAATCGTCAGTAGGGAAAAAAGCAAAGTTCATAGGTTGCAGGGCGTGCTGCCTAATCTCTCAGGACCAGTTCCACTCACAGCATGAAGGCGCAGGCACACGAGCTCGTCAGCTCGGCGGCTAGTGAGAGCCAATCTTTGTACTCTTAGGGGGGTGGGGGCGCACCAGACACGCCCCAACGTAATTACCTCTTGCATGATTGTTCACGTAGTTCATAATTTCTCGCTCAATTCAATTCAAAGTGTTCATAGCCAGTGCTGTATTATTAGTTTCAATTCGTATCCCTAGACACGTGTTTCATGATTCCTCAATCGTCAGTAGGGAAAAAAGCAAAGTTCATAGGTTGCAGGGCGTGCTGCCTAATCTCTCAGGACCAGTTCCACTCACAGCATGAAAGCGCAGGCACACAGGCTCGTCAGCTCTGCGGCTCATGAGAGCCAATCTTTGTACTCTTAGGGGGGTGGGAGCGCACCAGACACGCCCCAACGTATTTACCTCTTGCATGATGGTTCACGTAGTTCATAATTTCTCACTCAATTCAATTCAAAGTGTTCATAGCCAGTGCTGTATTATTAGTGTCAATTCGTATCCCTAGACACGTGTTTCATGATTCCTCAATCGTCAGTAGGGAAAAAAGCAAAGTTCATAGGTTGCAGGGCGTGCTGCCTCATCTCTCAGGACCAGTTCCACTCACAGCATGAAGGTGCAGACTCCCGAGCACGTCAGCTCGGCGGCTCGTGAGAGCCAATCTTTGTACTCTTAGGGGGTTGGGAGCGCACCAGACACGCCCCAACGTAATTACCTCTTGCATGATGGTTCACGTAGTTCATAATTTCTCGCTCAATTCAATTCAAAGTGTTCATAGCCAGTGCTGTATTATTAGTTTCAATTCGTATCCCTAGACACGTGTTTCATGATTCCTCAATCGTCAGTAGGGAAAAAAACAAAGTTCATAGGTTGCAGGGCGTGCTGCCTCATCTCTCAGGACCAGCTCTACTCACAGCATGAAGGCGCAGGCTCCCGAGCTCGTCAGCTCGGCGGCTCGTGAGAGCCAATCTTTGTACTCTTAGGGGGGTGGGAGCGCACCAGACACGCCCCAACGTATTTACCTCTTGCATGATGGTTCACGTAGTTCATAATTTCTCACTCAACTCAATTCAAAGTGTTCATAGCCAGTGCTGTATTATTAGTTTCAATTCGTATCCCTAGACACGTGTTTCATGATTCCTCAATCATCAGTAGGGAAAAAAGCAAAGTTCATAGGTTGCAGGGCGTGCTGCCTCATCTCTCAGGACAAGTTCCACTCACAGCATGAAGGCGCAGGCTCCCGAGCACGTCAGCTCGGCGGCTCGTGAGAGCCAATCTTTGTACTCTTAGGGGGGTGGGAGCGCACCAGACATGCCCCAACGTTATTATCTCTTGCATGATGGTTCACGTAGTTCATAATTTCTCGCTCAATTCAATTCAAAGTGTTCATAGCCAGTGCTGTATTATTAGTTTCAATTCGTATCCCTAGACACGTGTTTCATGATTCCTCAATCATCAGTAGGGAAAAAAGCAAAGTTCATAGGTTGCAGGGCGTGCTGCCTCATCTCTCAGGACCAGTTCCAGTCACAGCATGAAGGTGCAGGATCCTGAGCTCGTCAGCTCTGCGGCTCATGAGAGCCAATCTTTGTACTTTTAGGGGGTGGGAGCACACCAGACACGCCCCACTGTAATTACCTCTTGCATGATGGTTCACGTAGTTCATAATTTCTCGCTCAATTCAATTCAAAGTGTTCATAGCCAGTGCTGTATTGTTAGTTTCAATTCGTATCCCTAGACACGTGTTTCATGATTCCTCAATCGTCAGTAGGGAAAAAAGCAAAGTTCATAGGTTGCAGGGCGTGCTGCCTAATCTCTCAGGACCAGTTCCACTCACAGCATGAAAGCGCAGGCACACGAGCTCGTCAGCTCTGCGGCTCGTGAGAGCCAATCTTTGTACTCTTAGGGGGGTGGGAGCGCACCAGACACGCCCCAACGTAATTACCTCTTGCATGATGGTTCATGTAGTTCATAATTTCTCGCTCAATTCAATTCAAAGTGTTCATAGCCAGTGCTGTATTATTAGTTTCAATTCGTATCCCTAGACACGTGTTTCATGATTCCTCAATCGTCAGTAGGGAAAAAAGCAAAGTTCATAGGTTGCAGGGCGTGCTGCCTCATCTCTCAGGACCAGCTCCACTCACAGCATCAAGGCGCAGGCTCCCGAGCTCGTTAGCTCGGTGGCTCATGAGAGCCAATATTTGTACTCTTAGGGGGGTGGGAGCGCACCAGACACGCCCCAACGTAATTACCTCTTGCATGATGGTTCACGTAGTTCATAATTTCTCACTCAATTCAATGCAAAGTGTTCATAGCCTGTGCTGTATTATTAGTTTCAATTCGTATCCCTAGACACGTGTTTCATGATTCCTCAATCGTCAGTAGGGAAAAAAGCAAAGTTCATAGGTTGCAGGGCGTGCTGCCTCATCTCTCAGGACCAGTTCCACTCACAGCATGAAGGCGCAGGCTCCCGAGCTCGTCAACTCGGCGGCTCGTGAGAGCCAATATTTGTACTCTTAGGGGGGTGGGAGCGCACCAGACATGCCCCAATGTAATTACCTCTTGCATGATGGTTCACGTAGTTCATAATTTCTCGCAAAATTCAATTCAAAGTGTTCATAGCCAGTGCTGTATTATTAGTTTCAATTCGTATCCCTAGACACGTGTTTCATGATTCCTCAATCGTCAGTAGAGAAAAAAGCAAAGTTCATCGGTTCCAGGGCGTGCTGCCTCATCTCTCAGGACCAGTTCCACTCACAGCATGAAGGCTCAGGCTCCCAAGTTCGTCAGCTCGGCGGCTCGTGAGAGCCAATATTTGTACTCTTAGGGGGGTGGGAGCGCACCAGACACGCCCCAACGTAATTACCTCTTGCATGATGGTTCACGTAGTGCATAATTTCTCGCTCAATTCAATTCAAAGTGTTCATAGCCAGTGCTGTATTATTAGTTTCAATTCGTATCCCTAGACACGTGTTTCATGATTCCTCAATCGTCAGTAGGGAAAAAAGCAAAGTTCATAGGTTGCAGGGCGTGCTGCCTAATCTCTCAGGACCAGTTCCACTCACAGCATGAAGGCGCAGGCACACAAGAGCTCGTCAGCTCGGCGGCTAGTGAGAGCCAATCTTTGTACTCTTAGGGGGGTGGGAGCGCACCAGACACGCCCCAACGTAATTACCTCTTGCATGATTGTTCACGTAGTTCATAATTTCTCACTCAATTCAATTCAAAGTGTTCATAGCTAGTGCTGTATTATTAGTTTCAATTCGTATCCCTAGACACGTGTGTCATGATTCCTCAATCGTCAGTAGGGAAAAAAACAAAGTTCATAGGTTGCAGGGCGTGCTGCCTCATCTCTCAGGACCAGCTCTACTCACAGCATGAAGGTGCAGGCTCCCGAGCTCGTCAGCTCGACGGCTCGTGAGAGCCAATCTTTGTACTCTTAGGGGGGTGGGAGCGCACCAGACACGCCCCAACGTATTTACCTCTTGCATGATGGTTCACGTAGTTCATAATTTCTCACTCAATTCAATTCAAAGTGTTCATAGCCAGTGCTGTATTATTAGTTTCAATTCGTATCCCTAGACACGTGTTTCATGATTCCTCAATCGTCAGTAGGGAAAAAAGCAAAGTTCATAGGTTGCAGGGCGTGCTGCCTCATCTCTCAGGACCAGTTCCACTCACAGCATGAAGGCGCAGGCTCCCGAGCACGTCAGCTCGGCGGCTCGTGAGAGCCAATCTTTGTACTCTTAGGGGGGTGGGAGCGCACCAGACACGCCCCAACGTAATTACCTCTTGCATGATTGTTCACGTAGTTCATAATTTCTCGCTCAATTCAATTCAAAGTGTTCATAGCCCGTGCTGTATTATTAGTTTCAATTCGTATCCCTAGACACGTGTTTCATGATTCCTCAATCGTCAGTAGGGAAAAAAGCTAAATTCATAGGTTGCAGGGCGTGCTGCCTCATCTCTCAGGACCAGTTCCACTCACAGCATGAAGGCGCAGGCTCCCGAGATCGTCAGCTCGGCGGCTCGTGAGAGCCAATCTTTGTACTCTTAGGGGGGTGGGAGCGCACCAGACACGCCCCAACGTATTTAACTCTTGATGATGGTTCACGTAGTTCATAATTTCTCACTCAATTCAATTCAAAGTGTTCATAACCAGTGCTGTATTATTAGTTTCAATTCGTATCCCTAGCCACTTGTTTCATGATTCCTCAATCGTCAGTAGGGAAAAAAGCAAAGTTCATAGGTTGCAGGGCGCGCTGCCTCATCTCTCAGGACCAGTTCCACTCACAGCATGAAGGCGCAGGCTCCCGAGCACGTCAGCTCGGCGGCTCATGAGAGCCAATCTTTGTACTCTTAGGGGGGTGGGAGCGCACCAGACACGCCCCAACGTAATTACCTCTTGCATGATGGTTCACGTAGTTCATAATTTCTCGCTCAATTCAATTCAAAGTGTTCATAGCCAGTGCTGTATTATTAGTTTCAATTCGTATCCCTAGACACGTGTTTCATGATTCCTCAATCGTCAGTAGGGAAAAAAGCTAAGTTCATAGGTTGCAGGGCGTGCTGCCTAATCTCTCAGGACCAGTTCCACTCACAGCATGAAAGCCCAGGCACACGAGCTCGTCAGCTCTGCGGAGCGTGAGAGCCAATCTTTGTACTCTTAGGGGGGTGGGAGCGCACCAGACACGCCCCAACGTATTTACCTCTTGCATGATGGTTCACGTAGTTCATAATTTCTCACTCAATTCAATTCAAAGTGTTCATAGCCAGTGCTGTATTATTAGTTTCAATTCGTATCCCTAGACACGTGTTTCATGATTCCTCAATCGTCAGTAGGGAAAAAAGCAAAGTTCATAGGTTGCAGGGCGTGCTGCCTCATCTCTCAGGACCAGTTCCACTCACAGCATGAAGGTGCAGACTCCCGAGCACGTCAGCTCGGCGGCTCGTGAGAGCCAATCTTTGTACTCTTAGGGGGTTGGGAGCGCACCAGACACGCCCCAACGTAATTACCTCTTGCATGATGGTTCACGTAGTTCATAATTTCTCGCTCAATTCAATTCAAAGTGTTCATAGCCAGTGCTGTATTATTAGTTTCAATTCGTATCCCTAGACACGTGTTTCATGATTCCTCAATCGTCAGTAGAGAAAAAAGCAAAGTTCATCGGTTCCAGGGCGTGCTGCCTCATCTCTCAGGACCAGTTCCACTCACAGCATGAAGGCTCAGGCTCCCAAGTTCGTCAGCTCGGCGGCTCGTGAGAGCCAATATTTGTACTCTTAGGGGGGTGGGAGCGCACCAGACACGCCCCAACGTAATTACCTCTTGCATGATGGTTCACGTAGTGCATAATTTCTCGCTCAATTCAATTCAAAGTGTTCATAGCCAGTGCTGTATTATTAGTTTCAATTCGTATCCCTAGACACGTGTTTCATGATTCCTCAATCGTCAGTAGGGAAAAAAGCAAAGTTCATAGGTTGCAGGGCGTGCTGCCTAATCTCTCAGGACCAGTTCCACTCACAGCATGAAGGCGCAGGCACACGAGCTCGTCAGCTCGGCGGCTAGTGAGAGCCAATCTTTGTACTCTTAGGGGGGTGGGAGCGCACCAGACACGCCCCAACGTAATTACCTCTTGCATGATTGTTCACGTAGTTCATAATTTCTCGCTCAATTCAATTCAAAGTGTTCATAGCCCGTGCTGTATTATTAGTTTCAATTCGTATCCCTAGACACGTGTTTCATGATTCCTCAATCGTCAGTAGGGGAAAAAGCTAAATTCATAGGTTGCAGGGCGTGCTGCCTCATCTCTCAGGACCAGTTCCACTCACAGCATGAAGGCGCAGGCTCCCGAGATCGTCAGCTCGGCGGCTCGTGAGAGCCAATCTTTGTACTCTTAGGGGGGTGGGAGCGCACCAGACACGCCCCAACGTATTTACCTCTTGATGATGGTTCACGTAGTTCATAATTTCTCACTCAATTCAATTCAAAGTGTTCATAACCAGTGCTGTATTATTAGTTTCAATTCGTATCCCTAGCCACTTGTTCCATGATTCCTCAATCGTCAGTAGGGAAAAAAGCAAAGTTCATAGGTTGCAGGGCGCGCTGCCTCATCTCTCAGGACCAGTTCCACTCACAGCATGAAGGCGCAGGCTCCCGAGCACGTCAGCTCGGCGGCTCATGAGAGCCAATCTTTGTACTCTTAGGGGGGTGGGAGCGCACCAGACACGCCCCAACGTAATTACCTCTTGCATGATGGTTCACGTAGTTCATAATTTCTCGCTCAATTCAATTCAAAGTGTTCATAGCCAGTGCTGTATTATTAGTTTCAATTCGTATCCCTAGACACGTGTTTCATGATTCCTCAATCGTCAGTAGGGAAAAAAGCTAAGTTCATAGGTTGCAGGGCGTGCTGCCTAATCTCTCAGGACCAGTTCCACTCACAGCATGAAAGCCCAGGCACACGAGCTCGTCAGCTCTGTGGAGCGTGAGAGCCAATCTTTGTACTCTTAGGGGGGTGGGAGCGCACCAGACACGCCCCAACGTATTTACCTCTTGCATGATGGTTCACGTAGTTCATAATTTCTCACTCAATTCAATTCAAAGTGTTCATAGCCAGTGCTGTATTATTAGTTTCAATTCGTATCCCTAGACACGTGTTTCATGATTCCTCAATCGTCAGTAGGGAAAAAAGCAAAGTTCATAGGTTGCAGGGCGTGCTGCCTCATCTCTCAGGACCAGTTCCACTCACAGCATGAAGGTGCAGACTCCCGAGCACGTCAGCTCGGCGGCTCGTGAGAGCCAATCTTTGTACTCTTAGGGGGTTGGGAGCGCACCAGACACGCCCCAACGTAATTACCTCTTGCATGATGGTTCACGTAGTTCATAATTTCTCGCTCAATTCAATTCAAAGTGTTCATAGCCAGTGCTGTATTATTAGTTTCAATTCATATCCCTAGACACGTGTTTCATGATTCCTCAATCATCAGTAGGGAAAAAAGCAAAGTTCATAGGTTGCAGGGCGTGCTGCCTAATCTCTCAGGACCAGTTCCACTCACAGCATGAAGGCGCAGGCACACGAGCTCGTCAGCTCGGCGGCTCGTGAGAGCCAATCTTTGTACTCTTAGGGGGGTTGGAGCGCACCAGACACGCCCCAACGTAATTACCTCTTGCATGATGGTTCACGTAGTTCATAATTTCTCGCTCAATTCAATTCAAAGTGTTCATAGCTAGTGCTGTATTATTCGTTTCAATTCGTATCCCTAGACACGTGTTTCATGATTCCTCAATCGTCAGTAGGGAAAAAAGCAAAGTTCATAGGTTGCAGGGCGTGCTGCCTCATCTCTCAGGACCAGTTCCACTCACAGCATGAAGGTGCAGGCTCCTGAGCTCGTCAGCTCGGCGGCTCATGAGAGCCAATCTTTGTACTTTTAGGGGGGTGGGAGCGCACCAGACACGCCCCAACGTAATTACCTCTTGCATGATGGTTCACGTAGTTCATAATTTCTCGCTCAATTCAATTCAAAGTGTTCATAGCCAGTGCTGTATTATTAGTTTCAATTCGTATCCCTAGACACGTGTTTCATGATTCCTCAATTGTCAGTAGGGAAAAAAGCAAAGTTCATAGGTTGCAGGGCGTGCTGCCTCATCTCTCAGGACCAGCTCCACTCACAGCATGAAGGCGCAGGCTCCCGAGCTCGTCAGCTCGGCGGCTCATGAGAGCCAATATTTGTACTCTTAGGGGGGTGGGAGCGCACCAGACACGCCCCTACGTAATTACCTCTTGCATGATGGTTCACGTAGTTCATAATTTCTCGCTCAATTCAATTGAAAGTGTTTATAGCCAGTGCTGTATTATTAGTTTCAATTCGTATCCCTAGACACGTGTTTCATGATTCCTCAATCGTCAGTAGGGAAAAAAGCAAAGTTCATAGGTTGCAGGGCGTGCTGCCTCATCTCTCAGGACCAGTTCCACTCACAGCATGAAGGCGCAGGCTCCTGAGCTCGTCAGCTCGGCGGCTCATGAGAGCCAATCTTTGTACTCTTAGGGTGGTGGGAGCGCACAATACACGCCCCAACGTAATTACCTCTTGCATGATGGTTCACGTAGTTCATAATTTCTCGCTCAATTCAATTCAAAGTGTTCATAGCCAGTGCTGTATTATTAGTTTCAATTCGTATCCCTAGACACGTCTTTCATGATTCCTCAATCGTCAGTAGGGAAAAAAGCAAAGTTCATAGGTTGCAGGGCGTGCTGCCTCATCTCTCAGGACCAGTTCCACTCACAGCATGAAGGTGCAGACTCCCGAGCACGTCAGTTCGGCGGCTCGTGAGAGCCAATCTTTGTACTCTTAGGGGGGTGGGAGCGCACCAGACACGCCCCAACGTAATTACCTCTTGCATGATGGTTCACGTAGTTCATAATTTCTCGCTCAATTCAATTCAAAGTGTTCATAGCTAGTGCTGTATTATTAGTTTCAATTCGTATCCCTAGACACGTGTTTCATGATTCCTCAATCGTCAGTAGGGAAAAAAACAAAGTTCATAGGTTGCAGGGCGTGCTGCCTCATCTCTCAGGACCAGCTCTACTCACAGCATGAAGGCGCAGGCTCCCGAGATCGTCAGCTCGCTGGCTTGTGAGAGCCAATCTTTGTACTCTTAGAGGGGTGGGATCGCACCAGACACGCCCCAACGTATTTACCTCTTGCATGATGGTTCACGTAGTTCATAATTTCTCACTCAATTCAATTCAAAGTGTTCATAGCCAGTGCTGTATTATTAGTTTCAATACGTATCCCTAGACACGTGTTTCATGATTCCTCAATCGTCAGTAGGGAAAAAAGCAAAGTTCATAGGTTGCAGGGCATGCTGCCTCATCTCCCAGGACCAGTTCCACTCACAGCATGAAGGCGCAGGCTCCCGACCACGTCAGCTTGGCGTCTCGTGAGAGCCAATCTTTGTACTCTTAGGGGGGTGGGAGCGCACCAGACACGCCCCAACGTAATTACCTCTTGCATGATGGTTCACGTAGTTCATAATTTCTCGCTCAATTCAATTCAAAGTGTTCATAGCCAGTGCTGTATTATTAGTTTCAATTCGTATATCTAGACACGTGTTTCATGATTCCTCAATCGTCAGTAGGTAAAAAAAGCAAAGTTCATAGGTTGCAGGGCGTGCTGCCTCATCTCTCAGGACCAGTTCCACTCACAGCATGAAGGTGCAGGCTCCTGAGCTCGTCAGCTCGGCGGCTCATGAGAGCCAATCTTTGTACTTTTAGGGGGGTGGGAGCGCACCAGACACGCCCCAACGTAATTACCTCTTGCATGATGGTTCACGTAGTTCATAATTTCTCGCTCAATTCAATTCAAAGTGTTCATAGCCAGTGCTGTATTATTAGTTTCAATTCGTATCCCTAGACACGTGTTTCATGATTCCTCAATCGTCAGTAGGGAAAAAAGCAAAGTTCATAGGTTGCAGGGCGTGCTGCCTCATCTCTCAGGACCAGCTCCACTCACAGCATGAAGGCGCAGGCTCCCGAGCTCGTCAGCTCGGCGGCTCATGAGAGCCAATATTTGTACTCTTAGGGGGGTGGGAGCGCACCAGACACGCCCCTACGTAATTACCTCTTGCATGATGGTTCACGTAGTTCATAATTTCTCGCTCAATTCAATTGAAAGTGTTTATAGCCAGTGCTGTATTATTAGTTTCAATTCGTATCCCTAGACACGTGTTTCATGATTCCTCAATTGTCAGTAGGGAAAAAAGCAAAGTTCATAGGTTGCAGGGCGTGCTGCCTCATCTCTCAGGACCAGTTCCACTCACAGCATGAAGGCGCAGGCTCCTGAGCTCGTCAGCTCGGCGGCTCATGAGAGCCAATCTTTGTACTCTTAGGGGGGTGGGAGCGCACAATACACGCCCCAACGTAATTACCTCTTGCATGATGGTTCACGTAGTTCATAATTTCTGGCTCAATTCAATTCAAAGTGTTCATAGCCTGTGCTGTATTATTAGTTTCAATTCGTATCCCTAGACACGTGTTTCATGATTCCTCAATCGTCAGTAGGGAAAAAAGCAAAGTTCATAGGTTCCAGGGCGTGCTGCCTCATCTCTCAGGACCAGTTACACTCACAGCATGAAGGCGCAGGCTCCCGAGCTCGTCAGCTCGGCGGCTCGTGAGAACCAATCTTTGTACTCTTAGGGTGGTGGGAGCGCACCAGACATGCCCCAACGTAATTACCTCTTGCATGATGGTTCACGTAGTTCATAATTTCTCGCTCAATTCAATTCAAAGTGTTCATAGCCAGTGCTGTATTATTAGTTTCAATTCGTATCCCTAGACACGTCTTTCATGATTCCTCAATCGTCAGTAGGGAAAAAAGCAAAGTTCATAGGTTTCAGGGCGTGCTGCCTCATCTCTCAGGACCAGTTCCACTCACAGCATGAAGGTGCAGACTCCCGAGCACGTCAGTTCGGCGGCTCGTGAGAGCCAATCTTTGTACTCTTAGGGGGTTGGGAGCGCACCAGACACGCCCCAACGTAATTACCTCTTGCATGATGGTTCACGTAGTTCATAATTTCTCGCTCAATTCAATTCAAAGTGTTCATAGCTAGTGCTGTATTATTAGTTTCAATTCGTATCCCTAGACACGTGTTTCATGATTCCTCAATCGTCAGTAGGGAAAAAAACAAAGTTCATAGGTTGCAGGGCGTGCTGCCTCATCTCTCGGGACCAGCTCTACTCACAGCATGAAGGCGCAGGCTCCCGAGCTTGTCAGCTCGGCGGCTCATGAGAGCCAATCTTTTTACTCTTAGGGGGGTGGGAGCGCACCAGATACGCCCCAACGTAATTACCTCTTGCATGATGGTTCACGTAGTTCATAATTTCTCGCTAAATTCAATTCAAAGTGTTCATAGCCTGTGCTGTATAATTAGTTTCAATTCGTATCCCTAGACACGTGTTTCATGATTCCTCAATCGTCAGTAGGGAAAAAAGCAAAGTTTATAGGTTGCAGGGCGTGCTGCCTCATCTCTCAGGACCAGTTCCACTCACCGCATGAAGGCGCAGGCTCCCGAGCTCGTCAGCTCGGCGGCTCGTGAGAGCCAATCTTTGTACTCTTAGGGGGGTGGGAGCGCACCAGACACGCCCCAACGTATTTACCTCTTGCATGATGGTTCACGTAGTTCATAATTTCTCACTCAATTCAATTCAAAGTGTTCATAGCCAGTGCTGTATTATTAGTTTCAATTTGTATCCCTAGACACGTGTTTCATGATTCCTCAATCGTCAGTAGGGAAAAAAGCAAAGTTCATAGGTTGCAGGGCGTGCTGCCTCATCTCTCAGGACCAGCTCCACTCACAGCATGAAGGCGCAGGCTCCCGAGCTCGTCAGCTCGGCGGCTCATGAGAGCCAATATTTGTACTCTTAGGGGGGTGGGAGCGCACCAGACACGCCCCTACGTAATTACCTCTTGCCTGATGGTTCACGTAGTTCATAATTTCTCGCTCAATTCAATTCAAAGTGTTTATAGCCAGTGCTGTATTATTAGTTTCAATTCGTATCCCTAGACACGTGTTTCATGATTCCTCAATTGTCATTAGGGAAAAAAGCAAAGTTCATAGGTTGCAGGGCGTGCTGCCTCATCTCTCAGAACCAGTTCCACTCACAGCATGAAGGCGCAGGCTCCTGAGCTCGTCAGCTCGGCGACTCATGAGAGCCAATCTTTGTACTCTTAGGGGGGTGGGAGCGCACCAGACACGCCCCAACGTAATTACCTCTTGCGTGATGGTTCACGTAGTTCATAATTTCTCGCTCAATTCAATTCAAAGTGTTCATAGCCAGTGCTGTATTATTAGTTTCAATTCGTATCCCTAGACACGTGTTTCATGATTCCTCAATCGTCAGTAGGGAAAAAAGCAAAGTTCATAGGTTGCAGGGCGTGCTGCCTCATCTCTCAGGACCAGCTCCACTCACAGCATGAAGGCGCAGGCTCCCGAGCTCGTCAGCTCGGCGGCTCATGAGAGCCAATATTTGTACTCTTATGGGGGTGGGAGCGCACCAGACACGCCCCTACGTAATTACCTCTTGCCTGATGGTTCACGTAGTTCATAATTTCTCGCTCAATTCAATTCAAAGTGTTTATAGCCAGTGCTGTATTATTAGTTTCAATTCGTATCCCTAGACACGTGTTTCATGATTCCTCAATTGTCATTAGGGAAAAAAGCTAAGTTCATAGGTTGCAGGGCGTGCTGCCTAATCTCTCAGGACCAGTTCCACTCACAGCATGAAAGCCCAGGCACACGAGCTCGTCAGCTCTGCGGCGCGTGAGAGCCAATCTTTGTACTCTTAGGGGGGTGGGAGCGCACCAGACACGCCCCAACGTATTTACCTCTTGCATGATGGTTCACGTAGTTCATAATTTCTCACTCAATTCAATTCAAAGTGTTCATAGCCAGTGCTGTATTATTAGTTTCAATTCGTATCCCTAGACACGTGTTTCATGATTCCTCAATCGTCAGTAGGGAAAAAAGCAAAGTTCATAGGTTGCAGGGCGTGCTGCCTCATCTCTCAGGACCAGTTCCACTCACAGCATGAAGGTGCAGACTCCCGAGCACGTCAGCTCGGCGGCTCGTGAGAGCCAATCTTTGTACTCTTAGGGGGTTGGGAGCGCACCAGACACGCCCCAACGTAATTACCTCTTGCATGATGGTTCACGTAGTTCATAATTTCTCGCTCAATTCAATTCAAAGTGTTCATAGCCAGTGCTGTATTATTAGTTTCAATTCATATCCCTAGACACGTGTTTCATGATTCCTCAATCATCAGTAGGGAAAAAAGCAAAGTTCATAGGTTGCAGGGCGTGCTGCCTAATCTCTCAGGACCAGTTCCACTCACAGCATGAAGGCGCAGGCACACGAGCTCGTCAGCTCGGCGGCTCGTGAGAGCCAATCTTTGTACTCTTAGGGGGGTGGGAGCGCACCAGACACGCCCCAACGTAATTACCTCTTGCATGATGGTTCACGTAGTTCATAATTTCTCGCTCAATTCAATTCAAAGTGTTCATAGCTAGTGCTGTATTATTAGTTTCAATTCGTATCCCTAGACACGTGTTTCATGATTCCTCAATCGTCAGTAGGGAAAAAAACAAAGTTCATAGGTTGCAGGGCGTGCTGCCTCATCTCTCAGGACCAGCTCTACTCACAGCATGAAGGCGCAGGCTCCCGAGATCGTCAGCTCGGCGGCTCGTGAGAGCCAATCTTTGTACTCTTAGAGGGGTGGGATCGCACCAGACACGCCCCAACGTATTTACCTCTTGCATGATGGTTCACGTAGTTCATAATTTCTCACTCAATTCAATTCAAAGTGTTCATAGCCAGTGCTGTATTATTAGTTTCAATACGTATCCCTAGACACGTGTTTCATGATTCCTCAATCGTCAGTAGGGAAAAAAGCAAAGTTCATAGGTTGCAGGGCATGCTGCCTCATCTCCCAGGACCAGTTCCACTCACAGCATGAAGGCGCAGGCTCCCGACCACGTCAGCTCGGCGGCTCGTGAGAGCCAATCTTTGTACTCTTAGGGGGGTGGGAGCGCACCAGACACGCCCCAACGTAATTACCTCTTGCATGATGGTTCACGTAGTTCATAATTTCTCGCTCAATTTAATTCAAAGTGTTCATTATTAGTTTCAATTCGTATCCCTAGACACGTGTTTCATGATTCCTCAATCGCCAGTAGGGAAAAAAGCAAAGTTCATAGGTTGCAGGGCGTGCTGCCTCATCTCTCAGGACCAGTTCCACTCACAGCATGAAGGTGCAGACTCCCGAGCAGGTCAGCTCGGCGGCTCGTGAGAGCCAATCTTTGTACTCTTAGGGGGTTGGGAGCGCACCAGACACGCCCCAACGTAATTACATCTTGCATGACGGGGGTGGGAGCGCACCAGACACGCCCCAACGTAATTACCTCTTGCATGATGGTTCACGTAGTTCATAATTTCTCGCTCAATTCAATTCAAAGTGTTCATTATTAGTAATTACCTCTTGCATGACGGGGGGTGGGAGCGCACCAGACACGCCCCAACGTAATTACCTCTTGCATGATGGTTCACGTAGTTCATAATTTCTCGCTCAATTCAATTCAAAGTGTTCATAGCCAGTGCTGTATTATTAGTTTCAATTCATATCCCTAGACACGTGTTTCATGATTCCTCAATCATCAGTAGGGAAAAAAGCAAAGTTCATAGGTTGCAGGGCGTGCTGCCTAATCTCTCAGGACCAGTTCCACTCACAGCATGAAGGCGCAGGCACACGAGCTCGTCAGCTCGGCGGCTCGTGAGAGCCAATCTTTGTACTCTTAGGGGGGTGGGAGCGCACCAGACACGCCCCAACGTAATTACCTCTTGCATGATGGTTCACGTAGTTCATAATTTCTCGCTCAATTCAATTCAAAGTGTTCATAGCTAGTGCTGTATTATTAGTTTCAATTCGTATCCATAGACACGTGTTTCATGATTCCTCAATCGTCAGTAGGGAAAAAAACAAAGTTCATAGGTTGCAGGGCGTGCTGCCTCATCTCTCAGGACCAGCTCTACTCACAGCATGAAGGCGCAGGCTCCCGAGATCGTCAGCTCGGCGGCTCGTGAGAGCCAATCTTTGTACTCTTAGAGGGGTGGGATCGCACCAGACACGCCCCAACGTATTTACCTCTTGCATGATGGTTTACGTAGTTCATAATTTCTCACTCAATTCAATTCAAAGTGTTCATAGCCAGTGCTGTATTATTAGTTTCAATACGTATCCCTAGACACGTGTTTCATGATTCCTCAATCGTCAGTAGGGAAAAAAGCAAAGTTCATAGGTTGCAGGGCATGCTGCCTCATCTCCCAGGACCAGTTCCACTCACAGCATGAAGGCGCAGGCTCCCGACCACGTCAGCTCGGCGGCTCGTGAGAGCCAATCTTTGTACTCTTAGGGGGGTGGGAGCGCACCAGACACGCCCCAACGTAATTACCTCTTGCATGATGGTTCACGTAGTTCATAATTTCTCGCTCAATTCAATTCAAAGTGTTCATAGCCAGTGCTGTATTATTAGTTTCAATTCGTATCCCTAGACACGTGTTTCATGATTCCTCAATCGTCAGTAGGGAAAAAAGCAAAGTTCATAGGTTGCAGGGCGTGCTGCCTCATCTCTCAGGACCAGTTCCACTCACAGCATGAAGGTGCAGGCTCCTGAGCTCGTCAGCTCGGCGGCTCATGAGAGCCAATCTTTGTACTTTTAGGGGGGTGGGAGCGCACCAGACACGCCCCAACGTAATTACCTCTTGCATGATGGTTCACGTAGTTCATAATTTCTCACTCAATTCAATTCAAAGTGTTCATAGCCAGTGCTGTATTATTAGTTTCAATTCGTATCCCTAGACACGTGTTTCATGATTCCTCAATCGTCAGTAGGGAAAAAAGCAAAGTTCATAGGTTGCAGGGCGTGCTGCCTCATCTCTCAGGACCAGCTCCACTCACAGCATGAAGGCGCAGGCTCCTGAGCTCGTCAGCTCGGCGGCTCATGAGAGCCAATCTTTGTACTCTTAGGGGGGTGGGAGCGCACCAGACACGCCCCAACGTAATTACCTCTTGCATGATGGTTCACGTAGTTCATAATTTCTCGCTCAATTCAATTCAAAGTGTTCATAGCCTGTGCTGTATTATTAGTTTCAATTCGTATCCCTAGACACGTGTTTCATGATTCCTCAATCGTCAGTAGGGAAAAAAGCAAAGTTCATAGGTTGCAGGGCGTGCTGCCTCATCTCTCTGGACCAGTTCCACTCACAGCATGAAGGTGCAGGCTCCTGAGCTCGTCAGCTCGGCGGCTTATGAGAGCCAATCTTTGTACTTTTAGGGGGGTGGGAGTGCACCAGACACGCCCCAACGTAATTACCTCTTGCATGATGGTTCACGTAGTTCATAATTTCTCGCTCAATTCAATTCAAAGTGTTCATAGCCAGTGCTGTATTATTAGTTTCAATTCGTATCCCTAGACACGTGTTTCATGATTCCTCAATCGTCAGTAGGGAAAAAAGCAAAGTTCATAGGTTGCAGGGCGTGCTGCCTCATCTCTCAGGACCAGCTCCACTCACAGCATGAAGGCGCAGGCTCCCGAGCTCGTCAGCTCGGCGGCTCATGAGAGCCAATATTTGTACTCTTAGGGGGGTGGGAGCGCACCAGACACGCCCCTACGTAATTACCTCTTGCATGATGGTTCACGTAGTTCATAATTTCTCACTCAATTCAATTGAAAGTGTTTATAGCCAGTGCTGTATTATTAGTTTAAATTCGTATCCCTAGACACGTGTTTCATGATTCCTCAATTGTCAGTAGGGAAAAAAGCAAAGTTCATAGGTTGCAGGGCGTGCTGCCTCATCTCTCAGGACCAGTTCCACTCAAAGCATGAAGGCGCAGGCTCCTGAGCTCGTCAGCTCGGCGGCTCATGAGAGCCAATCTTTGTACTCTTAGGGGGGTGGGAGCGCACAATACACGCCCCAACGTAATTACCTCTTGCATGATGGTTCACGTAGTTCATAATTTCTCACTCAATTCAATTCAAAGTGTTCATAGCCAGTGCTGTATTATTAGTTTCAATACGTATCCCTAGACACGTGTTTCATGATTCCTCAATCGTCAGTAGGGAAAAAAGCAAAGTTCATAGGTTGCAGGGCGTGCTGCCTCATCTCTCAGGACCAGTTCCACTCACAGCATGAAGGTGCAGGCTCCTGAGCTCGTCAGCTCGGCGGCTCATGAGAGCCAATCTTTGTACTTTTAGGGGGGTGGGAGCGCACCAGACACGCCCCAACGTAATTACCTCTTGCATGATGGTTCACGTAGTTCATAATTTCTCGCTCAATTCAATTCAAAGTGTTCATAGCCAGTGCTGTATTATTAGTTTCAATTCGTATCCCTAGACACGTGTTTCATGATTCCTCAATCGTCAGTAGGGAAAAAAGCAAAGTTCATAGGTTGCAGGGCGTGCTGCCTCATCTCTCAGGACCAGTTCCACTCACAGCATGAAGGCGCAGGCTCCTGAGCTCGTCAGCTCGGCGGCTCATGAGAGCCAATCTTTGTACTCTTAGGGGGGTGGGAGCGCACAATACACGCCCCAACGTAATTACCTCTTGCATGATGGTTCACGTAGTTCATAATTTCTCACTCAATTCAATTCAAAGTGTTCATAGCCAGTGCTGTATTATTAGTTTCAATACGTATCCCTAGACACGTGTTTCATGATTCCTCAATCGTCAGTAGGGAAAAAAGCAAAGTTCATAGGTTGCAGGGCATGCTGCCTCATCTCCCAGGACCAGTTCCACTCACAGCATGAAGGCGCAGGCTCCCGACCACGTCAGCTCGGCGGCTCGTGAGAGCCAATCTTTGTACTCTTAGGGGGGTGGGAGCGCACCAGACACGCCCCAACGTAATTACCTCTTGCATGATGGTTCACGTAGTTCATAATTTCTCGCTCAATTCAATTCAAAGTGTTCATAGCCAGTGCTGTATTATTAGTTTCAATTCGTATCCCTAGACACGTGTTTCATGATTCCTCAATCGTCAGTAGGGAAAAAATCAAAGTTCATAGGTTGCAGGGCGTGCTGCCTCATCTCTCAGGACCAGTTCCACTCACAGCATGAAGGTGCAGGCTCCTGAGCTCGTCAGCTCGGCGGCTCATGAGAGCCAATCTTTGTACTTTTAGGGGGGTGGGAGCGCACCAGACACGCCCCAACGTAATTACCTCTTGCATGATGGTTCACGTAGTTCATAATTTCTCGCTCAATTCAATTCAAAGTGTTCATAGCCAGTGCTGTATTATTAGTTTCAATTCGTATCCCTAGACACGTGTTTCATGATTCCTCAATCGTCAGTAGGGAAAAAAGCAAAGTTCATAGGTTGCAGGGCGTGCTGCCTCATCTCTCAGGACCAGCTCCACTCACAGCATGAAGGCGCAGGCTCCCGAGCTCGTCAGCTCGGCGGCTCATGAGAGCCAATATTTGTACTCTTAGGGGGGTGGGAGCGCACCAGACACGCCCCTACGTAATTACCTCTTGCATGATGGTTCACGTAGTTCATAATTTCTCGCTCAATTCAATTGAAAGTGTTTATAGCCAGTGCTGTATTATTAGTTTCAATTCGTATCCCTAGACACGTGTTTCATGATTCCTCAATTGTCAGTAGGGAAAAAAGCAAAGTTCATAGGTTGCAGGGCGTGCTGCCTCATCTCTCAGGACCAGTTCCACTCACAGCATGAAGGCGCAGGCTCCTGAGCTCGTCAGCTCGGCGGCTCATGAGAGCCAATCTTTGTACTCTTGGGGGGTGGGAGCGCACAATACACGCCCCAACGTAATTACCTCTTGCATGATGGTTCACGTAGTTCATAATTTCTCACTCAATTCAATTCAAAGTGTTCATAGCCAGTGCTGTATTATTAGTTTCAATACGTATCCCTAGACACGTGTTTCATGATTCCTCAATCGTCAGTAGGGAAAAAAGCAAAGTTCATAGGTTGCAGGGCGTGCTGCCTCATCTCTCAGGACCAGTTCCACTCACAGCATGAAGGTGCAGGCTCCTGAGCTCTTCAGCTCGGCGGCTCATGAGAGCCAATCTTTGTACTTTTAGGGGGGTGGGAGCGCACCAGACACGCCCCAACGTAATTACCTCTTGCATGATGGTTCACGTAGTTCATAATTTCTCGCTCAATTCAATTCAAAGTGTTCATAGCCAGTGCTGTATTATTAGTTTCAATTCGTATCCCTAGACACGTGTTTCATGATTCCTCAATCGTCAGTAGGGAAAAAAGCAAAGTTCATAGGTTGCAGGGCGTGCTGCCTCATCTCTCAGGACCAGTTCCACTCACAGCATGAAGGTGCAGGCTCCTGAGCTCGTCAGCTCGGCGGCTCATGAGAGCCAATCTTTGTACTTTTAGGGGGGTGGGAGCGCACCAGACACGCCCCAACGTAATTACCTCTTGCATGATGGTTCACGTAGTTCATAATTTCTCGCTCAATTCAATTCAAAGTGTTCATAGCCAGTGCTGTATTATTAGTTTCAATTCGTATCCCTAGACACGTGTTTCATGATTCCTCAATCGTCAGTAGGGAAAAAAGCAAAGTTCATAGGTTGCAGGGCGTGCTGCCTCATCTCTCAGGACCAGCTCCACTCACAGCATGAAGGCGCAGGCTCCCGAGCTCGTCAGCTCGGCGGCTCATGAGAGCCAATATTTGTACTCTTAGGGGGGTGGGAGCGCACCAGACACGCCCCTACGTAATTACCTCTTGCATGATGGTTCACGTAGTTCATAATTTCTCGCTCAATTCAATTGAAAGTGTTTATAGCCAGTGCTGTATTATTAGTTTCAATTCGTATCCCTAGACACGTGTTTCATGATTCCTCAATTGTCAGTAGGGAAAAAAGCAAAGTTCATAGGTTGCAGGGCGTGCTGCCTCATCTCTCAGGACCAGTTCCACTCACAGCATGAAGGCGTAGGCTCCTGAGCTCGTCAGCTCGGTGGCTCATGAGAGCCAATCTTTGTACTCTTAGGGGGGTGGGAGCGCACAATACACGCCCCAACGTAATTACCTCTTGCATGATGGTTCACGTAGTTCATAATTTCTCGCTCAATTCAATTCAAAGTGTTCATAGCCTGTGCTGTATTATTAGTTTCAATTCGTATCCCTAGACACGTGTTTCATGATTCCTCAATCGTCAGTAGGGAAAAAAGCAAAGTTCATAGGTTCCAGGGCGTGCTGCCTCATCTCTCAGGACCAGTTCCACTCACAGCATGAAGGCGCAGGCTCCCGAGCTCGTCAGCTCGGCGGCTCGTGAGAACCAATCTTTGTACTCTTAGGGTGGTGGGAGCGCACCAGACATGCCCCAACGTAATTACCTCTTGCATGATGGTTCACGTAGTTCATAATTTCTCGCTCAATTCAATTCAAAGTGTTCATAGCCAGTGCTGTATTATTAGTTTCAATTCGTATCCCTAGACACGTCTTTCATGATTCCTCAATCGTCAGTAGGGAAAAAAGCAAAGTTCATAGGTTGCAGGGCGTGCTGCCTCATCTCTCAGGACCAGTTCCACTCACAGCATGAAGGCGCAGGCTCCTGAGCTCGTCAGCTCGGTGACTCGTGAGAGCCAATCTTTGTACTCTTAGGGGGTTGGGAGCGCACCAGACACGCCCCAACTTAATTACCTCTTGCATGATGGTTCACGTAGTTCATAATTTCTCGCTCAATTCAATTCAAAGTGTTCATAGCTAGTGCTGTATTATTAGTTTCAATTCGTATCCCTAGACACGTGTTTCATGATTCCTCAATCGTCAGTAGGGAAAAAAACAAAGTTCATAGGTTGCAGGGCGTGCTGCCTCATCTCTCAGGACCAGCTCTACTCACAGCATGAAGGCGCAGGCTCCCAAGCTTGTCAGCGCGGCGGCTCATGAGAGCCAATCATTTTACTCTTAGGGGGTGGGAGCGCACCAGATACGCCCCAACGTAATTACCTCTTGCATGATGGTTCACGTAGTTCATAATTTCTCGCTCAATTCAATTCAAAGTGTTCATAGCCCGTGCTGTATTATTAGTTTCAATTCGTATCCCTAGACACGTGTTTCATGATTCCTCAATCGTCAGTAGGGAAAAAAGCAAAGTTTATAGGTTGCAGGGCGTGCTGCCTCATCTCTCAGGACCAGTTCCACTCACAGCATGAAGGCGCAGGCTCCCGAGCTCGTCAACTCGGCGGCTCGTGAGAGCCAATCTTTGTACTCTTAGGGGGGTGGGAGCGCACCAGACACGCCCCAACGTATTTACCTCTTGCATGATGGTTCACGTAGTTCATAATTTCTCACTCAATTCAATTCAAAGTGTTCATAGCCAGTGCTGTATTATTAGTTTCAATTCGTATCCCTAGACACGTGTTTCATGATTCCTCAATTGTCAGTAGGGAAAAAAGCAAAGTTCATAGGTTGCAGGGCGTGCTGCCTCATCTCTCAGGACCAGTTCCACTCACAGCATGAAGGCGCAGGCTCCTGAGCTCGTCAGCTCGGCGACTCATGAGAGCCAATCTTTGTACTCTTAGGGGGGTGGGAGCGCACCAGACACGGCCCAACGTATTTACCTCTTGCATGATGGTTCACGTAGTTCATAATTTCTCGCTCAATTCAATTCAAAGTGTTCATAGCCAGTGCTGTATTATTAGTTTCAATTCGTATCCCTAGACACGTTTTTCATGATTCCTCAATCGTCAGTAGGGAAAAAAGCAAAGTTCATAGGTTGCAGGGCGTGCTGCCTCATCTCTCAGGACCAGTTCCACTCACAGCATGAAGGTGCAGACTCCCGAGCACGTCAGCTCGGCGGCTCGTGAGAGCCAATCTTTGTACTCTTAGGGGGTTGGGAGCGCACCAGACACGCCCCAACGTAATTACCTCTTGCATGATGGTTCACGTAGTTCATAATTTCTCGCTCAATTCAATTCAAAGTGTTCATAGCCAGTGCTGTATTCTTAGTTTCAATTCGTATCCCTAGACACGTGTTTCATGATTCCTCAATCGTCAGTAGGGAAAAAAGCAAAGTTTATGGGTTGCAGGGCGTGCTGTCTAATCTCTCAGGACCAGTTCCACTCACAGCATGAAGGCGCAGGCACATGAGCTCGTCAGCTCGGCGGCTCGTGAGAACCAATCTTTGTACTCTTAGGGTGGTGGGAGCGCACCAGACATGCCCCAACGTAATTACCTCTTGCATGATGGTTCACGTAGTTCATAATTTCTCGCTCAATTCAATTCAAAGTGTTCATAGCCAGTGCTGTATTATTAGTTTCAATTCGTATCCCTAGACACGTGTTTCATGATTCCTCAATCGTCAGTAGGGAAAAAAGCAAAGTTCATAGGTTGCAGGGCATGCTGCCTCATCTCCCAGGACCAGTTCCACTCACAGCATGAAGGCGCAGGCTCCCGACCACGTCAGCTCGGCGGCTCGTGAGAGCCAATCTTTGTACTCTTAGGGGGGTGGGAGCGCACCAGACACGCCCCAACGTAATTACCTCTTGCATGATGGTTCACGTAGTTCATAATTTCTCGCTCAATTCAATTCAAAGTGTTCATAGCCAGTGCTGTATTATTAGTTTCAATTCGTATCCCTAGACACGTGTTTCATGATTCCTCAATCGTCAGTAGGGAAAAAAGCAAAGTTCATAGGTTGCAGGGCGTGCTGCCTCATCTCTCAGGACCAGTTCCACTCACAGCATGAAGGTGCAGGCTCCTGAGCTCGTCAGCTCGGCGGCTCATGAGAGCCAATCTTTGTACTTTTAGGGGGGTGGGAGCGCACCAGACACGCCCCAACGTAATTACCTCTTGCATGATGGTTCACGTAGTTCATAATTTCTCGCTCAATTCAATTCAAAGTGTTCATAGCCAGTGCTGTATTATTAGTTTCAATTCGTATCCCTAGACACGTGTTTCATGATTCCTCAATCGTCAGTAGGGAAAAAAGCAAAGTTCATAGGTTGCAGGGCGTGCTGCCTCATCTCTCAGGACCAGCTCCACTCACAGCATGAAGGCGCAGGCTCCCGAGCTCGTCAGCTCGGCGGCTCATGAGAGCCAATATTTGTACTCTTAGGGGGGTGGGAGCGCACCAGACACGCCCCTACGTAATTACCTCTTGCATGATGGTTCACGTAGTTCATAATTTCTCGCTCAATTCAATTGAAAGTGTTTATAGCCAGTGCTGTATTATTAGTTTAAATTCGTATCCCTAGACACGTGTTTCATGATTCCTCAATTGTCAGTAGGGAAAAAAGCAAAGTTCATAGGTTGCAGGGCGTGCTGCCTCATCTCTCAGGACCAGTTCCACTCACAGCATGAAGGCGCAGGCTCCTGAGCTCGTCAGCTCGGCGGCTCATGAGAGCCAATCTTTGTACTCTTAGGGGGGTGGGAGCGCACAATACACGCCCCATCGTAATTACCTCTTGCATGATGGTTCACGTAGTTCATAATTTCTCACTCAATTCAATTCAAAGTGTTCATAGCCAGTGCTGTATTATTAGTTTCAATACGTATCCCTAGACACGTGTTTCATGATTCCTCAATCGTCAGTAGGGAAAAAAGCAAAGTTCATAGGTTGCAGGGCGTGCTGCCTCATCTCTCAGGACCAGTTCCACTCACAGCATGAAGGTGCAGGCTCCTGAGCTCGTCAGCTCGGCGGCTCATGAGAGCCAATCTTTGTACTTTTAGGGGGGTGGGAGCGCACCAGACACGCCCCAACGTAATTACCTCTTGCATGATGGTTCACGTAGTTCATAATTTCTCGCTCAATTCAATTCAAAGTGTTCATAGCCAGTGCTGTATTATTACTTTCAATTCGTATCCCTAGACACGTGTTTCATGATTCCTCAATCGTCAGTAGGGAAAAAAGCAAAGTTCATAGGTTGCAGGGCGTGCTGCCTCATCTCTCAGGACCAGTTCCACTCACAGCATGAAGGCGCAGGCTCCTGAGCTCGTCAGCTCGGCGGCTCATGAGAGCCAATCTTTGTACTCTTAGGGGGGTGGGAGCGCACAATACACGCCCCAACGTAATTACCTCTTGCATGATGGTTCACGTAGTTCATAATTTCTCACTCAATTCAATTCAAAGTGTTCATAGCCAGTGCTGTATTATTAGTTTCAATACGTATCCCTAGACACGTGTTTCATGATTCCTCAATCGTCAGTAGGGAAAAAAGCAAAGTTCATAGGTTGCAGGGCATGCTGCCTCATCTCCCAGGACCAGTTCCACTCACAGCATGAAGGCGCAGGCTCCCGACCACGTCAGCTCGGCGGCTCGTGAGAGCCAATCTTTGTACTCTTAGGGGGGTGGGAGCGCACCAGACACGCCCCAACGTAATTACCTCTTGCATGATGGTTCACGTAGTTCATAATTTCTCGCTCAATTCAATTCAAAGTGTTCATAGCCAGTGCTGTATTATTAGTTTCAATTCGTATCCCTAGACACGTGTTTCATGATTCCTCAATCGTCAGTAGGGAAAAAAGCAAAGTTCATAGGTTGCAGGGCGTGCTGCCTCATCTCTCAGGACCAGTTCCACTCACAGCATGAAGGTGCAGGCTCCTGAGCTCGTCAGCTCGGCGGCTCATGAGAGCCAATCTTTGTACTTTTAGGGGGGTGGGAGCGCACCAGACACGCCCCAACGTAATTACCTCTTGCATGATGGTTCACGTAGTTCATAATTTCTCGCTCAATTCAATTCAAAGTGTTCATAGCCAGTGCTGTATTATTAGTTTCAATTCGTATCCCTAGACACGTGTTTCATGATTCCTCAATCGTCAGTAGGGAAAAAAGCAAAGTTCATAGGTTGCAGGGCGTGCTGCCTCATCTCTCAGGACCAGCTCCACTCACAGCATGAAGGCGCAGGCTCCCGAGCTCGTCAGCTCGGCGGCTCATGAGAGCCAATATTTGTACTCTTAGGGGGGTGGGAGCGCACCAGACACGCCCCTACGTAATTACCTCTTGCATGATGGTTCACGTAGTTCATAATTTCTCGCTCAATTCAATTGAAAGTGTTTATAGCCAGTGCTGTATTATTAGTTTCAATTCGTATCCCTAGACACGTGTTTCATGATTCCTCAATTGTCAGTAGGGAAAAAAGCAAAGTTCATAGGTTGCAGGGCGTGCTGCCTCATCTCTCAGGACCAGTTCCACTCACAGCATGAAGGCGCAGGCTCCTGAGCTCGTCAGCTCGGCGGCTCATGAGAGCCAATCTTTGTACTCTTAGGGGGGTGGGAGCGCACAATACACGCCCCAACGTAATTACCTCTTGCATGATGGTTCACGTAGTTCATAATTTCTCACTCAATTCAATTCAAAGTGTTCATAGCCAGTGCTGTATTATTAGTTTCAATACGTATCCCTAGACACGTGTTTCATGATTCCTCAATCGTCAGTAGGGAAAAAAGCAAAGTTCATAGGTTGCAGGGCGTGCTGCCTCATCTCTCAGGACCAGTTCCACTCACAGCATGAAGGTGCAGGCTCCTGAGCTCGTCAGCTCGGCGGCTCATGAGAGCCAATCTTTGTACTTTTAGGGGGGTGGGAGCGCACCAGACACGCCCCAACGTAATTACCTCTTGCATGATGGTTCACGTAGTTCATAATTTCTCGCTCAATTCAATTCAAAGTGTTCATAGCCAGTGCTGTATTATTAGTTTCAATTCGTATCCCTAGACACGTGTTTCATGATTCCTCAATCGTCAGTAGGGAAAAAAGCAAAGTTCATAGGTTGCAGGGCGTGCTGCCTCATCTCTCAGGACCAGTTCCACTCACAGCATGAAGGCGTAGGCTCCTGAGCTCGTCAGCTCGGTGGCTCATGAGAGCCAATCTTTGTACTCTTAGGGGGGTGGGAGCGCACAATACACGCCCCAACGTAATTACCTCTTGCATGATGGTTCACGTAGTTCATAATTTCTCGCTCAATTCAATTCAAAGTGTTCATAGCCTGTGCTGTATTATTAGTTTCAATTCGTATCCCTAGACACGTGTTTCATGATTCCTCAATCGTCAGTAGGGAAAAAAGCAAAGTTCATAGGTTCCAGGGCGTGCTGCCTCATCTCTCAGGACCAGTTCCACTCACAGCATGAAGGCGCAGGCTCCCGAGCTCGTCAGCTCGGCGGCTCGTGAGAACCAATCTTTGTACTCTTAGGGTGGTGGGAGCGCACCAGACATGCCCCAACGTAATTACCTCTTGCATGATGGTTCACGTAGTTCATAATTTCTCGCTCAATTCAATTCAACGTGTTCATAGCCAGTGCTGTATTATTAGTTTCAATTCGTATCCCTAGACACGTCTTTCATGATTCCTCAATCGTCAGTAGGGAAAAAAACAAAGTTCATAGGTTGCAGGGCGTGCTGCCTCATCTCTCAGGACCAGCTCTACTCACAGCATGAAGGCGCAGGCTCCCGAGCTTGTCAGCTCGGCGGCTCATGAGAGCCAATCTTTTTACTCTTAGGGGGTGGGAGCGCACCAGATACGCCCCAACGTAATTACCTCTTGCATGATGGTTCACGTAGTTCATAATTTCTCGCTCAATTCAATTCAAAGTGTTCATAGCCCGTGCTGTATTATTAGTTTCAATTCGTATCCCTAGACACGTGTTTCATGATTCCTCAATCGTCAGTAGGGAAAAAAGCAAAGTTGATAGGTTGCAGGGCGTGCTGCCTCATCTCTCAGGACCAGTTCCACTCACAGCATGAAGGCGCAGGCTCCCGAGCTCGTCAGCTCGGCGGCTCGTGAGAGCCAATCTTTGTACTCTTAGGGGGGTGGGAGCGCACCAGACACGCCCCAACGTATTTACCTCTTGCATGATGGTTCACGTAGTTCATAATTTCTCACTCAATTCAATTCAAAGTGTTCCTAGCCAGTGCTGTATTATTAGTTTCAATTCGTATCCCTAGACACGTGTTTCATGATTCCTCAATTGTCAGTAGGGAAAAAAGCAAAGTTCATAGGTTGCAGGGCGTGCTGCCTCATCTCTCAGGACCAGTTCCACTCACAGCATGAAGGCGCAGGCTCCTAAGCTCGTCAGCTCGGCGACTCATGAGAGCCAATCTTTGTACTCTTAGGGGGGTGGGAGCGCACCAGACACGGCCCAACGTATTTACCTCTTGCATGATGGTTCACGTAGTTCATAATTTCTCGCTCAATTCAATTCAAAGTGTTCATAGCCAGTGCTGTATTATTAGTTTCAATTCGTATCCCTAGACACGTTTTTCATGATTCCTCAATCGTCAGTAGGGAAAAAAGCAAAGTTCATAGGTTGCAGGGCGTGCTGCCTCATCTCTCAGGACCAGTTCCACTCACAGCATGAAGGTGCAGACTCCCGAGCACGTCAGCTCGGCGGCTCGTGAGAGCCAATCTTTGTACTCTTAGGGGGTTGGGAGCGCACCAGACACGCCCCAACGTAATTACCTCTTGCATGATGGTTCACGTAGTTCATAATTTCTCGCTCAATTCAATTCAAAGTGTTCATAGCCAGTGCTGTATTCTTAGTTTCAATTCGTATCCCTAGACACGTGTTTCATGATTCCTCAATCGTCAGTAGGGAAAAAAGCAAAGTTTATGGGTTGCAGGGCGTGCTGTCTAATCTCTCAGGACCAGTTCCACTCACAGCATGAAGGCGCAGGCACAAGAGCTCGTCAGCTCGGCGGCTCGTGAGAACCAATCTTTGTACTCTTAGGGTGGTGGGAGCGCACCAGACATGCCCCAACGTAATTACCTCTTGCATGATGGTTCACGTAGTTCATAATTTCTCGCTCAATTCAATTCAAAGTGTTCATAGCCAGTGCTGTATTATTAGTTTCAATTCGTATCCCTAGACACTTTTTTCATGATTCCTCAACCGTCAGTAGGGAAAAAAACAAAATTCATAGGTTGCAGGACGTGCTGCCTCATCTCTCAGGACCAGCTCCACTCACAGCATGAAGGCGCAGGCTCCCGAGCTTGTCAGCTCGGCGGCTCATGAGAGCCAATCTTTGTACTCTTAGGGGGGTGGGAGCGCACCAGATACGCCCCAACGTATTTACCTCTTGCATGATGGTTCACGTATTTCATAATTTCTCGCTCAATTCAATTCAAAGTGTTCATAGCCCGTGCTGTATTATTAGTTTCAATTCGTATCCCTAGACACGTGTTTCATGATTCCTCAATCGTCAGTAGGGAAAAAAGCAAAGTTCATAGGTTGCAGTGCGTGCTGCCTCATCTCTCAGGACCAGTTCCACTCACAGCATGAAGGCGCAGGCTCACCAGCTCGTCAGCTCGGTGGCTCGTGAGAGCCAATCTTTGTATTCTTAGGGGGGTGGGAGCGCACCAGACACGCCCCAACGTATTTACCTCTTGCATGATGGTTCACGTAGTTCATAATTTCTCACTCAATTCAATTCAAAGTGTTCATAGCCAGTGCTGTATTATTAGTTTCAATTCGTATCCCTAGACACTTGTTTCATGATTCCTCAATCGTCAGTAGGGAAAAAAGCAAAGTTCATAGGTTGCAGGGCGTGCTGCCTCATCTCTCAGGACCAGTTCCACTCACAGCATGAAGGCGCAGGCTCCCGAGCATGTCAGCTCGGCGGCTCGTGAAAGCCAATCTTTGTACTCTTAGGGGGGTGGGAGCGCACCAGACACGCCCCAACGTAATTACCTCTTGCATGATGGTTCACGTAGTTCATAATTTCTCGCTCAATTCAATTCAAAGTGTTCATAGCCAGTGCTGTATTATTAGTTTCAATTAGTATCCCTAGACACGTGTTTCATGATTCCTCAATCGTCAGTAGGGAATAAAGCAAAGTTCATAGGTTGCAGGGCGTGCTGCCTCATCTCTCAGGACCAGCTCCACTCACAGCATGAAGGCGCAGGCTCCCGAGCTCGTCAGCTCGGCGGCTCATGAGAGCCAATATTTGTACTCTTAGGGGGGTGGGAGCGCACGAGACACGCCCCTACGTAATTACCTCTTGCATGATGGTTCACGTAGTTCATAATTTCTCGCTCAATTCAATTCAAAGTGTTCATAGCCAGTGCTGTATTATTAGTTTCAATTCATATCCCTAGACACGTGTTTCATGATTCCTCAATTGTCAGTAGGGAAAAAAAGCAAAGTTCATAGGTGGCAGGGCGTGCTGCCTCATCTCTCAGGACCAGTTCCACTCACAGCATGAAGGCGCAGGCTCCTGAGCTCGTCAGCTCGGCGGCTCATGAGAGCCAATCTTTGTACTCTTAGGGGGGTGGGAGCGCACCAGACACGCCCCAACGTAATTACCTCTTGCATGATGGTTCACGTAGTTCATAATTTCTCGCTCAATTCAATTCAAAGTGTTCATAGCCTGTGCTGTATTATTAGTTTCAATTCGTATCCCTAGACACGTGTTTCATGATTCCTCAATCGTCAGTAGGGAAAAAAGCAAAGTTCATAGGTTGCAGGGCGTGCTGCCTCATCTCTCAGGACCAGTTCCACTCACAGCATGAAGGCGCAGGCTCCCAAGCTCGTCAGCTCGTCGGCTCGTGAGAGCCAATCTTTTTACTCTTAGGGGGGTGGGAGCGCACCAGATACGCCCCAACGTAATTACCTCTTGCATGATGGTTCACGTAGTTCATAATTTCTCGCTCAATTCAATTCAAAGTGTTCATAGCCCGTGCTGTATTATTAGTTTCAATTCGTATCCCTAGACACGTGTTTCATGATTCCTCAATCGTCAGTAGGGAAAAAAGCAAAGTTTATAGGTTGCAGGGCGTGCTGCCTCATCTCTCAGGACCAGTTCCACTCACAGCATGACGGCGCAGGCTCCCGAGCTCGTAAGCTCGGCGGCTCGTGGGAGCCAATCTTTGTACTCTTAGGGGGGTGGGAGCGCACCAGACACTCCCCAACGTATTTACCTCTTGCATGATGGTTCACGTAGTTCATAATTTCTCACTCAATTCAATTCAAAGTGTTCATAGCCAGTGCTGTATTATTAGTTTCAATTCGTATCCCTAGACACGTGTTTCATGATTCCTCAATCGTCAGTAGGGAAAAAAGCAAAGTTCATAGGTTGCAGGGCGTGCTGCCTCATCTCTCAGGACCAGTTCCACTCACAGCATGAAGGCGCAGGCTCCCGAGCACGTCAGCTCGGCGGCTCGTGAGAGCCAATCTTTGTACTCTTAGGGGGGTGGGAGCGCACCAGACACGCCCCAACGTAATTACCTCTTGCATGATGGTTCACGTAGTTCATAATTTCTCGCTCAATTCAATTCAAAGTGTTCATAGCCAGTGCTGTATTATTAGTTTCAATTCGTATCCCTAGACACATGTTTCATGATTCCTCAATCGTCAGTAGGGAAAAAAGCAAAGTTCATAGGTTGCAGGGCGTGCTGCCTCATCTCTCAGGACCAGTTCCACTCACAGCATGAAGGTGCAGGCTTCTGAGCTCGTCAGCTCTGCGGCTCATGAGAGCCAATCTTTGTACTTTTAGGGGGGTGGGAGCGCACCAGACACGCCCCAACGTAATTACCTCTTGCATGATGGTTCACGTAGTTCATAATTTCTCGCTCAATTCAATTCAAAGTGTTCATAGCCAGTGCTGTATTATTAGTTTCAATTCGTATCCCTAGACACGTGTTTCATGATTCCTCAATCGTCAGTAGGGAAAAAAGCAAAGTTCATAGGTTGCAGGGCGTGCTGCCTCATCTCTCAGGACCAGCTCCACTCACAGCATGAAGGCGCAGGCTCCCGAGCTCATCAGCTCGGCGGCTCATGAGAGCCAATATTTGTACTCTTAGGGGGGTGGGAGCGCACCAGACACGCCCCTACGTAATTACCTCTTGCATGATGGTTCACGTAGTTCATAATTTCTCGCTCAATTCAATTCAAAGTGTTTATAGCCAGTGCTGTATTATTAGTTTCAATTCGTATCCCTAGACACGTGTTTCATGATTCCTCAATTGTCAGTAGGGAAAAAAGCAAAGTTCATAGGTTGCAGGGCGTGCTGCCTCATCTCTCAGGACCAGTTCCACTCACAGCATGAAGGCGCAGGCTCCTGAGCTCGTCAGCTCGGCGACTCATGAGAGCCAATCTTTGTACTCTTAGGGGGGTGGGAGCGCACCAGACACGCCCCAACGTAATTACCTCTTGCATGATGGTTCATGAAGTTCATAATTTCTCGCTCAATTCAATTCAAAGTGTTCATAGCCTGTGCTGTATTATTAGTTTCAATTCGTATCCCTAGACACGTGTTTCATGATTCCTCAATCGTCAGTAGGGAAAAAAGCAAAGTTCATAGGTTCCAGGGCGTGCTGCCTCATCTCTCAGGACCAGTTCCACTCACAGCATGAAGGCGCAGGCTCCCGAGCTCGTCAGCTCGGCGGCTCGTGAGAGCCAATCTTTGTACTCTTAGGGGGTAGGAGCGCACCAGACACGGCCCAACGTATTTACCTCTTGCATGATGGTTCACGTAGTTCATAATTTCTCGCTCAATTCAATTCAAAGTGTTCATAGCCAGTGCTGTATTATTAGTTTCAATTTGTATCCCTAGACACGTGTTTCATGATTCCTCAATCGTCAGTAGGGAAAAAAAGCAAAGTTCATAGGTTGCAGGGCGTGCTGCCTCATCTCTCAGGACCAGTTCCACTCACAGCATGAAGGTGCAGACTCCCGAGCACGTCAGCTCGGCGGCTCGTGAGAGCCAATCTTTGTACTCTTAGGGGGTTGGGAGCGCACCAGACACGCCCCAACGTAATTACCTCTTGCATGATGGTTCACGTAGTTCATAATTTCTCGCTCAATTCAATTCAAAGTGTTCATAGCCAGTGCTGTATTCTTAGTTTCAATTCATATCCCTAGACACGTGTTTCATGATTCCTCAATCGTCAGTAGGGAAAAAAGCAAAGTTTATGGGTTGCAGGGCGTGCTGTCTAATCTCTCAGGACCAGTTCCACTCACAGCATGAAGACGCAGGCACACGAGCTCGTCAGCTCGGCGGCTCGTGAAAACCAATGTTTGTACTCTTAGGGTGGTGGGAGAGCACCAGACATGCCCCAACGTAATTACCTCTTGCATGATGGTTCACGTAGTTCATAATTTCTTGCTCAATTCAATTCAAAGTGTTCATAGCCAGTGCTGTATTATTAGGTTCAATTCGTATCCCTAGACACGTGTTTCATGATACCTCAATTGTCAGTAAGGAAAAAAGCAAAGTTCATAGGTTGCAGGGCGTGCTGCCTCATCTCTCAGGACCAGTTCCACTCACAGCATGAAGGCGCAGGCTCCTGAGCTCGTCAGCTCGGTGACTCATGAGAGCCAATCTTTGTACTCTTAGGGGGGTGGGAGCGCACCAGACACGCCCCAACGTAATTACCTCTTGCATGATGGTTCACGTAGTTCATAATTTCTCGCTCAATTCAATTCAAAGTGTTCATAGCCTGTGCTGTATTATTAGTTTCAATTCGTATCCCTAGACACGTGTTTCATGATTCCTCAATCGTCAGTAGGGAAAAAAGCAAAGTTCATAGGTTGCAGGGCGTGCTGCCTCATCTCTCAGGACCAGTTCCACTCACAGCATGAAGGTGCAGACTCCCGAGCACGTCAGCTCGGCGGCTCGTGAGAGCCAATCTTTGTACTCTTAGGGGGTTGGGAGCGCACCAGACACGCCCCAACGTAATTACCTCTTGCATGATGGTTCACGTAGTTCATAATTTCTCGCTCAATTCAATTCAAAGTGTTCATAGCCAGTGCTGTATTCTTAGTTTCAATTCGTATCCCTAGACACGTGTTTCATGATTCCTCAATCGTAAGTAGGGAAAAAAGCAAAGTTTATGGGTTGCAGGGCGTGCTGTCTAATCTCTCAGGACCAGTTCCACTCACAGCATGAAGGCGCAGGCACACGAGCTCGTCAGCTCGTGAGAACCAATGTTTGTACTCTTAGGGTGGTGGGAGCGCACCAGACATGACCCAACGTAATTACCTCTTGCATGATGGTTCACGTAGTTCATAATTTCTCGCTCAATTCAATTCAAAGTGTTCATAGCCAGTGCTGTATTATTAGTTTCAATTCGTATCCCTAGACACTTTTTTCATGATTCCTCAACCGTCAGTAGGGAAAAAAACAAAGTTCATAGGTTGCAGGACGTGCTGCCTCATCTCTCAGGACCAGCTCCACTCACAGCATGAAGGCGCAGGCTCCCGAGCTTGTCAGCTCGGCGGCTCATGAGAGCCAATCTTTGTACTCTTAGGGGGGTGGGAGCGCACCAGATACGCCCCAACGTAATTACCTCTTGCATGATGGTTCACGTATTTCATAATTTCTCGCTCAATTCAATTCAAAGTGTTCATAGCCCGTGCTGTATTATTAGTTTCAATTCGTATCCCTAGACACGTGTGTCATGATTCCTCAATCGTCAGTAGGGAAAATAGCAAAGTTCATAGGTTGCAGGGCGTGCTGCCTCATCTCTCAGGACCAGTTCCACTCACAGCATGAAGGCGCAGGCTCACCAGCTCGTCAGCTCGGTGGCTCGTGAGAGCCAATCTTTGTATTCTTAGGGGGGTGGGAGCGCACCAGACACGCCCCAACGTATTTACCTCTTGCATGATGGTTCACGTAGTTCATAATTTCTCACTCAATTCAATTCAAAGTGTTCATAGCCAGTGCTGTATTATTAGTTTCAATTCGTATCCCTAGACACGTGTTTCATGATTCCTCAATCGTCAGTAGGGAAAAAAGCAAAGTTCATAGGTTGCAGGGCGTGCTGCCTCATCTCTCAGGACCAGTTCCACTCACAGCATGAAGGCGCAGGCTCCCGAGCACGTCAGCTCGGCGGCTCGTGAGAGCCAATCTTTGTACTCTTTGGGGGGTGGGAGCGCACCAGACACGCCCCAACGTAATTACCTCTTGCATGATGGTTCACGTACTTCATAATTTCTCGCTCAATTCAATTCAAAGTGTTCATAGCCAGTGCTGTATTATTAGTTTCAATTCGTATCCCTAGACACGTGTTTCATGATTCCTCAATCGTCAGTAGGGAAAAAAGCAAAGTTCATAGGTTGCAGGGCGTGCTGCCTCATCTCTCAGGACCAGCTCCACTCACAGCATGAAGGCGCAGGCTCCCGAGCTCATCAGCTCGGCGGCTCATGAGAGCCAATATTTGTACTCTTAGGGGGGTGGGAGCGCACCAGACACGCCCCTACGTAATTACCTCTTGCATGATGGTTCACGTAGTTCATAAATTCTCGCTCAATTCAATTAAAAGTGTTTATAGCCAGTGCTGTATTATTAGTTTCAATTCGTATCCCTAGACACGTGTTTCATGATTCCTCAATTGTCAGTAGGGAAAAAAGCAAAGTTCATAGGTTGCAGGGCGTGCTGCCTCATCTCTCAGGACCAGTTCCACTCACAGCATGAAGGCGCAGGCTCCTGAGCTCGTCAGCTCGGCGACTCATGAGAGCCAATCTTTGTACTCTTAGGGGGGTGGGAGCGCACCAGACACGCCCCAACGTAATTACCTCTTGCATGATGGTTCATGAAGTTCATAATTTCTCGCTCAATTCAATTCAAAGTGTTCATAGCCTGTGCTGTATTATTAGTTTCAATTCGTATCCCTAGACACGTGTTTCATGATTCCTCAATCGTCAGTAGGGAAAAAAGCAAAGTTCATAGGTTCCAGTGCGTGCTGCCTCATCTCTCAGGACCAGTTCCACTCACAGCATGAAGGCGCAGGCTCCCGAGCTCGTCAGCTCGGCGGCTCGTGAGAGCCAATCTTTGTACTCTTAGGGGGTAGGAGCGCACCAGACACGGCCCAACGTATTTACCTCTTGCATGATGGTTCACGTAGTTCATAATTTCTCGCTCAATTCAATTCAAAGTGTTCATAGCCAGTGCTGTATTATTAGTTTCAATTTGTATCCCTAGACACGTGTTTCATGATTCCTCAATCGTCAGTAGGGAAAAAAGCAAAGTTCATAGGTTGCAGGGCGTGCTGCCTCATCTCTCAGGACCAGTTCCACTCACAGCATGAAGGTGCAGACTCCCGAGCACGTCAGCTCGGCGGCTCGTGAGAGCCAATCTTTGTACTCTTAGGGGGTTGGGAGCGCACCAGACATGCCCCAACGTAATTACCTCTTGCATGATGGTTCACGTAGTTCATAATTTCTCGCTCAATTCAATTCAAAGTGTTCATAGCCAGTGCTGTATTCTTAGTTTCAATTCGTATCCCTAGACACGTGTTTCATGATTCCTCAATCGTCAGTAGGGAAAAAAGCAAAGTTTATGGGTTGCAGGGCGTGCTGTCTAATCTCTCAGGACCAGTTCCACTCACAGCATGAAGACGCAGGCACACGAGCTCGTCAGCTCGGCGGCTCGTGAGAACCAATGTTTGTACTCTTAGGGTGGTGGGAGAGCACCAGACATGCCCCAACGTAATTACCTCTTGCATGATGGTTCACGTAGTTCATAATTTCTTGCTCAATTCAATTCAAAGTGTTCATAGCCAGTGCTGTATTATTAGGTTCAATTCGTATCCCTAGACACGTGTTTCATGATTCCTCAATTGTCAGTAAGGAAAAAAGCAAAGTTCATAGGTTGCAGGGCATGCTGCCTCATCTCTCAGGACCAGTTCCACTCACAGCATGAAGGCGCAGGCTCCTGAGCTCGTCAGCTCGGTGACTCATGAGAGCCAATCTTTGTACTCTTAGGGGGGTGGGAGCGCACCAGACACGCCCCAACGTAATTACCTCTTGCATGATGGTTCACGTAGTTCATAATTTCTCGCTCAATTCAATTCAAAGTGTTCATAGCCAGTGCTGTATTATTAGTTTCAATTCGTATCCCTAGACACGTGTTTCATGATTCCTCAATCGTCAGTAGGGAAAAAAGCAAAGTTCATAGGTTGCAGGGCGTGCTGCCTCATCTCTCAGGACCAGTTCCACTCACAGCATGAAGGTGCAGACTCCCGAGCACGTCAGCTCGGCGGCTCGTGAGAGCCAATCTTTGTACTCTTAGGGGGTTGGGAGCGCACCAGACACGCCCCAACGTAATTACCTCTTGCATGATGGTTCACGTAGTTCATAATTTCTCGCTCAATTCAATTCAAAGTGTTCATAGCCAGTGCTGTATTCTTAGTTTCAATTCGTATCCCTAGACACGTGTTTCATGATTCCTCAATCGTAAGTAGGGAAAAAAGCAAAGTTTATGGGTTGCAGGGCGTGCTGTCTAATCTCTCAGGACCAGTTCCACTCACAGCATGAAGGCGCAGGCACACGAGCTCGTCAGCTCGTGAGAACCAATGTTTGTACTCTTAGGGTGGTGGGAGCGCACCAGACATGACCCAACGTAATTACCTCTTGCATGATGGTTCACGTAGTTCATAATTTCTCGCTCAATTCAATTCAAAGTGTTCATAGCCAGTGCTGTATTATTAGTTTCAATTCGTATCCCTAGACACTTTTTTCATGATTCCTCAACCGTCAGTAGGGAAAAAAACAAAGTTCATAGGTTGCAGGACGTGCTGCCTCATCTCTCAGGACCAGCTCCACTCACAGCATGAAGGCGCAGGCTCCCGAGCTTGTCAGCTCGGCGGCTCATGAGAGCCAATCTTTGTACTCTTAGGGGGGTGGGAGCGCACCAGATACGCCCCAACGTAATTACCTCTTGCATGATGGTTCACGTATTTCATAATTTCTCGCTCAATTCAATTCAAAGTGTTCATAGCCCGTGCTGTATTATTAGTTTCAATTCGTATCCCTAGACACGTGTGTCATGATTCCTCAATCGTCAGTAGGGAAAAAAGCAAAGTTCATAGGTTGCAGGGCGTGCTGCCTCATCTCTCAGGACCAGTTCCACTCACAGCATGAAGGCGCAGGCTCACCAGCTCGTCAGCTCGGTGGCTCGTGAGAGCCAATCTTTGTATTCTTAGGGGGGTGGGAGCGCACCAGACACGCCCCAACGTATTTACCTCTTGCATGATGGTTCACGTAGTTCATAATTTCTCACTCAATTCAATTCAAAGTGTTCATAGCCAGTGCTGTATTATTAGTTTCAATTCGTATCCCTAGACACGTGTTTCATGATTCCTCAATCGTCAGTAGGGAAAAAAGCAAAGTTCATAGGTTGCAGGGCGTGCTGCCTCATCTCTCAGGACCAGTTCCACTCACAGCATGAAGGCGCAGGCTCCCGAGCACGTCAGCTCGGCGGCTCATGAGAGCCAATCTTTGTACTCTTAGGGGGGTGGGAGCGCACCAGATACGCCCCAACGTAATTACCTCTTGCATGATGGTTCACGTATTTCATAATTTCTCGCTCAATTCAATTCAAAGTGTTCATAGCCCGTGCTGTATTATTAGTTTCAATTTGTATCCCTAGACACGTGTTTCATGATTCCTCAATCGTCAGTAGGGAAAAAAGCAAAGTTCATAGGTTGCAGGGCGTGCTGCCTCATCTCTCAGGACCAGTTCCACTCACAGCATGAAGGCGCAGGCTCACCAGCTCGTCAGCTCGGTGGCTCGTGAGAGCCAATCTTTGTATTCTTAGGGGGGTGGGAGCGCACCAGACACGCCCCAACGTATTTACCTCTTGCATGATGGTTCACGTAGTTCATAATTTCTCACTCAATTCAATTCAAAGTGTTCATAGCCAGTGCTGTATTATTAGTTTCAATTCGTATCCCTAGACACGTGTTTCATGATTCCTCAATCGTAAGTAGGGAAAAAAGCAAAGTTTATGGGTTGCAGGGCGTGCTGTCTAATCTCTCAGGACCAGTTCCACTCACAGCATGAAGGCGCAGGCACACGAGCTCGTCAGCTCGTGAGAACCAATGTTTGTACTCTTAAGGTGGTGGGAGCGCACCAGACATGACCCAACGTAATTACCTCTTGCATGATGGTTCACGTAGTTCATAATTTCTCGCTCAATTCAATTCAAAGTGTTCATAGCCAGTGCTGTATTATTAGTTTCAATTCGTATCCCTAGACACTTTTTTCATGATTCCTCAACCGTCAGTAGGGAAAAAAACAACGTTCATAGGTTGCAGGACGTGCTGCCTCGTCTCTCAGGACCAGCTCCACTCACAGCATGAAGGCGCAGGCTCCCGAGCTTGTCAGCTCGGCGGCTCATGAGAGCCAATCTTTGTACTCTTAGGGGGGTGGGAGCGCACCAGATACGCCCCAACGTAATTACCTCTTGCATGATGGTTCACGTATTTCATAATTTCTCGCTCAATTCAATTCAAAGTGTTCATAGCCCGTGCTGTATTATTAGTTTCAATTCGTATCCCTAGACACGTGTTTCATGATTCCTCAATCGTCAGTAGGGAAAAAAGCAAAGTTCATAGGTTGCAGGGCGTGCTGCCTCATCTCTCAGGACCAGTTCCACTCACAGCATGAAGGCGCAGGCTCACCAGCTCGTCAGCTCGGTGGCTCGTGAGAGCCAATCTTTGTATTCTTAGGGGGGTGGGAGCGCACCAGACACGCCCCAACGTATTTACCTCTTGAATGATGGTTCACGTAGTTCATAATTTCTCACTCAATTCAATTCAAAGTGTTCATAGCCAGTGCTGTATTATTAGTTTCAATTCGTATCCCTAGACACGTGTTTCATGATTCCTCAATCGTCAGTAGGGAAAAAAGCAAAGTTCATAGGTTGCAGGGCGTGCTGCCTCATCTCTCAGGACCAGTTCCACTCAGAGCATGAAGGCGCAGGCTCCCGAGCACGTCAGCTCGGCGGCTCGTGAGAGCCAATCTTTGTACTCTTTGGGGGGTGGGAGCGCACCAGACACGCCCCAACGTAATTACCTCTTGCATGATGGTTCACGTACTTCATAATTTCTCGCTCAATTCTATTCAAAGTGTTCATAGCCAGTGCTGTATTATTAGTTTCAATTCGTATCCCTAGACACGTGTTTCATGATTCCTCAATCGTCAGTAGGGAAAAAAGCAAAGTTCATAGGTTGCAGGGCGTACTGCCTCATCTCTCAGGACCAGTTCCACTCACAGCATGAAGGCGCAGGCTCCTGAGCTCGTCAGCTCGGCGGCTCGTGAGAACCAATGTTTGTACTCTTAGGGTGGTGGGAGCGCACCAGACATGCCCCAACGTAATTACCTCTTGCATGATGGTTCACGTAGTTCATAATTTCTCGCTCAATTCAATTCAAAGTGTTCATAGCCAGTGCTGTATTATTAGGTTCAATTCGTATCCCTAGACACGTGTTTCATGATTCCTCAATTGTCAGTAAGGAAAAAAGCAAAGTTCATAGGTTGCAGGGCGTGCTGCCTCATCTCTCAGGACCAGTTCCACTCACAGCATGAAGGCGCAGGCTCCTGAGCTCGTCAGCTCGGCGACTCATCAGAGCCAATCTTTGTACTCTTAGGGGGGTGGGAGCGCACCAGACACGCCCCAACGTAATTACCTCTTGCATGATGGTTCACGTAGTTCATAATTTCTCGCTCAATTCAATTCAAAGTGTTCATAGCCTGTGCTGTATTATTAGTTTCAATTCGTATCCCTAGACACGTGTTTCATGATTCCTCAATCATCAGTAGGGAAAAAAGCAAAGTTCATAGGTTCCAGGGCGTGCTGCCTCATCTCTCAGGACCAGTTCCACTCACAGCATGAAGGCGCAGGCTCCCGAGCTCGTCAGCTCGGCGGCTCGTGAGAGCCAATCTTTGTACTCTTAGGGGGTAGGAGCGCACCAGACACGGCCCAACGTATTTACCTCTTGCATGATGGTTCACGTAGTTCATAATTTCTCGCTCAATTCAATTCAAAGTGTTCATAGCCAGTGCTGTATTATTAGTTTCAATTCGTATCCCTAGACACGTGTTTCATGATTCCTCAATCGTCAGTAGGGAAAAAAGCAAAGTTCATAGGTTGCAGGGTGTGCTGCCTCATCTCTCAGGACCAGTTCCACTCACAGCATGAAGGTGCAGACTCCCGAGCACGTCAGCTCGGCGGCTCGTGAGAGCCAATCTTTGTACTCTTAGGGGGTTGGGAGCGCACTAGACACGCCCCAACGTAATTACCTCTTGCATGATGGTTCACGTAGTTCATAATTTCTCGCTCAATTCAATTCAAAGTGTTCATAGCCAGTGCTGTATTCTTAGTTTCAATTCGTATCCCTAGACACGTGTTTCATGATTCCTCAATCGTAAGTAGGGAAAAAAGCAAAGTTTATGGGTTGCAGGGCGTGCTGTCTAATCTCTCAGGACCAGTTCCACTCACAGCATGAAGGCGCAGGCACACGAGCTCGTCAGCTCGGCGGCTCGTGAGAACCAATGTTTGTACTCTTAGGGGGGTGGGAGCGCACCAGACACGCCCCAACGTATTTACCTCTTGCATGATGGTTCACGTAGTTCATAATTTCTCACTCAATTCAATTCAAAGTGTTCATAGCCAGTGCTGTATTATTAGTTTCAATTCGTATCCCTAGACACGTGTTTCATGATTCCTCAATTGTCAGTAGGGAAAAAAGCAAAGTTCATAGGTTGCAGGGCGTGCTGCCTCATCTCTCAGGACCAGTTCCACTCACAGCATGAAGGCGCAGGCTCCTGAGCTCGTCAGCTCGGCGACTCATGAGAGCCAATCTTTGTACTCTTAGGGGGGTGGGAGCGCACCAGACACGGCCCAACGTATTTACCTCTTGCATGATGGTTCACGTAGTTCATAATTTCTCGCTCAATTCAATTCAAAGTGTTCATAGCCAGTGCTGTATTATTAGTTTCAATTCGTATCCCTAGACACGTTTTTCATGATTCCTCAATCGTCAGTAGGGAAAAAAGCAAAGTTCATAGGTTGCAGGGCGTGCTGCCTCATCTCTCAGGACCAGTTCCACTCACTGCATGAAGGTGCAGACTCCCGAGCACGTCAGCTCGGCGGCTCGTGAGAGCCAATCTTTGTACTCTTAGGGGGTTGGGAGCGCACCAGACACGCCCCAACGTAATTACCTCTTGCATGATGGTTCACGTAGTTCATAATTTCTCGCTCAATTCAATTCAAAGTGTTCATAGCCAGTGCTGTATTCTTAGTTTCAATTCGTATCCCTAGACACGTGTTTCATGATTCCTCAATCGTCAGTAGGGAAAAAAGCAAAGTTTATGGGTTGCAGGGCGTGCTGTCTAATCTCTCAGGACCAGTTCCACTCACAGCATGAAGGCGCAGGCACATGAGCTCGTCAGCTCGGCGGCTCGTGAGAACCAATCTTTGTACTCTTAGGGTGGTGGGAGCGCACCAGACATGCCCCAACGTAATTACCTCTTGCATGATGGTTCACGTAGTTCATAATTTCTCGCTCAATTCAATTCAAAGTGTTCATAGCCAGTGCTGTATTATTAGTTTCAATTCGTATCCCTAGACACTTTTTTCATGATTCCTCAACCGTCAGTAGGGAAAAAAACAAAGTTCATAGGTTGCAGGACGTGCTGCCTCATCTCTCAGGACCAGCTCCACTCACAGCATGAAGGCGCAGGCTCCCGAGCTTGTCAGCTCGGCAGCTCATGAGAGCCAATCTTTGTACTCTTAGGGGGGTGGGAGCGCACCAGATACGCCCCAATGTATTTACCTCTTGCATGATGGTTCACGTATTTCATAATTTCTCGCTCAATTCAATTCAAAGTGTTCATAGCCCGTGCTGTATTATTAGTTTCAATTCGTATCCCTAGACACGTGTTTCATGATTCCTCAATCGTCAGTAGGGAAAAAAGCAAAGTTCATAGGTTGCAGTGCGTGCTGCCTCATCTCTCAGGACCAGTTCCACTCACAGCATGAAGGCGCAGGCTCACCAGCTCGTCAGCTCGGTGGCTCGTGAGAGCCAATCTTTGTATTCTTAGGGGGGTGGGAGCGCACCAGACACGCCCCAACGTATTTACCTCTTGCATGATGGTTCACGTAGTTCATAATTTCTCACTCAATTCAATTCAAAGTGTTCATAGCCAGTGCTGTATTATTAGTTTCAATTCGTATCCCTAGACACTTGTTTCATGATTCCTCAATCGTCAGTAGGGAAAAAAGCAAAGTTCATAGGTTGCAGGGCGTGCTGCCTCATCTCTCAGGACCAGTTCCACTCACAGCATGAAGGCGCAGGCTCCCGAGCATGTCAGCTCGGCGGCTCGTGAAAGCCAATCTTTGTACTCTTAGGGGGGTGGGAGCGCACCAGACACGCCCCAACGTAATTACCTCTTGCATGATGGTTCACGTAGTTCATAATTTCTCGCTCAATTCAATTCAAAGTGTTCATAGCCAGTGCTGTATTATTAGTTTCAATTAGTATCCCTAGACACGTGTTTCATGATTCCTCAATCGTCAGTAGGGAATAAAGCAAAGTTCATAGGTTGCAGGGCGTGCTGCCTCATCTCTCAGGACCAGCTCCACTCACAGCATGAAGGCGCAGGCTCCCGAGCTCGTCAGCTCGGCGGCTCATGAGAGCCAATATTTGTACTCTTAGGGGGGTGGGAGCGCACGAGACACGCCCCTACGTAATTACCTCTTGCATGATGGTTCACGTAGTTCATAATTTCTCGCTCAATTCAATTCAAAGTGTTCATAGCCAGTGCTGTATTATTAGTTTCAATTCATATCCCTAGACACGTGTTTCATGATTCCTCAATTGTCAGTAGGGAAAAAAGCAAAGTTCATAGGTGGCAGGGCGTGCTGCCTCATCTCTCAGGACCAGTTCCACTCACAGCATGAAGGCGCAGGCTCCTGAGCTCGTCAGCTCGGCGGCTCATGAGAGCGCATCTTTGTACTCTTAGGGGGGTGGGAGCGCACCAGACACGCCCCAACGTAATTACCTCTTGCATGATGGTTCACGTAGTTCATAATTTCTCGCTCAATTCAATTCAAAGTGTTCATAGCCTGTGCTGTATTATTAGTTTCAATTCGTATCCCTAGACACGTGTTTCATGATTCCTCAATCGTCAGTAGGGAAAAAAGCAAAGTTCATAGGTTGCAGGGCGTGCTGCCTCATCTCTCAGGACCAGTTCCACTCACAGCATGAAGGCGCAGGCTCCCAAGCTCGTCAGCTCGTCGGCTCGTGAGAGCCAATCTTTTTACTCTTAGGGGGGTGGGAGCGCACCAGATACGCCCCAACGTAATTACCTCTTGCATGATGGTTCACGTAGTTCATAATTTCTCGCTCAATTCAATTCAAAGTGTTCATAGCCCGTGCTGTATTATTAGTTTCAATTCGTATCCCTAGACACGTGTTTCATGATTCCTCAATCGTCAGTAGGGAAAAAAGCAAAGTTTATAGGTTGCAGGGCGTGCTGCCTCATCTCTCAGGACCAGTTCCACTCACAGCATGACGGCGCAGGCTCCCGAGCTCGTAAGCTCGGCGGCTCGTGGGAGCCAATCTTTGTACTCTTAGGGGGGTGGGAGCGCACCAGACACTCCCCAACGTATTTACCTCTTGCATGATGGTTCACGTAGTTCATAATTTCTCACTCAATTCAATTCAAAGTGTTCATAGCCAGTGCTGTATTATTAGTTTCAATTCGTATCCCTAGACACGTGTTTCATGATTCCTCAATCGTCAGTAGGGAAAAAAGCAAAGTTCATAGGTTGCAGGGCGTGCTGCCTCATCTCTCAGGACCAGTTCCACTCACAGCATGAAGGCGCAGGCTCCCGAGCACGTCAGCTCGGCGGCTCGAGAGAGCCAATCTTTGTACTCTTAGGGGGGTGGGAGCGCACCAGACACGCCCCAACGTAATTACCTCTTGCATGATGGTTCACGTAGTTCATAATTTCTCGCTCAATTCAATTCAAAGTGTTCATAGCCAGTGCTGTATTATTAGTTTCAATTCGTATCCCTAGACACATGTTTCATGATTCCTCAATCGTCAGTAGGGAAAAAAGCAAAGTTCATAGGTTGCAGGGCGTGCTGCCTCATCTCTCAGGACCAGTTCCACTCACAGCATGAAGGTGCAGGCTTCTGAGCTCGTCAGCTCTGCGGCTCATGAGAGCCAATCTTTGTACTTTTAGGGGGGTGGGAGCGCACCAGACACGCCCCAACGTAATTACCTCTTGCATGATGGTTCACGTAGTTCATAATTTCTCGCTCAATTCAATTCAAAGTGTTCATAGCCAGTGCTGTATTATTAGTTTCAATTCGTATCCCTAGACACGTGTTTCATGATTCCTCAATCGTCAGTAGGGAAAAAAGCAAAGTTCATAGGTTGCAGGGCGTGCTGCCTCATCTCTCAGGACCAGCTCCACTCACAGCATGAAGGCGCAGGCTCCTGAGCTCGTCAGCTCGGCGACTCATGAGAGCCAATCTTTGTACTCTTAGGGGGGTGGGAGCGCACCAGACACGCCCCAACGTAATTACCTCTTGCATGATGGTTCATGAAGTTCATAATTTCTCGCTCAATTCAATTCAAAGTGTTCATAGCCTGTGCTGTATTATTAGTTTCAATTCGTATCCCTAGACACGTGTTTCATGATTCCTCAATCGTCAGTAGGGAAAAAAGCAAAGTTCATAGGTTCCAGGGCGTGCTGCCTCATCTCTCAGGACCAGTTCCACTCACAGCATGAAGGCGCAGGCTCCCGAGCTCGTCAGCTCGGCGGCTCGTGAGAGCCAATCTTTGTACTCTTAGGGGGTAGGAGCGCACCAGACACGGCCCAACGTATTTACCTCTTGCATGATGGTTCACGTAGTTCATAATTTCTCGCTCAATTCAATTCAAAGTGTTCATAGCCAGTGCTGTATTATTAGTTTCAATTTGTATCCCTAGACACGTGTTTCATGATTCCTCAATCGTCAGTAGGGAAAAAAGCAAAGTTCATAGGTTGCAGGGCGTGCTGCCTCATCTCTCAGGACCAGTTCCACTCACAGCATGAAGGTGCAGACTCCCGAGCACGTCAGCTCGGCGGCTCATGAGAGCCAATCTTTGTACTCTTAGGGGGTTGGGAGCGCACCAGACACGCCCCAACGTAATTACCTCTTGCATGATGGTTCACGTAGTTCATAATTTCTCGCTCAATTCAATTCAAAGTGTTCATAGCCAGTGCTGTATTCTTAGTTTCAATTCATATCCCTAGACACGTGTTTCATGATTCCTCAATCGTCAGTAGGGAAAAAAGCAAAGTTTATGGGTTGCAGGGCGTGCTGTCTAATCTCTCAGGACCAGTTCCACTCACAGCATGAAGACGCAGGCACACGAGCTCGTCAGCTCGTGAAAACCAATGTTTGTACTCTTAGGGTGGTGGGAGAGCACCAGACATGCCCCAACGTAATTACCTCTTGCATGATGGTTCACGTAGTTCATAATTTCTTGCTCAATTCAATTCAAAGTGTTCATAGCCAGTGCTGTATTATTAGGTTCAATTCGTATCCCTAGACACGTGTTTCATGATACCTCAATTGTCAGTAAGGAAAAAAGCAAAGTTCATAGGTTGCAGGGCGTGCTGCCTCATCTCTTAGGACCAGTTCCACTCACAGCATGAAGGCGCAGGCTCCTGAGCTCGTCAGCTCGGTGACTCATGAGAGCCAATCTTTGTACTCTTAGGGGGGTGGGAGCGCACCAGACACGCCCCAACGTAATTACCTCTTGCATGATGGTTCACGTAGTTCATAATTTCTCGCTCAATTCAATTCAAAGTGTTCATAGCCTGTGCTGTATTATTAGTTTCAATTCGTATCCCTAGACACGTGTTTCATGATTCCTCAATCGTCAGTAGGGAAAAAAGCAAAGTTCATAGGTTCCAGGGCGTGCTGCCTCATCTCTCAGGACCAGTTCCACTCACAGCATGAAGGCGCAGGCTCCCGAGCTCGTCAGCTCGGCGGCTCGTGAGAGCCAATCTTTGTACTCTTAGGGGGTAGGAGCGCACCAGACACGGCCCAACGTATTTACCTCTTGCATGATGGTTCACTTAGTTCATAATATCTCGCTCAATTCAATTCAAAGTGTTCATAGCCAGTGCTGTATTATTAGTTTCAATTCGTATCCCTAGACACGTGTTTCATGATTCCTCAATCGTCAGTAGGGAAAAAAGCAAAGTTCATAGGTTGCAGGGCGTGCTGCCTCATCTCTCAGGACCAGTTCCACTCACAGCATGAAGGTGCAGACTCCCGAGCACGTCAGCTCGGCGGCTCGTGAGAGCCAATCTTTGTACTCTTAGGGGGTTGGGAGCGCACCAGACACGCCCCAACGTAATTACCTCTTGCATGATGGTTCACGTAGTTCATAATTTCTCGCTCAATTCAATTCAAAGTGTTCATAGCCAGTGCTGTATTCTTAGTTTCAATTCGTATCCCTAGACACGTGTTTCATGATTCCTCAATCGTAAGTAGGGAAAAAAGCAAAGTTTATGGGTTGCAGGGCGTGCTGTCTAATCTCTCAGGACCAGTTCCACTCACAGCATGAAGGCGCAGGCACACGAGCTCGTCAGCTCGTGAGAACCAATGTTTGTACTCTTAGGGTGGTGGGAGCGCACCAGACATGACCCAACGTAATTACCTCTTGCATGATGGTTCACGTAGTTCATAATTTCTCGCTCAATTCAATTCAAAGTGTTCATAGCCAGTGCTGTATTATTAGTTTCAATTCGTATCCCTAGACACTTTTTTCATGATTCCTCAACCGTCAGTAGGGAAAAAAACAAAGTTCATAGGTTGCAGGACGTGCTGCCTCATCTCTCAGGACCAGCTCCACTCACAGCATGAAGGCGCAGGCTCCCGAGCTTGTCAGCTCGGCGGCTCATGAGAGCCAATCTTTGTACTCTTAGGGGGGTGGGAGCGCACCAGATACGCCCCAACGTAATTACCTCTTGCATGATGGTTCACGTATTTCATAATTTCTCGCTCAATTCAATTCAAAGTGTTCATAGCCCGTGCTGTATTATTAGTTTCAATTCGTATCCCTAGACACGTGTGTCATGATTCCTCAATCGTCAGTAGGGAAAAAAGCAAAGTTCATAGGTTGCAGGGCGTGCTGCCTCATCTCTCAGGACCAGTTCCACTCACAGCATGAAGGCGCAGGCTCACCAGCTCGTCAGCTCGGTGGCTCGTGAGAGCCAATCTTTGTATTCTTAGGGGGGTGGGAGCGCACCAGACACGCCCCAACGTATTTACCTCTTGCATGATGGTTCACGTAGTTCATAATTTCTCACTCAATTCAATTCAAAGTGTTCATAGCCAGTGCTGTATTATTAGTTTCAATTCGTATCCCTAGACACGTGTTTCATGATTCCTCAATCGTCAGTAGGGAAAAAAGCAAAGTTCATAGGTTGCAGGGCGTGCTGCCTCATCTCTCAGGACCAGTTCCACTCACAGCATGAAGGCGCAGGCTCCCGAGCACGTCAGCTCGGCGGCTCGTGAGAGCCAATCTTTGTACTCTTTGGGGGGTGGGAGCGCACCAGACACGCCCCAACGTAATTACCTCTTGCATGATGGTTCACGTACTTCATAATTTCTCGCTCAATTCAATTCAAAGTGTTCATAGCCAGTGCTGTATTATTAGTTTCAATTCGTATCCCTAGACACGTGTTTCATGATTCCTCAATCGTCAGTAGGGAAAAAAGCAAAGTTCATAGGTTGCAGGGCGTGCTGCCTCATCTCTCAGGACCAGCTCCACTCACAGCATGAAGGCGCAGGCTCCCGAGCTCATCAGCTCGGCGGCTCATGAGAGCCAATATTTGTACTCTTAGGGGGGTGGGAGCGCACCAGACACGCCCCTACGTAATTACCTCTTGCATGATGGTTCACGTAGTTCATAATTTCTCGCTCAATTCAATTAAAAGTGTTTATAGCCAGTGCTGTATTATTAGTTTCAATTCGTATCCCTAGACACGTGTTTCATGATTCCTCAATTGTCAGTAGGGAAAAAAGCAAAGTTCATAGGTTGCAGGGCGTGCTGCCTCATCTCTCAGGACCAGTTCCACTCACAGCATGAAGGCGCAGGCTCCTGAGCTCGTCAGCTCGGCGACTCATGAGAGCCAATCTTTGTACTCTTAGGGGGGTGGGAGCGCACCAGACACGCCCCAACGTAATTACCTCTTGCATGATGGTTCATGAAGTTCATAATTTCTCGCTCAATTCAATTCAAAGTGTTCATAGCCTGTGCTGTATTATTAGTTTCAATTCGTATCCCTAGACACGTGTTTCATGATTCCTCAATCGTCAGTAGGGAAAAAAGCAAAGTTCATAGGTTCCAGGGCGTGCTGCCTCATCTCTCAGGACCAGTTCCACTCACAGCATGAAGGCGCAGGCTCCCGAGCTCGTCAGCTCGGCGGCTCGTGAGAGCCAATCTTTGTACTCTTAGGGGGTAGGAGCGCACCAGACACGGCCCAACGTATTTACCTCTTGCATGATGGTTCACGTAGTTCATAATTTCTCGCTCAATTCAATTCAAAGTGTTCATAGCCAGTGCTGTATTATTAGTTTCAATTTGTATCCCTAGACACGTGTTTCATGATTCCTCAATCGTCAGTAGGGAAAAAAGCAAAGTTCATAGGTTGCAGGGCGTGCTGCCTCATCTCTCAGGACCAGTTCCACTCACAGCATGAAGGTGCAGACTCCCGAGCACGTCAGCTCGGCGGCTCGTGAGAGCCAATCTTTGTACTCTTAGGGGGTTGGGAGCGCACCAGACATGCCCCAACGTAATTACCTCTTGCATGATGGTTCACGTAGTTCATAATTTCTCGCTCAATTCAATTCAAAGTGTTCATAGCCAGTGCTGTATTCTTAGTTTCAATTCGTATCCCTAGACACGTGTTTCATGATTCCTCAATCGTCAGTAGGGAAAAAAGCAAAGTTTATGGGTTGCAGGGCGTGCTGTCTAATCTCTCAGGACCAGTTCCACTCACAGCATGAAGACGCAGGCACACGAGCTCGTCAGCTCGGCGGCTCGTGAGAACCAATGTTTGTACTCTTAGGGTGGTGGGAGAGCACCAGACATGCCCCAACGTAATTACCTCTTGCATGATGGTTCACGTAGTTCATAATTTCTTGCTCAATTCAATTCAAAGTGTTCATAGCCAGTGCTGTATTATTAGGTTCAATTCGTATCCCTAGACACGTGTTTCATGATTCCTCAATTGTCAGTAAGGAAAAAAGCAAAGTTCATAGGTTGCAGGGCATGCTGCCTCATCTCTCAGGACCAGTTCCACTCACAGCATGAAGGCGCAGGCTCCTGAGCTCGTCAGCTCGGTGACTCATGAGAGCCAATCTTTGTACTCTTAGGGGGGTGGGAGCGCACCAGACACGCCCCAACGTAATTACCTCTTGCATGATGGTTCACGTAGTTCATAATTTCTCGCTCAATTCAATTCAAAGTGTTCATAGCCTGTGCTGTATTATTAGTTTCAATTCGTATCCCTAGACACGTGTTTCATGATTCCTCAATCGTCAGTAGGGAAAAAAGCAAAGTTCATAGGTTCCAGGGCGTGCTGCCTCATCTCTCAGGACCAGTTCCACTCACAGCATGAAGGCGCAGGCTCCCGAGCTCGTCAGCTCGGCGGCTCGTGAGAGCCAATCTTTGTACTCTTAGGGGGTAGGAGCGCACCAGACACGGCCCAACGTATTTACCTCTTGCATGATGGTTCACGTAGTTCATAATTTCTCGCTCAATTCAATTCAAAGTGTTCATAGCCAGTGCTGTATTATTAGTTTCAATTCGTATCCCTAGACACGTGTTTCATGATTCCTCAATCGTCAGTAGGGAAAAAAGCAAAGTTCATAGGTTGCAGGGCGTGCTGCCTCATCTCTCAGGACCAGTTCCACTCACAGCATGAAGGTGCAGACTCCCGAGCACGTCAGCTCGGCGGCTCGTGAGAGCCAATCTTTGTACTCTTAGGGGGTTGGGAGCGCACCAGACACGCCCCAACGTAATTACCTCTTGCATGATGGTTCACGTAGTTCATAATTTCTCGCTCAATTCAATTCAAAGTGTTCATAGCCAGTGCTGTATTCTTAGTTTCAATTCGTATCCCTAGACACGTGTTTCATGATTCCTCAATCGTAAGTAGGGAAAAAAGCAAAGTTTATGGGTTGCAGGGCGTGCTGTCTAATCTCTCAGGACCAGTTCCACTCACAGCATGAAGGCGCAGGCACACGAGCTCGTCAGCTCGTGAGAACCAATGTTTGTACTCTTAAGGTGGTGGGAGCGCACCAGACATGACCCAACGTAATTACCTCTTGCATGATGGTTCACGTATTTCATAATTTCTCGCTCAATTCAATTCAAAGTGTTCATAGCCCGTGCTGTATTATTAGTTTCAATTCGTATCCCTAGACACGTGTTTCATGATTCCTCAATCGTCAGTAGGGAAAAAAGCAAAGTTCATAGGTTGCAGGGCGTGCTGCCTCATCTCTCAGGACCAGTTCCACTCACAGCATGAAGGCGCAGGCTCACCAGCTCGTCAGCTCGGTGGCTCGTGAGAGCCAATCTTTGTATTCTTAGGGGGGTGGGAGCGCACCAGACACGCCCCAACATATTTACCTCTTGCATGATGGTTCACGTAGTTCATAATTTCTCACTCAATTCAATTCAAAGTGTTCATAGCCAGTGCTGTATTATTAGTTTCAATTCGTATCCCTAGACACGTGTTTCATGATTCCTCAATCGTCAGTAGGGAAAAAAGCAAAGTTCATAGGTTGCAGGGCGTGCTGCCTCATCTCTCAGGACCAGTTCCACTCAGAGCATGAAGGCGCAGGCTCCCGAGCACGTCAGCTCGGCGGCTCGTGAGAGCCAATCTTTGTACTCTTTGGGGGGTGGGAGCGCACCAGACACGCCCCAACGTAATTACCTCTTGCATGATGGTTCACGTACTTCATAATTTCTCGCTCAATTCAATTCAAAGTGTTCATAGCCAGTGCTGTATTATTAGTTTCAATTCGTATCCCTAGACACGTGTTTCATGATTCCTCAATCGTCAGTAGGGAAAAAAGCAAAGTTCATAGGTTGCAGGGCGTACTGCCTCATCTTTCAGGACCAGTTCCACTCACAGCATGAAGGCGCAGGCTCCTGAGCTCGTCAGCTCGGCGGCTCGTGAGAACCAATGTTTGTACTCTTAGGGTGGTGGGAGCGCACCAGACATGCCCCAACGTAATTACCTCTTGCATGATGGTTCACGTAGTTCATAATTTCTCGCTCAATTCAATTCAAAGTGTTCATAGCCAGTGCTGTATTATTAGGTTCAATTCGTATCCCTAGACACGTGTTTCATGATTCCTCAATTGTCAGTAAGGAAAAAAGCAAAGTTCATAGGTTGCAGGGCGTGCTGCCTCATCTCTCAGGACCAGTTCCACTCACAGCATGAAGGCGCAGGCTCCTGAGCTCGTCAGCTCGGCGACTCATCAGAGCCAATCTTTGTACTCTTAGGGGGGTGGGAGCGCACCAGACACGCCCCAACGTAATTACCTCTTGCATGATGGTTCACGTAGTTCATAATTTCTCGCTCAATTCAATTCAAAGTGTTCATAGCCTGTGCTGTATTATTAGTTTCAATTCGTATCCCTAGACACGTGTTTCATGATTCCTCAATCATCAGTAGGGAAAAAAGCAAAGTTCATAGGTTCCAGGGCGTGCTGCCTCATCTCTCAGGACCAGTTCCACTCACAGCATGAAGGCGCAGGCTCCCGAGCTCGTCAGCTCGGCGGCTCGTGAGAGCCAATCTTTGTACTCTTAGGGGGTAGGAGCGCACCAGACACGGCCCAACGTATTTACCTCTTGCATGATGGTTCACGTAGTTCATAATTTCTCGCTCAATTCAATTCAAAGTGTTCATAGCCAGTGCTGTATTATTAGTTTCAATTCGTATCCCTAGACACGTGTTTCATGATTCCTCAATCGTCAGTAGGGAAAAAAGCAAAGTTCATAGGTTGCAGGGCGTGCTGCCTCATCTCTCAGGACCAGTTCCACTCACAGCATGAAGGTGCAGACTCCCGAGCACGTCAGCTCGGCGGCTCGTGAGAGCCAATCTTTGTACTCTTAGGGGGTTGGGAGCGCACTAGACACGCCCCAACGTAATTACCTCTTGCATGATGGTTCACGTAGTTCATAATTTCTCGCTCAATTCAATTCAAAGTGTTCATAGCCAGTGCTGTATTCTTAGTTTCAATTCGTATCCCTAGACACGTGTTTCATGATTCCTCAATCGTAAGTAGGGAAAAAAGCAAAGTTTATGGGTTGCAGGGCGTGCTGTCTAATCTCTCAGGACCAGTTCCACTCACAGCATGAAGGCGCAGGCACACGAGCTCGTCAGCTCGGCGGCTCGTGAGAACCAATGTTTGTACTCTTAGGGGGGTGGGAGCGCACCAGACACGCCCCAACGTATTTACCTCTTGCATGATGGTTCACGTAGTTCATAATTTCTCACTCAATTCAATTCAAAGTGTTCATAGCCAGTGCTGTATTATTAGTTTCAATTCGTATCCCTAGACACGTGTTTCATGATTCCTCAATTGTCAGTAGGGAAAAAAGCAAAGTTCATAGGTTGCAGGGCGTGCTGCCTCATCTCTCAGGACCAGTTCCACTCACAGCATGAAGGCGCAGGCTCCTGAGCTCGTCAGCTCGGCGACTCATGAGAGCCAATCTTTGTACTCTTAGGGGGGTGGGAGCGCACCAGACACGGCCCAACGTATTTACCTCTTGCATGATGGTTCACGTAGTTCATAATTTCTCGCTCAATTCAATTCAAAGTGTTCATAGCCAGTGCTGTATTATTAGTTTCAATTCGTATCCCTAGACACGTTTTTCATGATTCCTCAATCGTCAGTAGGGAAAAAAGCAAAGTTCATAGGTTGCAGGGCGTGCTGCCTCATCTCTCAGGACCAGTTCCACTCACTGCATGAAGGTGCAGACTCCCGAGCACGTCAGCTCGGCGGCTCGTGAGAGCCAATCTTTGTACTCTTAGGGGGTTGGGAGCGCACCAGACACGCCCCAACGTAATTACCTCTTGCATGATGGTTCACGTAGTTCATAATTTCTCGCTCAATTCAATTCAAAGTGTTCATAGCCAGTGCTGTATTCTTAGTTTCAATTCGTATCCCTAGACACGTGTTTCATGATTCCTCAATCGTCAGTAGGGAAAAAAGCAAAGTTTATGGGTTGCAGGGCGTGCTGTCTAATCTCTCAGGACCAGTTCCACTCACAGCATGAAGGCGCAGGCACATGAGCTCGTCAGCTCGGCGGCTCGTGAGAACCAATCTTTGTACTCTTAGGGTGGTGGGAGCGCACCAGACATGCCCCAACGTAATTACCTCTTGCATGATGGTTCACGTAGTTCATAATTTCTCGCTCAATTCAATTCAAAGTGTTCATAGCCAGTGCTGTATTATTAGTTTCAATTCGTATCCCTAGACACTTTTTTCATGATTCCTCAACCGTCAGTAGGGAAAAAAACAAAGTTCATAGGTTGCAGGACGTGCTGCCTCATCTCTCAGGACCAGCTCCACTCACAGCATGAAGGCGCAGGCTCCCGAGCTTGTCAGCTCGGCGGCTCATGAGAGCCAATCTTTGTACTCTTAGGGGGGTGGGAGCGCACCAGATACGCCCCAATGTATTTACCTCTTGCATGATGGTTCACGTAGTTCATAATTTCTCGCTCAATTCAATTCAAAGTGTTCATAGCCAGTGCTGTATTCTTAGTTTCAATTCGTATCCCTAGACACGTGTTTCATGATTCCTCAATCGTCAGTAGGGAAAAAAGCAAAGTTTATGGGTTGCAGGGCGTGCTGTCTAATCTCTCAAGACCAGTTCCACTCACAGCATGAAGGCGCAGGCACATGAGCTCGTCAGCTCGGCGGCTCGTGAGAACCAATCTTTGTACTCTTAGGGTGGTGGGAGCGCACCAGACATGCCCCAACGTAATTACCTCTTGCATGATGGTTCACGTAGTTCATAATTTCTCGCTCAATTCAATTCAAAGTGTTCATAGCCAGTGCTGTATTATTAGTTTCAATTCGTATCCCTAGACACTTTTTTCATGATTCCTCAACCGTCAGTAGGGAAAAAAACAAAGTTCATAGGTTGCAGGACGTGCTGCCTCATCTCTCAGGACCAGCTCCACTCACAGCATGAAGGCGCAGGCTCCCGAGCTTGTCAGCTCGGCGGCTCATGAGAGCCAATCTTTGTACTCTTAGGGGGGTGGGAGCACACCAGATACGCCCCAATGTATTTACCTCTTGCATGATGGTTCACGTATTTCATAATTTCTCGCTCAATTCAATTCAAAGTGTTCATAGCCCGTGCTGTATTATTAGTTTCAATTCGTATCCCTAGACACGTGTTTCATGATTCCTCAATCGTCAGTAGGGAAAAAAGCAAAGTTCATAGGTTGCAGTGCGTGCTGCCTCATCTCTCAGGACCAGTTCCACTCACAGCATGAAGGCGCAGGCTCACCAGCTCGTCAGCTCGGTGGCTCGTGAGAGCCAATCTTTGTATTCTTAGGGGGGTGGGAGCGCACCAGACACGCCCCAACGTATTTACCTCTTGCATGATGGTTCACGTAGTTCATAATTTCTCACTCAATTCAATTCAAAGTGTTCATAGCCAGTGCTGTATTATTAGTTTCAATTCGTATCCCTAGACACTTGTTTCATGATTCCTCAATCGTCAGTAGGGAAAAAAGCAAAGTTCATAGGTTGCAGGGCGTGCTGCCTCATCTCTCAGGACCAGTTCCACTCACAGCATGAAGGCGCAGGCTCCCGAGCATGTCAGCTCGGCGGCTCGTGAAAGCCAATCTTTGTACTCTTAGGGGGGTGGGAGCGCACCAGACGCGCCGCAACGTAATTACCTCTTGCATGATGGTTCACGTAGTTCATAATTTCTCGCTCAATTCAATTCAAAGTGTTCATAGCCAGTGCTGTATTATTAGTTTCAATTAGTATCCCTAGACACGTGTTTCATGATTCCTCAATCGTCAGTAGGGAATAAAGCAAAGTTCATAGGTTGCAGGGCGTGCTGCCTCATCTCTCAGGACCAGCTCCACTCACAGCATGAAGGCGCAGGCTCCCGAGCTCGTCAGCTCGGCGGCTCATGAGAGCCAATATTTGTACTCTTAGGGGGGTGGGAGCGCACGAGACACGCCCCTACGTAATTACCTCTTGCATGATGGTTCACGTAGTTCATAATTTCTCGCTCAATTCAATTCAAAGTGTTCATAGCCAGTGCTGTATTATTAGTTTCAATTCATATCCCTAGACACGTGTTTCATGATTCCTCAATTGTCAGTAGGGAAAAAAGCAAAGTTCATAGGTGGCAGGGCGTGCTGCCTCATCTCTCAGGACCAGTTCCACTCACAGCATGAAGGCGCAGGCTCCTGAGCTCGTCAGCTCGGCGGCTCATGAGAGCCAATCTTTGTACTCTTAGGGGGGTGGGAGCGCACCAGACACGCCCCAACGTAATTACCTCTTGCATGATGGTTCACGTAGTTCATAATTTCTCGCTCAATTCAATTCAAAGTGTTCATAGCCTGTGCTGTATTATTAGTTTCAATTCGTATCCCTAGACACGTGTTTCATGATTCCTCAATCGTCAGTAGGGAAAAAAGCAAAGTTCATAGGTTGCAGGGCGTGATGCCTCATCTCTCAGGACCAGTTCCACTCACAGCATGAAGGCGCAGGCTCCCGAGCTCGTCAGCTCGTCGGCTCGTGAGAGCCAATCTTTTTACTCTTAGGGGGGTGGGAGCGCACCAGATACGCCCCAACGTAATTACCTCTTGCATGATGGTTCACGTAGTTCATAATTTCTCGCTCAATTCAATTCAAAGTGTTCATAGCCCGTGCTGTATTATTAGTTTCAATTCGTATCCCTAGACACGTGTTTCATGATTCCTCAATCGTCAGTAGGGAAAAAAGCAAAGTTTATAGGTTGCAGGGCGTGCTGCCTCATCTCTCAGGAACAGTTCCACTCACAGCATGACGGCGCAGGCTCCCGAGCTCGTAAGCTCGGCGGCTCGTGGGAGCCAATCTTTGTACTCTTAGGGGGGTGAGAGCGCACCAGACACGCCCCAACGTATTTACCTCTTGCATGATGGTTCACGTAGTTCATAATTTCTCACTCAATTCAATTCAAAGTGTTCATAGCCAGTGCTGTATTATTAGTTTCAGTTCGTATCCCTAGACACCTGTTTCATGATTCCTCAATCGTCAGTAGGGAAAAAAGCAAAGTTCATAGGTTGCAGGGCGTGCTGCCTCATCTCTCAGGACCAGTTCCACTCACAGCATGAAGGCGCAGGCTCCCGAGCACGTCAGCTCGGCGGCTCGTGAGAGCCAATCTTTGTACTCTTAGGGGGGTGGGAGCGCACCAGACACGCCCCAACGTAATTACCTCTTGCATGATGGTTCACGTAGTTCATAATTTCTCGCTCAATTCAATTCAAAGTGTTCATAGCCAGTGCTGTATTATTAGTTTCAATTCGTATCCCTAGACACATGTTTCATGATTCCTCAATCGTCAGTAGGGAAAAAAGCAAAGTTCATAGGTTGCAGGGCGTGCTGCCTCATCTCTCAGGACCAGTTCCACTCACAGCATGAAGGTGCAGGCTTCTGAGCTCGTCAGCTCTGCGGCTCATGAGAGCCAATCTTTGTACTTTTAGGGGGGTGGGAGCGCACCAGACACGCCCCAACGTAATTACCTCTTGCATGATGGTTCACGTAGTTCATAATTTCTCGCTCAATTCAATTCAAAGTGTTCATAGCCAGTGCTGTATTATTAGTTTCAATTCGTATCCCTAGACACGTGTTTCATGATTCCTCAATCGTCAGTAGGGAAAAAAGCAAAGTTCATAGGTTGCAGGGCGTGCTGCCTCATCTCTCAGGACCAGCTCCACTCACAGCATGAAGGCGCAGGCTCCCGAGCTCATCAGCTCGGCGGCTCATGAGAGCCAATATTTGTACTCTTAGGGGGGTGGGAGCGCACCAGACACGCCCCTACGTAATTACCTCTTGCATGATGGTTCACGTAGTTCATAATTTCTCGGTCAATTCAATTCAAAGTGTTTATAGCCAGTGCTGTATTATTAGTTTCAATTCGTATCCCTAGACACGTGTTTCATGATTCCTCAATTGTCAGTAGGGAAAAAAAGCAAAGTTCATAGGTTGCAGGACGTGCTGCCTCATCTCTCAGGACCAGCTCCACTCACAGCATGAAGGCGCAGGCTCCCGAGCTTGTCAGCTCGGCGGCTCATGAGAGCCAATCTTTGTACTCTTAGGGGGGTGGGAGCGCACCAGATACGCCCCAATGTATTTACCTCTTGCATGATGGTTCACGTATTTCATAATTTCTCGCTCAATTCAATTCAAAGTGTTCATAGCCTGTGCTGTATTATTAGTTTCAATTCGTATCCCTAGACACGTGTTTCATGATTCCTCAATCATCAGTAGGGAAAAAAGCAAAGTTCATAGGTTCCAGGGCGTGCTGCCTCATCTCTCAGGACCAGTTCCACTCACAGCATGAAGGCGCAGGCTCACCAGCTCGTCAGCTCGGTGGCTCGTGAGAGCCAATCTTTGTATTCTTAGGGGGGTGGGAGCGCACCAGACACGCCCCAACGTATTTACCTCTTGCATGATGGTTCACGTAGTTCATAATTTCTCACTCAATTCAATTCAAAGTGTTCATAGCCAGTGCTGTATTATTAGTTTCAATTCGTATCCCTAGACACTTGTTTCATGATTCCTCAATCGTCAGTAGGGAAAAAAGCAAAGTTCATAGGTTGCAGGGCGTGCTGCCTCATCTCTCAGGACCAGTTCCACTCACAGCATGAAGGCGCAGGCTCCCGAGCATGTCAGCTCGGCGGCTCGTGAAAGCCAATCTTTGTACTCTTAGGGGGGTGGGAGCGCACCAGACGCGCCGCAACGTAATTACCTCTTGCATGATGGTTCACGTAGTTCATAATTTCTCGCTCAATTCAATTCAAAGTGTTCATAGCCAGTGCTGTATTATTAGTTTCAATTAGTATCCCTAGACACGTGTTTCATGATTCCTCAATCGTCAGTAGGGAATAAAGCAAAGTTCATAGGTTGCAGGGCGTGCTGCCTCATCTCTCAGGACCAGCTCCACTCACAGCATGAAGGCGCAGGCTCCCGAGCTCGTCAGCTCGGCGGCTCATGAGAGCCAATATTTGTACTCTTAGGGGGGTGGGAGCGCACGAGACACGCCCCTACGTAATTACCTCTTGCATGATGGTTCACGTAGTTCATAATTTCTCGCTCAATTCAATTCAAAGTGTTCATAGCCAGTGCTGTATTATTAGTTTCAATTCATATCCCTAGACACGTGTTTCATGATTCCTCAATTGTCAGTAGGGAAAAAAGCAAAGTTCATAGGTGGCAGGGCGTGCTGCCTCATCTCTCAGGACCAGTTCCACTCACAGCATGAAGGCGCAGGCTCCTGAGCTCGTCAGCTCGGCGGCTCATGAGAGCCAATCTTTGTACTCTTAGGGGGGTGGGAGCGCACCAGACACGCCCCAACGTAATTACCTCTTGCATGATGGTTCACGTAGTTCATAATTTCTCGCTCAATTCAATTCAAAGTGTTCATAGCCTGTGCTGTATTATTAGTTTCAATTCGTATCCCTAGACACGTGTTTCATGATTCCTCAATCGTCAGTAGGGAAAAAAGCAAAGTTCATAGGTTGCAGGGCGTGATGCCTCATCTCTCAGGACCAGTTCCACTCACAGCATGAAGGCGCAGGCTCCCGAGCTCGTCAGCTCGTCGGCTCGTGAGAGCCAATCTTTTTACTCTTAGGGGGGTGGGAGCGCACCAGATACGCCCCAACGTAATTACCTCTTGCATGATGGTTCACGTAGTTCATAATTTCTCGCTCAATTCAATTCAAAGTGTTCATAGCCCGTGCTGTATTATTAGTTTCAATTCGTATCCCTAGACACGTGTTTCATGATTCCTCAATCGTCAGTAGGGAAAAAAGCAAAGTTTATAGGTTGCAGGGCGTGCTGCCTCATCTCTCAGGAACAGTTCCACTCACAGCATGACGGCGCAGGCTCCCGAGCTCGTAAGCTCGGCGGCTCGTGGGAGCCAATCTTTGTACTCTTAGGGGGGTGAGAGCGCACCAGACACGCCCCAACGTATTTACCTCTTGCATGATGGTTCACGTAGTTCATAATTTCTCACTCAATTCAATTCAAAGTGTTCATAGCCAGTGCTGTATTATTAGTTTCAGTTCGTATCCCTAGACACCTGTTTCATGATTCCTCAATCGTCAGTAGGGAAAAAAGCAAAGTTCATAGGTTGCAGGGCGTGCTGCCTCATCTCTCAGGACCAGTTCCACTCACAGCATGAAGGCGCAGGCTCCCGAGCACGTCAGCTCGGCGGCTCGTGAGAGCCAATCTTTGTACTCTTAGGGGGGTGGGAGCGCACCAGACACGCCCCAACGTAATTACCTCTTGCATGATGGTTCACGTAGTTCATAATTTCTCGCTCAATTCAATTCAAAGTGTTCATAGCCAGTGCTGTATTATTAGTTTCAATTCGTATCCCTAGACACATGTTTCATGATTCCTCAATCGTCAGTAGGGAAAAAAGCAAAGTTCATAGGTTGCAGGGCGTGCTGCCTCATCTCTCAGGACCAGTTCCACTCACAGCATGAAGGTGCAGGCTTCTGAGCTCGTCAGCTCTGCGGCTCATGAGAGCCAATCTTTGTACTTTTAGGGGGGTGGGAGCGCACCAGACACGCCCCAACGTAATTACCTCTTGCATGATGGTTCACGTAGTTCATAATTTCTCGCTCAATTCAATTCAAAGTGTTCATAGCCAGTGCTGTATTATTAGTTTCAATTCGTATCCCTAGACACGTGTTTCATGATTCCTCAATCGTCAGTAGGGAAAAAAGCAAAGTTCATAGGTTGCAGGGCGTGCTGCCTCATCTCTCAGGACCAGCTCCACTCACAGCATGAAGGCGCAGGCTCCCGAGCTCATCAGCTCGGCGGCTCATGAGAGCCAATATTTGTACTCTTAGGGGGGTGGGAGCGCACCAGACACGCCCCTACGTAATTACCTCTTGCATGATGGTTCACGTAGTTCATAATTTCTCGGTCAATTCAATTCAAAGTGTTTATAGCCAGTGCTGTATTATTAGTTTCAATTCGTATCCCTAGACACGTGTTTCATGATTCCTCAATTGTCAGTAGGGAAAAAAGCAAAGTTCATAGGTTGCAGGGCGTGCTGCCTCATCTCTCAGGACCAGTTCCACTCACAGCATGAAGGCGCAGGCTCCTGAGCTCGTCAGCTCGGCGACTCATGAGAGCCAATCTTTGTACTCTTAGGGGGGTGGGAGCGCACCAGACACTGCCCAACGTATTTACCTCTTGCATGATGGTTCACGTAGTTCATAATTTCTCGCTCAATTCAATTCAAAGTGTTCATAGCCAGTGCTGTATTATTAGTTTCAATTCGTATCCCTAGACACGTTTTTCATGATTCCTCAATCGTCAGTAGGGAAAAAAGCAAAGTTCATAGGTTGCAGGGCGTGCTGCCTCATCTCTCAGGACCAGTTCCACTCACAGCTTGAAGGTGCAGACTCCCGAACACGTCAGCTCGGCGGCTCGTGAGAGCCAATCTTTGTACTCTTAGGGGGTTGGGAGCGCACCAGACACGCCCCAACGTAATTACCTCTTGCATGATGGTTCACGTAGTTCATAATTTCTCGCTCAATTCAATTCAAAGTGTTCATAGCCAGTGCTGTATTCTTAGTTTCAATTCGTATCCCTAGACACGTGTTTCATGATTCCTCAATCGTCAGTAGGGAAAAAAGCAAAGTTTATGGGTTGCAGGGCGTGCTGTCTAATCTCTCAGGACCAGTTCCACTCACAGCATGAAGGCGCAGGCACATGAGCTCGTCAGCTCGGCGGCTCGTGAGAACCAATCTTTGTACTCTTAGGGTGGTGGGAGCGCACCAGACATGCCCCAACGTAATTACCTCTTGCATGATGGTTCACGTAGTTCATAATTTCTCGCTCAATTCAATTCAAAGTGTTCATAGCCAGTGCTGTATTATTAGTTTCAATTCGTATCCCTAGACACTTTTTTCATGATTCCTCAACCGTCAGTAGGGAAAAAAACAAAGTTCATAGGTTGCAGGACGTGCTGCCTCATCTCTCAGGACCAGCTCCACTCACAGCATGAAGGCGCAGGCTCCCGAGCTTGTCAGCTCGGCGGCTCATGAGAGCCAATCTTTGTACTCTTAGGGGGGTGGGAGCGCACCAGATACGCCCCAATGTATTTACCTCTTGCATGATGGTTCACGTATTTCATAATTTCTCGCTCAATTCAATTCAAAGTGTTCATAGCCCGTGCTGTATTATTAGTTTCAATTCGTATCCCTAGACACGTGTTTCATGATTCCTCAATCGTCAGTAGGGAAAAAAGCAAAGTTCATAGGTTGCAGTGCGTGCTGCCTCATCTCTCAGGACCAGTTCCACTCACAGCATGAAGGCGCAGGCTCACCAGCTCGTCAGCTCGGTGGCTCGTGAGAGCCAATCTTTGTATTCTTAGGGGGGTGGGAGCGCACCAGACACGCCCCAACGTATTTACCTCTTGCATGATGGTTCACGTAGTTCATAATTTCTCACTCAATTCAATTCAAAGTGTTCATAGCCAGTGCTGTATTATTAGTTTCAATTCGTATCCCTAGACACTTGTTTCATGATTCCTCAATCGTCAGTAGGGAAAAAAGCAAAGTTCATAGGTTGCAGGGCGTGCTGCCTCATCTCTCAGGACCAGTTCCACTCACAGCATGAAGGCGCAGGCTCCCGAGCATGTCAGCTCGGCGGCTCGTGAAAGCCAATCTTTGTACTCTTAGGGGGGTGGGAGCGCACCAGACACGCCCCAACGTAATTACCTCTTGCATGATGGTTCACGTAGTTCATAATTTCTCGCTCAATTCAATTCAAAGTGTTCATAGCCAGTGCTGTATTATTAGTTTCAATTAGTATCCCTAGACACGTGTTTCATGATTCCTCAATCGTCAGTAGGGAATAAAGCAAAGTTCATAGGTTGCAGGGCGTGCTGCCTCATCTCTCAGGACCAGCTCCACTCACAGCATGAAGGCGCAGGCTCCCGAGCTCGTCAGCTCGGCGGCTCATGAGAGCCAATATTTGTACTCTTAGGGGGGTGGGAGCGCACGAGACACGCCCCTACGTAATTACCTCTTGCATGATGGTTCACGTAGTTCATAATTTCTCGCTCAATTCAATTCAAAGTGTTCATAGCCAGTGCTGTATTATTAGTTTCAATTCATATCCCTAGACACGTGTTTCATGATTCCTCAATTGTCAGTAGGGAAAAAAGCAAAGTTCATAGGTGGCAGGGCGTGCTGCCTCATCTCTCAGGACCAGTTCCACTCACAGCATGAAGGCGCAGGCTCCTGAGCTCGTCAGCTCGGCGGCTCATGAGAGCCAATCTTTGTACTCTTAGGGGGGTGGGAGCGCACCAGACACGCCCCAACGTAATTACCTCTTGCATGATGGTTCACGTAGTTCATAATTTCTCGCTCAATTCAATTCAAAGTGTTCATAGCCTGTGCTGTATTATTAGTTTCAATTCGTATCCCTAGACACGTGTTTCATGATTCCTCAATCGTCAGTAGGGAAAAAAGCAAAGTTCATAGGTTGCAGGGCGTGCTGCCTCATCTCTCAGGACCAGTTCCACTCACAGCATGAAGGCGCAGGCTCCCGAGCTCGTCAGCTCGTCAGGTCGTGAGAGCCAATCTTTTTACTCTTAGGGGGGTGGGAGCGCACCAGATACGCCCCAACGTAATTACCTCTTGCATGATGGTTCACGTAGTTCATAATTTCTCGCTCAATTCAATTCAAAGTGTTCATAGCCCGTGCTTATTATTAGTTTCAATTCGTATCCCTAGACACGTGTTTCATGATTCCTCAATCGTCAGTAGGGAAAAAAGCAAAGTTTATAGGTTGCAGGGCGTGCTGCCTCATCTCTCAGGACCAGTTCCACTCACAGCATGACGGCGCAGGCTCCCGAGCTCGTAAGCTCGGCGGCTCGTGGGAGCCAATCTTTGTACTCTTAGGGGGGTGGGAGCGCACCAGACACGCCCCAACGTATTTACCTCTTGCATGATGGTTCACGTAGTTCATAATTTCTCACTCAATTCAATTCAAAGTGTTCATAGCCAGTGCTGTATTATTAGTTTCAATTCGTATCCCTAGACACGTGTTTCATGATTCCTCAATCGTCAGTAGGGAAAAAAGCAAAGTTCATAGGTTGCAGGGCGTGCTGCCTCATCTCTCAGGACCAGTTCCACTCACAGCATGAAGGCGCAGGCTCCCGAGCACGTCAGCTCGGCGGCTCGTGAGAGCCAATCTTTGTACTCTTAGGGGGGTGGGAGCGCACCAGACACGCCCCAACGTAATTACCTCTTGCATGATGGTTCACGTAGTTCATAATTTCTCGCTCAATTCAATTCAAAGTGTTCATAGCCAGTGCTGTATTATTAGTTTCAATTCGTATCCCTAGACACATGTTTCATGATTCCTCAATCGTCAGTAGGGAAAAAAGCAAAGTTCATAGGTTGCAGGGCGTGCTGCCTCATCTCTCAGGACCAGTTCCACTCACAGCATGAAGGTGCAGGCTTCTGAGCTCGTCAGCTCTGCGGCTCATGAGAGCCAATCTTTGTACTTTTAGGGGGGTGGGAGCGCACCAGACACGCCCCAACGTAATTACCTCTTGCATGATGGTTCACGTAGTTCATAATTTCTCGCTCAATTCAATTCAAAGTGTTCATAGCCAGTGCTGTATTATTAGTTTCAATTCGTATCCCTAGACACGTGTTTCATGATTCCTCAATCGTCAGTAGGGAAAAAAGCAAAGTTCATAGGTTGCAGGGCGTGCTGCCTCATCTCTCAGGACCAGCTCCACTCACAGCATGAAGGCGCAGGCTCCCGAGCTCATCAGCTCGGCGGCTCATGAGAGCCAATATTTGTACTCTTAGGGGGGTGGGAGCGCACCAGACACGCCCCTACGTAATTACCTCTTGCATGATGGTTCACGTAGTTCATAATTTCTCGGTCAATTCAATTCAAAGTGTTTATAGCCAGTGCTGTATTATTAGTTTCAATTCATATCCCTAGACACGTGTTTCATGATTCCTCAATTGTCAGTAGGGAAAAAAGCAAAGTTCATAGGTTGCAGGGCGTGCTGCCTCATCTCTCAGGACCAGTTCCACTCACAGCATGAAGGCACAGGCTCCTGAGCTCGTCAGCTCGGCGACTCATGAGAGCCAATCTTTGTACTCTTAGGGGGGTCGGAGCGCACCAGACACGCCCCAACGTAATTACCTCTTGCATGATGGTTCATGAAGTTCATAATTTCTCGCTCAATTCAATTCAAAGTGTTCATAGCCTGTGCTGTATTATTAGTTTCAATTCGTATCCCTAGACACGTGTTTAATGATTCCTCAATCGTCAGTAGGGAAAAAAGCAAAGTTCATAGGTTCCAGGGCGTGCTGCCTCATCTCTCAGGACCAGTTCCACTCACAGCATGAAGGCGCAGGCTCCCGAGCTCGTCAGCTCGGCGGCTCGTGAGAGCCAATCTTTGTACTCTTAGGGGGTAGGAGCGCACCAGACACGCCCCAACGTAATTACCTCTTGCATGATGGTTCACGTAGTTCATAATTTCTCGCTCAATTCAATTCAAAGTGTTCATAGCCAGTGCTGTATTCTTAGTTTCAATTCGTATCCCTAGACACGTGTTTCATGATTCCTCAATCGTCAGTAGGGAAAAAAGCAAAGTTTATGGGTTGCAGGGCGTGCTGTCTAATCTCTCAAGACCAGTTCCACTCACAGCATGAAGACGCAGGCACACGAGCTCGTCAGCTCGGCGGCTCGTGAAAACCAATGTTTGTACTCTTAGGGTGGTGGGAGAGCACCAGACATGCCCCAACGTAATTACCTCTTGCATGATGGTTCACGTAGTTCATAATTTCTTGCTCAATTCAATTCAAAGTGTTCATAGCCAGTGCTGTATTATTAGGTTCAATTCGTATCCCTAGACACGTGTTTCATGATACCTCAATTGTCAGTAAGGAAAAAAGCAAAGTTCATAGGTTGCAGGGCGTGCTGCCTCATCTCTCAGGACCAGTTCCACTCACAGCATGAAGGCGCAGGCTCCTGAGCTCGTCAGCTCGGTGACTCATGAGAGCCAATCTTTGTACTCTTAGGGGGGTGGGAGCGCACCAGACACGCCCCAACGTAATTACCTCTTGCATGATGGTTCACGTAGTTCATAATTTCTCGCTCAATTCAATTCAAAGTGTTCATAGCCTGTGCTGTATTATTAGTTTCAATTCGTATCCCTAGACACGTGTTTCATGATTCCTCAATCGTCAGTAGGGAAAAAAGCAAAGTTCATAGGTTCCAGGGCGTGCTGCCTCATCTCTCAGGACCAGTTCCACTCACAGTATGAAGGCGCAGGCTCCCGAGCTCGTCAGCTCGGCGGCTCGTGAGAGCCAATCTTTGTACTCTTAGGGGGTAGGAGCGCACCAGACACGGCCCAACGTATTTACCTCTTGCATGATGGTTCACGTAGTTCATAATTTCTCGCTCAATTCAATTCAAAGTGTTCATAGCCAGTGCTGTATTATTAGTTTCAATTCGTATCCCTAGACACGTTTTTCATGATTCCTCAATCGTCAGTAGGGAAAAAAGCAAAGTTCATAGGTTGCAGGGCGTGCTGCCTCATCTCTCAGGACCAGTTCCACTCACAGCTTGAAGGTGCAGACTCCCGAACACGTCAGCTCGGCGGCTCGTGAGAGCCAATCTTTGTACTCTTAGGGGGTTGGGAGCGCACCAGACACGCCCCAACGTAATTACCTCTTGCATGATGGTTCACGTAGTTCATAATTTCTCGCTCAATTCAATTCAAAGTGTTCATAGCCAGTGCTGTATTCTTAGTTTCAATTCGTATCCCTAGACACGTGTTTCATGATTCCTCAATCGTCAGTAGGGAAAAAAGCAAAGTTTATGGGTTGCAGGGCGTGCTGTCTAATCTCTCAGGACCAGTTCCACTCACAGCATGAAGGCGCAGGCACATGAGCTCGTCAGCTCGGCGGCTCGTGAGAACCAATCTTTGTACTCTTAGGGTGGTGGGAGCGCACCAGACATGCCCCAACGTAATTACCTCTTGCATGATGGTTCACGTAGTTCATAATTTCTCGCTCAATTCAATTCAAAGTGTTCATAGCCAGTGCTGTATTATTAGTTTCAATTCGTATCCCTAGACACTTTTTTCATGATTCCTCAACCGTCAGTAGGGAAAAAAACAAAGTTCATAGGTTGCAGGACGTGCTGCCTCATCTCTCAGGACCAGCTCCACTCACAGCATGAAGGCGCAGGCTCCCGAGCTTGTCAGCTCGGCGGCTCATGAGAGCCAATCTTTGTACTCTTAGGGGGGTGGGAGCGCACCAGATACGCCCCAATGTATTTACCTCTTGCATGATGGTTCACGTATTTCATAATTTCTCGCTCAATTCAATTCAAAGTGTTCATAGCCCGTGCTGTATTATTAGTTTCAATTCGTATCCCTAGACACGTGTTTCATGATTCCTCAATCGTCAGTAGGGAAAAAAGCAAAGTTCATAGGTTGCAGTGCGTGCTGCCTCATCTCTCAGGACCAGTTCCACTCACAGCATGAAGGCGCAGGCTCACCAGCTCGTCAGCTCGGTGGCTCGTGAGAGCCAATCTTTGTATTCTTAGGGGGGTGGGAGCGCACCAGACACGCCCCAACGTATTTACCTCTTGCATGATGGTTCACGTAGTTCATAATTTCTCACTCAATTCAATTCAAAGTGTTCATAGCCAGTGCTGTATTATTAGTTTCAATTCGTATCCCTGGACACTTGTTTCATGATTCCTCAATCGTCAGTAGGGAAAAAAGCAAAGTTCATAGGTTGCAGGGCGTGCTGCCTCATCTCTCAGGACCAGTTCCACTCACAGCATGAAGGCGCAGGCTCCCGAGCATGTCAGCTCGGCGGCTCGTGAAAGCCAATCTTTGTACTCTTAGGGGGGTGGGAGCGCACCAGACACGCCCCAACGTAATTACCTCTTGCATGATGGTTCACGTAGTTCATAATTTCTCGCTCAATTCAATTCAAAGTGTTCATAGCCAGTGCTGTATTATTAGTTTCAATTAGTATCCCTAGACACGTGTTTCATGATTCCTCAATCGTCAGTAGGGAATAAAGCAAAGTTCATAGGTTGCAGGGCGTGCTGCCTCATCTCTCAGGACCAGCTCCACTCACAGCATGAAGGCGCAGGCTCCCGAGCTCGTCAGCTCGGCGGCTCATGAGAGCCAATATTTGTACTCTTAGGGGGGTGGGAGCGCACGAGACACGCCCCTACGTAATTACCTCTTGCATGATGGTTCACGTAGTTCATAATTTCTCGCTCAATTCAATTCAAAGTGTTCATAGCCAGTGCTGTATTATTAGTTTCAATTCATATCCCTAGACACGTGTTTCATGATTCCTCAATTGTCAGTAGGGAAAAAAGCAAAGTTCATAGGTGGCAGGGCGTGCTGCCTCATCTCTCAGGACCAGTTCCACTCACAGCATGAAGGCGCAGGCTCCTGAGCTCGTCAGCTCGGCGGCTCATGAGAGCCAATCTTTGTACTCTTAGGGGGGTGGGAGCGCACCAGACACGCCCCAACGTAATTACCTCTTGCATGATGGTTCACGTAGTTCATAATTTCTCGCTCAATTCAATTCAAAGTGTTCATAGCCTGTGCTGTATTATTAGTTTCAATTCGTATCCCTAGACACGTGTTTCATGATTCCTCAATCGTCAGTAGGGAAAAAAGCAAAGTTCATAGGTTGCAGGGCGTGCTGCCTCATCTCTCAGGACCAGTTCCACTCACAGCATGAAGGCGCAGGCTCCCGAGCTCGTCAGCTCGTCGGCTCGTGAGAGCCAATCTTTTTACTCTTAGGGGGGTGGGAGCGCACCAGATACGCCCCAACGTAATTACCTCTTGCATGATGGTTCACGTAGTTCATAATTTCTCGCTCAATTCAATTCAAAGTGTTCATAGCCCGTGCTTATTATTAGTTTCAATTCGTATCCCTAGACACGTGTTTCATGATTCCTCAATCGTCAGTGGGGAAAAAAGCAAAGTTTATAGGTTGCAGGGCGTGCTGCCTCATCTCTCAGGACCAGTTCCACTCACAGCATGACGGCGCAGGCTCCCGAGCTCGTAAGCTCGGCGGCTCGTGGGAGCCAATCTTTGTACTCTTAGGGGGGTGGGAGCGCACCAGACACGCCCCAACGTATTTACCTCTTGCATGATGGTTCACGTAGTTCATAATTTCTCACTCAATTCAATTCAAAGTGTTCATAGCCAGTGCTGTATTATTAGTTTCAATTCGTATCCCTAGACACGTGTTTCATGATTCCTCAATCATCAGTAGGGAAAAAAGCAAAGTTCATAGGTTGCAGGGCGTGCTGCCTCATCTCTCAGGACCAGTTCCACTCACAGCATGAAGGCGCAGGCTCCCGAGCACGTCAGCTCGGCGGCTCGTGAGAGCCAATCTTTGTACTCTTAGGGGGGTGGGAGCGCACCAGACACGCCCCAACGTAATTACCTCTTGCATGATGGTTCACGTAGTTCATAATTTCTCGCTCAATTCAATTCAAAGTGTTCATAGCCAGTGCTGTATTATTAGTTTCAATTCGTATCCCTAGACACATGTTTCATGATTCCTCAATCGTCAGTAGGGAAAAAAGCAAAGTTCATAGGTTGCAGGGCGTGCTGCCTCATCTCTCAGGACCAGTTCCACTCACAGCATGAAGGTGCAGGCTTCTGAGCTCGTCAGCTCTGCGGCTCATGAGAGCCAATCTTTGTACTTTTAGGGGGGTGGGAGCGCACCAGACACGCCCCAACGTAATTACCTCTTGCATGATGGTTCACGTAGTTCATAATTTCTCGCTCAATTCAATTCAAAGTGTTCATAGCCAGTGCTGTATTATTAGTTTCAATTCGTATCCCTAGACACGTGTTTCATGATTCCTCAATCGTCAGTAGGGAAAAAAGCAAAGTTCATAGGTTGCAGGGCGTGCTGCCTCATCTCTCAGGACCAGCTCCACTCACAGCATGAAGGCGCAGGCTCCCGAGCTCATCAGCTCGGCGGCTCATGAGAGCCAATATTTGTACTCTTAGGGGGGTGGGAGCGCACCAGACACGCCCCTACGTAATTACCTCTTGCATGATGGTTCACGTAGTTCATAATTTCTCGGTCAATTCAATTCAAAGTGTTTATAGCCAGTGCTGTATTATTAGTTTCAATTCGTATCCCTAGACACGTGTTTCATGATTCCTCAATTGTCAGTAGGGAAAAAAGCAAAGTTCATAGGTTGCAGGGCGTGCTGCCTCATCTCTCAGGACCAGTTCCACTCACAGCATGAAGGCACAGGCTCCTGAGCTCGTCAGCTCGGCGACTCATGAGAGCCAATCTTTGTACTCTTAGGGGGGTGGGAGCGCACCAGACACGCCCCAACGTAATTACCTCTTGCATGATGGTTCATGAAGTTCATAATTTCTCGCTCAATTCAATTCAAAGTGTTCATAGCCTGTGCTGTATTATTAGTTTCAATTCGTATCCCTAGACACGTGTTTCATGATTCCTCAATCGTCAGTAGGGAAAAAAGCAAAGTTCATAGGTTCCAGGGCGTGCTGCCTCATCTCTCAGGACCAGTTCCACTCACAGCATGAAGGCGCAGGCTCCCGAGCTCGTCAGCTCGGCGGCTCGTGAGAGCCAATCTTTGTACTCTTAGGGGGTAGGAGCGCACCAGACACGGCCCAACGTATTTACCTCTTGCATGATGGTTCACGTAGTTCATAATTTCTCGCTCAATTCAATTCAAAGTGTTCATAGCCAGTGCTGTATTATTAGTTTCAATTTGTATCCCTAGACACGTGTTTCATGATTCCTCAATCGTCAGTAGGGAAAAAAGCAAAGTTCATAGGTTGCAGGGCGTGCTGCCTCATCTCTCAGGACCAGTTCCACTCACAGCATGAAGGTGCAGACTCCCGAGCACGTCAGCTCGGCGGCTCGTGAGAGCCAATCTTTGTACTCTTAGGGGGTTGGGAGCGCACCAGACACGCCCCAACGTAATTACCTCTTGCATGATGGTTCACGTAGTTCATAATTTCTCGCTCAATTCAATTCAAAGTGTTCATAGCCAGTGCTGTATTCTTAGTTTCAATTCGTATCCCTAGACACGTGTTTCATGATTCCTCAATCGTCAGTAGGGAAAAAAGCAAAGTTTATGGGTTGCAGGGCGTGCTGTCTAATCTCTCAGGACCAGTTCCACTCACAGCATGAAGACGCAGGCACACGAGCTCGTCAGCTCGGCGGCTCGTGAAAACCAATGTTTGTACTCTTAGGGTGGTGGGAGAGCACCAGACATGCCCCAACGTAATTACCTCTTGCATGATGGTTCACGTAGTTCATAATTTCTTGCTCAATTCAATTCAAAGTGTTCATAGCCAGTGCTGTATTATTAGGTTCAATTCGTATCCCTAGACACGTGTTTCATGATACCTCAATTGTCAGTAAGGAAAAAAGCAAAGTTCATAGGTTGCAGGGCGTGCTGCCTCATCTCTCAGGACCAGTTCCACTCACAGCATGAAGGCGCAGGCTCCTGAGCTCGTCAGCTCGGTGACTCATGAGAGCCAATCTTTGTACTCTTAGGGGGGTGGGAGCGCACCAGACACGCCCCAACGTAATTACCTCTTGCATGATGGTTCACGTAGTTCATAATTTCTCGCTCAATTCAATTCAAAGTGTTCATAGCCTGTGCTGTATTATTAGTTTCAATTCGTATCCCTAGACACGTGTTTCATGATTCCTCAATCGTCAGTAGGGAAAAAAGCAAAGTTCATAGGTTCCAGGGCGTGCTGCCTCATCTCTCAGGACCAGTTCCACTCACAGCATGAAGGCGCAGGCTCCCGAGCTCGTCAGCTCGGCGGCTCGTGAGAGCCAATCTTTGTACTCTTAGGGGGTAGGAGCGCACCAGACACGGCCCAACGTATTTACCTCTTGCATGATGGTTCACGTAGTTCATAATTTCTCGCTCAATTCAATTCAAAGTGTTCATAGCCAGTGCTGTATTATTAGTTTCAATTCGTATCCCTAGACACGTGTTTCATGATTCCTCAATCGTCAGTAGGGAAAAAAGCAAAGTTCATAGGTTGCAGGGCGTGCTGCCTCATCTCTCAGGACCAGTTCCACTCACAGCATGAAGGTGCAGACTCCCGAGCACGTCAGCTCGGCGGCTCGTGAGAGCCAATCTTTGTACTCTTAGGGGGTTGGGAGCGCACCAGACACGCCCCAACGTAATTACCTCTTGCATGATGGTTCACGTAGTTCATAATTTCTCGCTCAATTCAATTCAAAGTGTTCATAGCCAGTGCTGTATTCTTAGTTTCAATTCGTATCCCTAGACACGTGTTTCATGATTCCTCAATCGTAAGTAGGGAAAAAAGCAAAGTTTATGGGTTGCAGGGCGTGCTGTCTAATCTCTCAGGACCAGTTCCACTCACAGCATGAAGGCGCAGGCACACAAGCTCGTCAGCTCGTGAGAACCAATGTTTGTACTCTTAGGGTGGTGGGAGCGCACCAGACATGACCCAACGTAATTACCTCTTGCATGATGGTTCACGTAGTTCATAATTTCTCGCTCAATTCAATTCAAAGTGTTCATAGCCAGTGCTGTATTATTAGTTTCAATTCGTATCCCTAGACACTTTTTTCATGATTCCTCAACCGTCAGTAGGGAAAAAAACAAAGTTCATAGGTTGCAGGACGTGCTGCCTCATCTCTCAGGACCAGCTCCACTCACAGCATGAAGGCGCAGGCTCCCGAGCTTGTCAGCTCGGCGGCTCATGAGAGCCAATCTTTGTACTCTTAGGGGGGTGGGAGCGCACCAGATACGCCCCAACGTAATTACCTCTTGCATGATGGTTCACGTATTTCATAATTTCTCGCTCAATTCAATTCAAAGTGTTCATAGCCCGTGCTGTATTATTAGTTTCAATTCGTATCCCTAGACACGTGTGTCAGGATTCCTCAATCGTCAGTAGGGAAAAAAGCAAAGTTCATAGGTTGCAGGGCGTGCTGCCTCATCTCTCAGGACCAGTTCCACTCACAGCATGAAGGCGCAGGCTCACCAGCTCGTCAGCTCGGTGGCTCGTGAGAGCCAATCTTTGTATTCTTAGGGGGGTGGGAGCGCACCAGACACGCCCCAACGTATTTACCTCTTGCATGATGGTTCACGTAGTTCATAATTTCTCACTCAATTCAATTCAAAGTGTTCATAGCCAGTGCTGTATTATTAGTTTCAATTCGTATCCCTAGACACGTGTTTCATGATTCCTCAATCGTCAGTAGGGAAAAAAGCAAAGTTCATAGGTTGCAGGGCGTGCTGCCTCATCTCTCAGGACCAGTTCCACTCACAGCATGAAGGCGCAGGCTCCCGAGCACGTCAGCTCGGCGGCTCGTGAGAGCCAATCTTTGTACTCTTTGGGGGGTGGGAGCGCACCAGACACGCCCCAACGTAATTACCTCTTGCATGATGGTTCACGTACTTCATAATTTCTCGCTCAATTCAATTCAAAGTGTTCATAGCCAGTGCTGTATTATTAGTTTCAATTCGTATCCCTAGACACGTGTTTCATGATTCCTCAATCGTCAGTAGGGAAAAAAGCAAAGTTCATAGGTTGCAGGGCGTGCTGCCTCATCTCTCAGGACCAGCTCCACTCACAGCATGAAGGCGCAGGCTCTCGAGCTCATCAGCTCGGCGGCTCATGAGAGCCAATATTTGTACTCTTAGGGGGGTGGGAGCGCACCAGACACGCCCCTACGTAATTACCTCTTGCATGATGGTTCACGTAGTTCATAATTTCTCGCTCAATTCAATTAAAAGTGTTTATAGCCAGTGCTGTATTATTAGTTTCAATTCGTATCCCTAGACACGTGTTTCATGATTCCTCAATTGTCAGTAGGGAAAAAAGCAAAGTTCATAGGTTGCAGGGCGTGCTGCCTCATCTCTCTGGACCAGTTCCACTCACAGCATGAAGGCGCAGGCTCCTGAGCTCGTCAGCTCGGCGACTCATGAGAGCCAATCTTTGTACTCTTAGGGGGGTGGGAGCGCACCAGACACGCCCCAACGTAATTACCTCTTGCATGATGGTTCATGAAGTTCATAATTTCTCGCTCAATTCAATTCAAAGTGTTCATAGCCTGTGCTGTATTATTAGTTTCAATTCGTATCCCTAGACACGTGTTTCATGATTCCTCAATCGTCAGTAGGGAAAAAAGCAAAGTTCATAGGTTCCAGGGCGTGCTGCCTCATCTCTCAGGACCAGTTCCACTCACAGCATGAAGGCGCAGGCTCCCGAGCTCGTCAGCTCGGCGGCTCGTGAGAGCCAATCTTTGTACTCTTAGGGGGTAGGAGCGCACCAGACACGGCCCAACGTATTTACCTCTTGCATGATGGTTCACGTAGTTCATAATTTCTCGCTCAATTCAATTCAAAGTGTTCATAGCCAGTGCTGTATTATTAGTTTCAATTTGTATCCCTAGACACGTGTTTCATGATTCCTCAATCGTCAGTAGGGAAAAAAGCAAAGTTCATAGGTTGCAGGGCGTGCTGCCTCATCTCTCAGGACCAGTTCCACTCACAGCATGAAGGTGCAGACTCCCGAGCACGTCAGCTCGGCGGCTCGTGAGAGCCAATCTTTGTACTCTTAGGGGGTTGGGAGCGCACCAGACATGCCCCAACGTAATTACCTCTTGCATGATGGTTCACGTAGTTCATAATTTCTCGCTCAATTCAATTCAAAGTGTTCATAGCCAGTGCTGTATTCTTAGTTTCAATTCGTATCCCTAGACACGTGTTTCATGATTCCTCAATCGTCAGTAGGGAAAAAAGCAAAGTTTATGGGTTGCAGGGCGTGCTGTCTAATCTCTCAGGACCAGTTCCACTCACAGCATGAAGACGCAGGCACACGAGCTCGTCAGCTCGGCAGCTCGTGAGAACCAATGTTTGTACTCTTAGGGTGGTGGGAGAGCACCAGACATGCCCCAACGTAATTACCTCTTGCATGATGGTTCACGTAGTTCATAATTTCTTGCTCAATTCAATTCAAAGTGTTCATAGCCAGTGCTGTATTATTAGGTTCAATTCGTATCCCTAGACACGTGTTTCATGATTCCTCAATTGTCAGTAAGGAAAAAAGCAAAGTTCATAGGTTGCAGGGCATGCTGCCTCATCTCTCAGGACCAGTTCCACTCACAGCATGAAGGCGCAGGCTCCTGAGCTCGTCAGCTCGGTGACTCATGAGAGCCAATCTTTGTACTCTTAGGGGGGTGGGAGCGCACCAGACACGCCCCAACGTAATTACCTCTTGCATGATGGTTCACGTAGTTCATATTTTCTCGCTCAATTCAATTCAAAGTGTTCATAGCCTGTGCTGTATTATTAGTTTCAATTCGTATCCCTAGACACGTGTTTCATGATTCCTCAATCGTCAGTAGGGAAAAAAGCAAAGTTCATAGGTTCCAGGGCGTGCTGCCTCATCTCTCAGGACCAGTTCCACTCACAGCATGAAGGCGCAGGCTCCCGAGCTCGTCAGCTCGGTGGCTCGTGAGAGCCAATCTTTGTACTCTTAGGGGGTAGGAGCGCACCAGACACGGCCCAACGTATTTACCTCTTGCATGATGGTTCACGTAGTTCATAATTTCTCGCTCAATTCAATTCAAAGTGTTCATAGCCAGTGCTGTATTATTAGTTTCAATTCGTATCCCTAGACACGTGTTTCATGATTCCTCAATCGTCAGTAGGGAAAAAAGCAAAGTTCATAGGTTGCAGGGCGTGCTGCCTCATCTCTCAGGACCAGTTCCACTCACAGCATGAAGGTGCAGACTCCCGAGCACGTCAGCTCGGCGGCTCGTGAGAGCCAATCTTTGTACTCTTAGGGGGTTGGGAGCGCACCAGACACGCCCCAACGTAATTACCTCTTGCATGATGGTTCACGTAGTTCATAATTTCTCGCTCAATTCAATTCAAAGTGTTCATAGCCAGTGCTGTATTCTTAGATTCAATTCGTATCCCTAGACACGTGTTTCATGATTCCTCAATCGTAAGTAGGGAAAAAAGCAAAGTTTATGGGTTGCAGGGCGTGCTGTCTAATCTCTCAGGACCAGTTCCACTCACAGCATGAAGGCGCAGGCACACGAGCTCGTCAGCTCGTGAGAACCAATGTTTGTACTCTTAGGGTGGTGGGAGCGCACCAGACATGACCCAACGTAATTACCTCTTGCATGATGGTTCACGTAGTTCATAATTTCTCGCTCAATTCAATTCAAAGTGTTCATAGCCAGTGCTGTATTATTAGTTTCAATTCGTATCCCTAGACACTTTTTTCATGATTCCTCAACCGTCAGTAGGGAAAAAAACAAAGTTCATAGGTTGCAGGACGTGCTGCCTCATCTCTCAGGACCAGCTCCACTCACAGCATGAAGGCGCAGGCTCCCGAGCTTGTCAGCTCGGCGGCTCATGAGAGCCAATCTTTGTACTCTTAGGGGGGTGGGAGCGCACCAGATACGCCCCAACGTAATTACCTCTTGCATGATGGTTCACGTATTTCATAATTTCTCGCTCAATTCAATTCAAAGTGTTCATAGCCCGTGCTGTATTATTAGTTTCAATTCGTATCCCTAGACACGTGTTTCATGATTCCTCAATCGTCAGTAGGTAAAAAAGCAAAGTTCATAGGTTGCAGGGCGTGCTGCCTCATCTCTCAGGACCAGTTCCACTCACAGCATGAAGGCGCAGGCTCACCAGCTCGTCAGCTCGGTGGCTCGTGAGAGCCAATCTTTGTATTCTTAGGGGGGTGGGAGCGCACCAGACACGCCCCAACGTATTTACCTCTTGCATGATGGTTCACGTAGTTCATAATTTCTCACTCAATTCAATTCAAAGTGTTCATAGCCAGTGCTGTATTATTAGTTTCAATTCGTATCCCTAGACACGTGTTTCATGATTCCTCAATCGTCAGTAGGGAAAAAAGCAAAGTTCATAGGTTGCAGGGCGTGCTGCCTCATCTCTCAGGACCAGTTCCACTCACAGCATGAAGGCGCAGGCTCCCGAGCACGTCAGCTCGGCGGCTCGTGAGAGCCAATCTTTGTACTCTTTGGGGGGTGGGAGCGCACCAGACACGCCCCAACGTAATTACCTCTTGCATGATGGTTCACGTACTTCATAATTTCTCGCTCAATTCAATTCAAAGTGTTCATAGCCAGTGCTGTATTATTAGTTTCAATTCGTATCCCTAGACACGTGTTTCATGATTCCTCAATCGTCAGTAGGGAAAAAAGCAAAGTTCATAGGTTGCAGGGCGTGCTGCCTCATCTCTCAGGACCAGTTCCACTCACAGCATGAAGGCGCAGGCTCCTGAGCTCGTCAGCTCGGCGGCTCGTGAGAACCAATGTTTGTACTCTTAGGGTGGTGGGAGCGCACCAGACATGCCCCAACGTAATTACCTCTTGCATGATGGTTCACGTAGTTCATAATTTCTCGCTCAATTCAATTCAAAGTGTTCATAGCCAGTGCTGTTTTATTAGGTTCAATTCGTATCCCTAGACACGTGTTTCATGATTCCTCAATTGTCAGTAAGGAAAAAAGCAAAGTTCATAGGTTGCAGGGCGTGCTGCCTCATCTCTCAGGACCAGTTCCACTCACAGCATGAAGGCGCAGGCTCCTGAGCTCGTCAGCTCGGCGACTCATCAGAGCCAATCTTTGTACTCTTAGGGGGGTGGGAGCGCACCAGACACGCCCCAACGTAATTACCTCTTGCATGATGGTTCACGTAGTTCATAATTTCTCGCTCAATTCAATTCAAAGTGTTCATAGCCTGTGCTGTATTATTAGTTTCAATTCGTATCCCTAGACACGTGTTTCATGATTCCTCAATCATCAGTAGGGAAAAAAGCAAAGTTCATAGGTTCCAGGGCGTGCTGCCTCATCTCTCAGGACCAGTTCCACTCACAGCATGAAGGCGCAGGCTCCCGAGCTCGTCAGCTCGGCGGCTCGTGAGAGCCAATCTTTGTACTCTTAGGGGGTAGGAGCGCACCAGACACGGCCCAACGTATTTACCTCTTGCATGATGGTTCACGTAGTTCATAATTTCTCGCTCAATTCAATTCAAAGTGTTCATAGCCAGTGCTGTATTATTAGTTTCAATTCGTATCCCTAGACACGTGTTTCATGATTCCTCAATCGTCAGTAGGGAAAAAAACAAAGTTCATAGGTTGCAGGACGTGCTGCCTCATCTCTCAGGACCAGCTCCACTCACAGCATGAAGGCGCAGGCTCCCGAGCTTGTCAGCTCGGCGGCTCATGAGAGCCAATCTTTGTACTCTTAGGGGGGTGGGAGCGCACCAGATACGCCCCAACGTAATTACCTCTTGCATGATGGTTCACGTATTTCATAATTTCTCGCTCAATTCAATTCAAAGTGTTCATAGCCCGTGCTGTATTATTAGTTTCAATTCGTATCCCTAGACACGTGTTTCATGATTCCTCAATCGTCAGTAGGGAAAAAAGCAAAGTTCATAGGTTGCAGGGCGTGCTGCCTCATCTCTCAGGACCAGTTCCACTCACAGCATGAAGGCGCAGGCTCACCAGCTCGTCAGCTCGGTGGCTCGTGAGAGCCAATCTTTGTATTCTTAGGGGGGTGGGAGCGCACCAGACACGCCCCAACGTATTTACCTCTTGCATGATGGTTCACGTAGTTCATAATTTCTCACTCAATTCAATTCAAAGTGTTCATAGCCAGTGCTGTATTATTAGTTTCAATTCGTATCCCTAGACACGTGTTTCATGATTCCTCAATCGTCAGTAGGGAAAAAAGCAAAGTTCATAGGTTGCAGGGCGTGCTGCCTCATCTCTCAGGACCAGTTCCACTCACAGCATGAAGGCGCAGGCTCCCGAGCACGTCAGCTCGGCGGCTCGTGAGAGCCAATCTTTGTACTCTTTGGGGGGTGGGAGCGCACCAGACACGCCCCAACGTAATTAATTCTTGCATGATGGTTCACGTACTTCATAATTTCTCGCTCAATTCAATTCAAAGTGTTCATAGCCAGTGCTGTATTATTAGTTTCAATTCGTATCCCTAGACACGTGTTTCATGATTCCTCAATCGTCAGTAGGGAAAAAAGCAAAGTTCATAGGTTGCAGGGCGTGCTGCCTCATCTCTCAGGACCAGCTCCACTCACAGCATGAAGGCGCAGGCTCTCGAGCTCATCAGCTCGGCGGCTCATGAGAGCCAATATTTGTACTCTTAGGGGGGTGGGAGCGCACCAGACACGCCCCTACGTAATTACCTCTTGCATGATGGTTCACGTAGTTCATAATTTCTCGCTCAATTCAATTAAAAGTGTTTATAGCCAGTGCTGTATTATTAGTTTCAATTCGTATCCCTAGACACGTGTTTCATGATTCCTCAATTGTCAGTAGGGAAAAAAGCAAAGTTCATAGGTTGCAGGGCGTGCTGCCTCATCTCTCTGGACCAGTTCCACTCACAGCATGAAGGCGCAGGCTCCTGAGCTCGTCAGCTCGGCGACTCATGAGAGCCAATCTTTGTACTCTTAGGGGGGTGGGAGCGCACCAGACACGCCCCAACGTAATTACCTCTTGCATGATGGTTCATGAAGTTCATAATTTCTCGCTCAATTCAGTTCAAAGTGTTCATAGCCTGTGCTGTATTATTAGTTTCAATTCGTATCCCTAGACACGTGTTTCATGATTCCTCAATCGTCAGTAGGGAAAAAAGCAAAGTTCATAGGTTCCAGGGCGTGCTGCCTCATCTCTCAGGACCAGTTCCACTCACAGCATGAAGGCGCAGGCTCCCGAGCTCGTCAGCTCGGCGGCTCGTGAGAGCCAATCTTTGTACTCTTAGGGGGTAGGAGCGCACCAGACACGGCCCAACGTATTTACCTCTTGCATGATGGTTCACGTAGTTCATAATTTCTCGCTCAATTCAATTCAAAGTGTTCATAGCCAGTGCTGTATTATTAGTTTCAATTCGTATCCCTAGACACGTGTTTCATGATTCCTCAATCGTCAGTAGGGAAAAAAGCAAAGTTCATAGGTTGCAGGGCGTGCTGCCTCATCTCTCAGGACCAGTTCCACTCACAGCATGAAGGTGCAGACTCCCGAGCACGTCAGCTCGGCGGCTCGTGAGAGCCAATCTTTGTACTCTTAGGGGGTTGGGAGCGCACCAGACACGCCCCAACGTAATTACCTCTTGCATGATGGTTCACGTAGTTCATAATTTCTCGCTCAATTCAATTCAAAGTGTTCATAGCCAGTGCTGTATTCTTAGATTCAATTCGTATCCCTAGACACGTGTTTCATGATTCCTCAATCGTAAGTAGGGAAAAAAGCAAAGTTTATGGGTTGCAGGGCGTGCTGTCTAATCTCTCAGGACCAGTTCCACTCACAGCATGAAGGCGCAGGCACACGAGCTCGTCAGCTCGTGAGAACCAATGTTTGTACTCTTAGGGTGGTGGGAGCGCACCAGACATGACCCAACGTAATTACCTCTTGCATGATGGTTCACGTAGTTCATAATTTCTCGCTCAATTCAATTCAAAGTGTTCATAGCCAGTGCTGTATTATTAGTTTCAATTCGTATCCCTAGACACTTTTTTCATGATTCCTCAACCGTCAGTAGGGAAAAAAACAAAGTTCATAGGTTGCAGGACGTGCTGCCTCATCTCTCAGGACCAGCTCCACTCACAGCATGAAGGCGCAGGCTCCCGAGCTTGTCAGCTCGGCGGCTCATGAGAGCCAATCTTTGTACTCTTAGGGGGGTGGGAGCGCACCAGATACGCCCCAACGTAATTACCTCTTGCATGATGGTTCACGTATTTCATAATTTCTCGCTCAATTCAATTCAAAGTGTTCATAGCCCGTGCTGTATTATTAGTTTCAATTCGTATCCCTAGACACGTGTTTCATGATTCCTCAATCGTCAGTAGGTAAAAAAGCAAAGTTCATAGGTTGCAGGGCGTGCTGCCTCATCTCTCAGGACCAGTTCCACTCACAGCATGAAGGCGCAGGCTCACCAGCTCGTCAGCTCGGTGGCTCGTGAGAGCCAATCTTTGTATTCTTAGGGGGGTGGGAGCGCACCAGACACGCCCCAACGTATTTACCTCTTGCATGATGGTTCACGTAGTTCATAATTTCTCACTCAATTCAATTCAAAGTGTTCATAGCCAGTGCTGTATTATTAGTTTCAATTCGTATCCCTAGACACGTGTTTCATGATTCCTCAATCGTCAGTAGGGAAAAAAGCAAAGTTCATAGGTTGCAGGGCGTGCTGCCTCATCTCTCAGGACCAGTTCCACTCACAGCATGAAGGCGCAGGCTCCCGAGCACGTCAGCTCGGCGGCTCGTGAGAGCCAATCTTTGTACTCTTTGGGGGGTGGGAGCGCACCAGACACGCCCCAACGTAATTACCTCTTGCATGATGGTTCACGTACTTCATAATTTCTCGCTCAATTCAATTCAAAGTGTTCATAGCCAGTGCTGTATTATTAGTTTCAATTCGTATCCCTAGACACGTGTTTCATGATTCCTCAATCGTCAGTAGGGAAAAAAGCAAAGTTCATAGGTTGCAGGGCGTGCTGCCTCATCTCTCAGGACCAGTTCCACTCACAGCATGAAGGCGCAGGCTCCTGAGCTCGTCAGCTCGGCGGCTCGTGAGAACCAATGTTTGTACTCTTAGGGTGGTGGGAGCGCACCAGACATGCCCCAACGTAATTACCTCTTGCATGATGGTTCACGTAGTTCATAATTTCTCGCTCAATTCAATTCAAAGTGTTCATAGCCAGTGCTGTATTATTAGGTTCAATTCGTATCCCTAGACACGTGTTTCATGATTCCTCAATTGTCAGTAAGGAAAAAAGCAAAGTTCATAGGTTGCAGGGCGTGCTGCCTCATCTCTCAGGACCAGTTCCACTCACAGCATGAAGGCGCAGGCTCCTGAGCTCGTCAGCTCGGTGACTCATCAGAGCCAATCTTTGTACTCTTAGGGGGGTGGGAGCGCACCAGACACGCCCCAACGTAATTACCTCTTGCATGATGGTTCACGTAGTTCATAATTTCTCGCTCAATTCAATTCAAAGTGTTCATAGCCTGTGCTGTATTATTAGTTTCAATTCGTATCCCTAGACACGTGTTTCATGATTCCTCAATCATCAGTAGGGAAAAAAGCAAAGTTCATAGGTTCCAGGGCGTGCTGCCTCATCTCTCAGGACCAGTTCCACTCACAGCATGAAGGCGCAGGCTCCCGAGCTCGTCAGCTCGGCGGCTCGTGAGAGCCAATCTTTGTACTCTTAGGGGGTAGGAGCGCACCAGACACGGCCCAACGTATTTACCTCTTGCATGATGGTTCACGTAGTTCATAATTTCTCGCTCAATTCAATTCAAAGTGTTCATAGCCAGTGCTGTATTATTAGTTTCAATTCGTATCCCTAGACACGTGTTTCATGATTCCTCAATCGTCAGTAGGGAAAAAAACAAAGTTCATAGGTTGCAGGACGTGCTGCCTCATCTCTCAGGACCAGCTCCACTCACAGCATGAAGGCGCAGGCTCCCGAGCTTGTCAGCTCGGCGGCTCATGAGAGCCAATCTTTGTACTCTTAGGGGGGTGGGAGCGCACCAGATACGCCCCAACGTAATTACCTCTTGCATGATGGTTCACGTATTTCATAATTTCTCGCTCAATTCAATTCAAAGTGTTCATAGCCCGTGCTGTATTATTAGTTTCAATTCGTATCCCTAGACACGTGTTTCATGATTCCTCAATCGTCAGTAGGGAAAAAAGCAAAGTTCATAGGTTGCAGGGCGTGCTGCCTCATCTCTCAGGACCAGTTCCACTCACAGCATGAAGGCGCAGGCTCACCAGCTCGTCAGCTCGGTGGCTCGTGAGAGCCAATCTTTGTATTCTTAGGGGGGTGGGAGCGCACCAGACACGCCCCAACGTATTTACCTCTTGCATGATGGTTCACGTAGTTCATAATTTCTCACTCAATTCAATTCAAAGTGTTCATAGCCAGTGCTGTATTATTAGTTTCAATTCGTATCCCTAGACACGTGTTTCATGATTCCTCAATCGTCAGTAGGGAAAAAAGCAAAGTTCATAGGTTGCAGGGCGTGCTGCCTCATCTCTCAGGACCAGTTCCACTCACAGCATGAAGGCGCAGGCTCCCGAGCACGTCAGCTCGGCGGCTCGTGAGAGCCAATCTTTGTACTCTTTGGGGGGTGGGAGCGCACCAGACACGCCACAACGTAATTACCTCTTGCATGATGGTTCACGTAGTTCATAATTTCTCGCTCAATTCAATTCAAAGTGTTCATAGCCAGTGCTGTATTATTAGTTTCAATTCGTATCCCTAGACACGTGTTTCATGATTCCTCAATCGTCAGTAGGGAAAAAAGCAAAGTTCATAGGTTGCAGGGCGTGCTGCCTCATCTCTCAGGACCAGCTCCACTCACAGCATGAAGGCGCAGGCTCCCGAGCTCGTCAGCTCGGCGGCTCATGAGTGCCAATATTTGTACTCTTAGGGGGGTGGGAGCGCAGCAGACACGCCCCTACGTAATTACCTCTTGCATGATGGTTCACGTAGTTCATAATTTCTCACTCAATTCAATTCAAAGTGTTCATAGCCAGTGCTGTATTATTAGTTTCAATTCGTATCCCTAGACACGTGTTTCATGATTCCTCAATTGTCAGTAGGGAAAAAAGCAAAGTTCATAGGTTGCAGGGCGTGCTGCCTCATCTCTCAGGACCAGTTCCACTCACAGCATAAAGGCGCAGGCTCCTGAGCTCGTCAGCTCGGCGGCTCATGAGAGCCAATCTTTGTACTCTTAGGGGGGTGGGAGCGCACCAGACACGCCCCAATGTAATTACCTCTTGCATGATGGTTCACGTAGTTCATAATTTCTCGCTCAATTCAATTCAAAGTGTTCATAGCCTGTGCTGTATTATTAGTTTCAATTCGTATCCCTAGACACGTGTTTCATGATTCCTCAATCGTCAGTAGGGAAAAAAGCAAAGTTCATAGGTTGCAGGGCGTGCTGCCTCATCTCTCAGGACCAGTTCCACTCACAGCATGAAGGCGCAGGCTCCCGAGCTCGTCAGCTCGGCGGCTCGTGAGAGCCAATCTTTGTACTCTTAGGGGGTGGGAGCGCACCAGACACGGCCCAACGTATTTACCTCTTGCATGATGGTTCACGTAGTTCATAATTTCTCGCTCAATTCAATTCAAAGTGTTCATAGCCAGTGCTGTATTATTAGTTTCAATTCGTATCCCTAGACACGTGTTTCATGATTCCTCAATCGTCAGTAGGGAAAAAAGCTAAGTTCATAGGTTGCAGGGCGTGCTGCCTCATCTCTCAGGACCAGTTCCACTCACAGCATGAAGGTGCAGGCTCCCGAGCACGTCAGCTCGGCGGCTCGTGAGAGCCAATCTTTGTACTCTTATGGGGTTGGGAGCGCACCAGACACGCCCCAACGTAATTACCTCTTGGATGATGGTTCACGTAGTTCATAATTTCACGCTCAATTTAATTCAAAGTGTTCATAGCCAGTGCTGTATTATTAGTTTCAATTCGTATCCCTAGACACGTGTTTCATGATTCCTCAATCGTCAGTAGGGAAAAAAGCAAAGTTCATAGGTTGCAGGGCGTGCTGCCTCATCTCTCAGGACCAGTTCCACTCACAGCATGAAGGCGCAGGCTCCCGAGGTAATTATGTTGGGGCGTGTCTGGTGCGCTCCCACCCCCCTAAGAGTACAAAGATTGGCTCTCACGAGCCGCCGAGCTGACGAGCTCAGGAGCCTGCGCCTTCATGCTGTGAGTGGAACTGGTCCTGAGAGATGAGGCAGCATGCCCTGCAACCTATGAACTTTGCTTTTTTTCCTACTGACGATTGAGGAATCATGAAACACGTGTCATGGGATACGAATTGAAACTAATAATACAGCACTGGCTATGAACACTTTGAATTGAATTGAGCAAGAAATGATGAACTACGTGAACCATCATGCAAGAGGTAATTACGTTGGGGCGTGTCTGGTGCGCTCCCACCCCCCTAAGAGTACAAAAATTGGCTCTCACGAGCCGCTGAGCTGACGAGCTCGGGAGCCTGCGCCTTCATGATGTGAGTGGAAGTGGTCCTGAGAGATGAGGCAGCATGCCCTGCAACCTATGAACTTTGCTTTTTTCCCTACTGACGATTGAGGAATCATGAAACACGTGTCTAGGGATACGAATTGAAACTAATAATAGAGCACTGGCTATGAACACTTTGAATTGAATTGAGCGAGAAATTATGAACTACGTGAACCATCCCCCAGGAGCAGACCCCCTCCACACCCCTCCGCACTCCGACATCGACTCTCCACTTACCTGGCATCCTCTCACCAGATGGCCGATGTCAGAATTTTGTCTTTAAACACTAAAGGTCTTTCACACCCAGTAAAACAGAAAAAATGTGCTGATTACTGTAACAAACTCAAAGGAGATACCATTCTCCTACAAGAGACTCACATCAAGTCGATTAAAGATGCCAGATTATTTTGCCCTTGGATCATTTAAACGCTTCTCTCCCCAGCCAAAGCAAACAAAAACTGTGTCATCACCTTAATCGTTAAAAATTGTGGGTTATCAGTCCTTTCTCACACACACGACCAGCAGGGACACTGGTTAATCACAAGGTTAGTTAAGAACAACAAGGAGTTGGCATTAGTGAATATCTATGCCCCTAACGATAACGCGGTCACCTTCTAGCAGAATTTGGAAAAGCGCCTCTCAGAAATCCTAGACAATGTTGTTATCATAGTTGGGGGGGACTTCAATCTCCCAATGGATGATGCTCTTTCATTTCATGGCAGGAGGTCTCATAGACAGAGGAAATTGTGCTGCATTAACAACGTCATTGATATATGAGGCTCTTTAACCCTCTGCAACAGTGACTACACATTTTACTCCTTCACACACCATACCTTTACAAGAATTAATTACATCTTAGTTGGCAAATCTCTTGTTCCTGTGCAGTAACGGTCCTGGAGGGAGTGCTGCCTGGCGGTGGGGGGGAGGCGGGGAGGGGGAGGGTGGGGGGTAGTAAACTCCCGCATACGGCCGATCGGCATTTGCAGCACGCTCAATTTAATTTGTTTTATTTATATATTTTTACCTAATTCCCATTGGCCATATGCCGGGGTTTACTCTCCTCCCCCCTGCCCCTCCCCTCCCGCCCACCGCCCGCAGCACTTGCTCCAGGAGCCGCTACTGTTCCTGTGGCCAGAACCGCAGGATTGAACCGATGCTAATTAGTGACCATGAATGCATATCGCTCGTTCTTTCACTCACAGATAAACCACCACACTGAAAAGTGTGGCACCTTAACGATGCTTTACTGGAGGACAAATCTTCCAAGGCAAAAATTTATGATACAATCTAAAAATTCCTAAATGAAACAGAGCTGGCGATACCTCAGACTAGGTTAAATGGAGAGCACTAAAAGTCACTCTCAGGGGCACTCTTCTGAATTTAGCTGCTTCTAGAAATAAATCATTGAATAAACGTCTTGAATCTATTGAGTTAGAGAATCAAACTCTAAATGAATTCTTCAGACACTCTGCTGGCTCACATGACATCCCTAAGCTGCGAAAACTTCAATATGAGTACCACTAAATACTAGGGGGTCCATTACAATGGCGGGCAGACTTTGTCCACCCGCCACTGCAATGACAAACTGGACTGCCCACAAGAGGTGCGGCGGTCCCGCAATGGCAATTAGGATGCCACCGCCATGGTGGCATCCCGCATATATTGAATTGCGGCTGGCGTTGCTGTAAGCAGCACCCGCCACAATGCAATATATGCATGTTGTGCATTGGAATGCACAATGTGACAGGCACCGCGCGGTGCCTGCCACCTTGTCCATGCCAATGTTGGGTGGTACCATGGGTACCCCCCAAGTGCAGCACCACCCCCCACCACCTCCTGTGGTCCTGCAACGGGCCCCCGAAGCGAAAACCGCATGTCTTTCCATGGCGGAGTCACCGCCATGGAAAGGCATTGAAAATGCCACATGCTAATATGGATGGCGGTGCCTGCAAGGAACCACCAAAATATTATGGGCCTTTTCTGCCCAGTAGGCAATCGGGACGATTGCCTACCGGCAGAAAAGTGGCGGGGGGTCTTTCCGTCTGCCACAGTACCCCCGGCATGCTATGAGGAAGGGGGTAAAAAGGCCGTCCAGTGGGGTGTGTTGGCGGGCGGGCGGTAGCGATCCGCCCGCAATGCTAATGGGCCCCTAAGTATCAGAGCAATGAAAAGGGTGGACGTTGCCAATGCCTAAATTTCAACCACTCGAAACAAAGCCGGGAAGGTCTTTGCCAATTACTTTAAAAACAAATGTATCACCTCATCCATTAAAACAAAGTAGACCATACAGTAAATCCCCATCTGAGATCTTAGAGTTGTTCCACAACTTTTATTCAGACCTCTACACGCTAAAGAATACAATTGAACCCAAAGACTGCGTTTCGTATCTGAACTCCTGCTCTCTCTCATTGGTTTCAGAAGAGGTCAGATCCATGCTCAATTGCCCAATTCCCATTGCGGAAACTCACTCAGCAATAAACTCTGTCAAATCTAGCAAAGCCCCAGGTCCGGATGGGTACACCTTGGCCTTCTACCAAATGTTCCCTGCCATCCTAGCAGAATCACTACCTGTCTTGAGCCAGTTGTGCGCTTCCTCTAACCACGTCAATAGTTGTCATCCCAAAAGAAGGGAATGATACACTGGATGTCAAAAACTACAGGTCAATATCACTACTCAATACTGACTGCAATTTATATGCCAAAATCCTAGCAAAAAGAATAGAGAGGGTGTTATTGAAACTCATTGCCCCAACCCAAACTGTCAGAGCCCGTCTGAGCGCCTGCATTACAGCGCTACTCGGTAGATAGACTGCCATCCTTTCTGGGCAGGAAAGACTACATTTCCCAGATGCCTCGGCTGAGGCTACTTTAGTCTGTGTGACACGCTTCCTGTTGCGTGTTATTCTGAGTCCAGATCTCGAGCAGGAGAAGGGAGGTCGCGTCTTGCAGCTTCGCTTGAGGCTCGTTTGGATTGCTGCCGTGGTGATTTTCTGCACCAGGTAGGAGCGGCCCCCGCCCTTCTTAGTTCGTCGTTGAGCGGAGCGCTGTGGGGCACCCCACGCGTTGCCGTTTTCCAGAGCGCGCAGTGAAGGAACTGCCGCGCATCGCCTTTGTTTAGGATATGCTGAAGAGCGGAGCGGAGTGGTAGGGCGCCACACGCTGCCGTGTCTTCTTCTTCACTTTGTATATAGCGGTGGCCAAACTTGTTTCTCTACTACCTTGGGTAGGTGGTGCGCGGTGGCGGTCGCAGCTCCGTGTAGCCAGAACAAGCGCTTGTTGTTGTTATTTGTTTGAACAATTTGATTACATTTCACTCGCGGAGCGCGGTGGCGGTCGCAGCTACGCGTTGCCGTGAGAACCGATTGTCACGTCTAAAGGAGGTTGTGCTTTTATAGTGTTAGCCTTTCTGCATACTATTCAACAGCCTTCCGTCATTATTCGTTGAACTCAACCATTGTATGGTACCTGAGGACTACTTTGTGTTTTGGGAGTACTGTACCAGACGGAGCGGAGTGCTGTGGTTCTTGCTTCCCACGCATTACCGTGTTCTGTATGTTTACACACTTACTTCTACACTGTTCCCTCTCAGTCCTATTATTCTTTCATGGTGGTAACTCCCACCCGGAATCCCTTATTGTACAAGCTTAGACTATGCTTCAGGTATGATAGGAGGTATCTTGCCTGGTTCATGTGTGTCAGTAGTTGATACCAGATTGATAATAACCTATGTATGTTCCATATAGGTCTCAAGCTTAACGATCTAGAGGGGGAACAGAGAAAACCTATAGCCAAGTCCTGCCTTTTTCCCACAGGTATCTAGTCTATTACAAAGTGCTTCAGATATTTACGGTGTTGCATGAATGGTGTTCTTACCCCTGTATGTTCTGTCGTTTCAGGTACATCCCTTTCCCAGCTGTCCCCTTCCTTCCCTTCCCTGTTTATTATTTTACATTTCCCCTCACCTAATGGCTCAAATCCTCTGTTGATAAGATATCAGAGTGTTTGTGACGTTTGGAGGTGGGCCTTATCTTCGACATCCGGATCCTGTGGAGCGTACCTGACAGAATAACACGCCCACAAATTAAGCTACACCCGATCCGGGTGGAGACTATATGGCTACCTTGGAGGATGTGCTTCAAGCGTTGGTATTGGTGCAACAAGAACTTGTTGCTTCCAAGGCTGAGGCCACTGCCCTCAAAGAAAAGGTGGACAGATTGAGTAGGAACCCCTTTGATGCCTCTCCCTCACAAATTCAGGTTACAGTTCCTCCTCCTATACCCCTTGCCAGCCCAGAGAGATATTCAGGGGATCCAGCTAAAACCCAAGTTTTCTGACACAGATCATGATGCATTTTTCATGCAAACCGGCCTCCTTTCGACCAACCATTCCAGAGTGGCTTTCGCCATTTCCTATTTGATTGGAGATGCGGCTAATTGGGCAGTACCTTTGGTGTGCAACGACGACCCTGTACTGAACAACTGGACGGCGTTTAGGGCTGAATTCGAGCGAGTGTTCGATCGCCGGGCTACTACCTTCAGTGCAGACAGAGAGTTACTTACACTCAGACAGGGAAAGAGAGACCTGATATCCTATATGACAGATTTCAACAGGCTGATAGCTGAAACTGCTTGGCCAGAGGAAAAGAGGATGTCCCTATTTTATCAAGGTTTGAGGGATGGACTCAAGGATGTCATAGCACAGATAGACCCCCAGCCAGCTACCTGTACTGACATGATAAACCTGACCTTGCGTCTGGATGGTAGGATGAGTGACAGAGGGGGTGATAGGAGACGATGGGATCGGGGGTACCTTGGGTCTGACTCTAGCCCACGAAGAGCGTTACCGGCTACCGAATCAGGTTCCGAACCTATGGAGATAGGGGCAGTCAAAGCGCCATTGTCCAAAGAAGAAAAGGAACATAGGCGAGCCTTGGGCCTTTGCCTTTATTGCGGCAAAAAGGGTCACTATGTTAGGGACTGCCCTACCAAACCTAAAACTAGTGGTGTGTGGAATCGTAGCAAACGGTTGGCCATCACATCTATGGGTGCCGTAGAAAAAGGAGGAAAAGCAGACTCCTCCTTCGATATCAGTTCTCCCCCTTTCCAGATCCCTTCGTTGACAGTAATGACGCTGTTAGAGACCGAAACTCATATACTCCTTCCCATGTGCTTGGAGAGTCGGTTTCAGAACCATCAGGTGAGAGTCATGATCGATTCCGGGGCCACTGGGAACTTTATTGATAGTGGGTTGGTAACAGCGCTGTCCTTAGAAAGAGTGCCAAGAGACGTTCCTGAGGAAGTATTAGCTGTGGACGGAAAACCACTAAAGTCAGGAAAGATTACAGAACAAACTGACACTCTGGTGTTGTCGGTAGAAATCCCGGAAGGACATCACAGGGAAGAATTGACGCTGAATATCATAGAGGCACCTCAATACCAGGTCATTTTGGGTATGCCCTGGTTGAGCCACCATAATCCTACTATCGATTGGAGGTCAAAGGAGGTTCGGTTTGCATCCGAGGAATGCAGAGAGCATCGGGTTTCCTCATGTGTGACGAAAGCAGCGGTGTCTTATCTACCATTGATAGTGGCCACAGCGGCCGAAAAGATGGTGGTTTTGCCTCCGCAATATAAGGCGTATGAGGAGGTGTTCAGTGAAAGTATGGCGGAACAACTGCCTCCTCATCGTCCTTATGATTGCCGGATAGACTTAGTGGATGGGGCTACTCTACCTTCTTGTCGTGTGTATGCTCTCTCGGTTCCTGAGACAGCGCACTTGAGGGAATATCTTGACCACTATGTGGACATTGGGTTCATCCGTCCCTCTAGATCCCCGGCTGCATCCCCTATGTTTTTCATCAAAAAAGCCAACGGGGAGTTGAGAGCGTGTGTCGACTACAGGGTATTAAATAAGAACACCGTCAGGAACCGATACCCCTTACCCCTAATTACTGTTTTACTGGATCAGGTGAAGGATGCTCGGGTTTATACTCGGCTTGATTTGAGGGGAGCGTATCACCTGGTCCGAGTAAGAGAAGGCGATGAATGGAAGACTGCATTCAAAACTCGTTATGGCCTTTTCGAGTATACTGTAATGCCGTTTGGGCTGTGCAAAGCCCCTGCGGCATTTCAGTATTTTCTGAATGATGTCCTGAAGGAATTTGTGGATGTCTGCGCTGTTGTGTATATAGACGACATCCTTATTTATTCAGGCAACACCACACAACATCATGCTCAGGTGTCTCAGGTTTTGCAGAAACTAGGTGAGAACAAACTGTTTTGTAAATTGTCCAAGTGCGAGTTCAGTGTGTCTGAAGTGGAATTCTTGGGGGTGGTGCTGAGTCATGCTGGTTTACAGATGTCGGAAAGAAAGGTGAAGGCGGTGCAAGAGTGGCCGATTCCGACGAGTATGAAGGAAGTGCAAAGCTTTCTAGGGTTCTCTAATTACTACCGTAGATTTATAGCACAGTTCTCTCAGGTGGCTGCCCCTTTGTCTAAATTGTTAAGAAAAGGGGTTCCTTTCCAATGGACAGAGGACACCGATAGAGCCTTTCAGACCCTAAAAGCTGCATTCACTACCGCTCCTATTTTGGCACATCCTAAACCTGAACATCCTTTCATCGTTGAAGCTGACGCTTCGGATGAAGCTGTAGGGGCCATCTTGTCTCAAAGGAATCACCTCACGGGTCAATTGCATCCAGTGGCATATCTCTCAAAGAAGCTCAGCCTGGCAGAGAGGAATTACACCATAGCGGAGAAAGAACTGCTAGCTATTAAAAAGGCATTTCAGGAATGGCGCCAACACTTGTGGGGGGCTGCGTTTCCTGTTACTGTTTTTTCCGACCACCGAAACTTACAGTATATGAAAACCGCCCGCAACCTCACTCAGAGACAAATGAGGTGGATGCTCTTTTTTTCGGAATATGACTTTGTTATCACCTTTCGTCCTGGGGCTGATAACAAAAAGGCTGATACTCTATCCCGACAACATCAGGGGGAGGTGTCAACAGAGATCACCAGGCTTGAACCCATTGTGGAACCTAGAAACGTGTTGTGTGTGATACAAGCTGACTCGTTCTTGGACCACATCAGTCGAGCAAAGACCCCAGGGGAGTGGGTTGTGTGGGCCACCCAGGGGAGTGGTCGCACACTGAAGAAAGGACTCCCCTTTCAAAACACGAAGTTGTTCCTCCCAAATGAAGCAACCAAAAAGACTGCTTTTGAATGGTGTCACGATTCCCAATTGGTGGGACACCAAGGGGTGTGTAAGACTATGCAGTTGTTACAAAGGTACTTTTGGTGGGACACGATCAAGAAAGACGTTGTTGCCTGGGTAAGATCCTGCAGCGACTGCGCTATGGCAAAAAATGAAACCGGGAAAAGGAAAGGTTTGTTGTTTCCGCTACCTACTCCCAACAGACCATGGCAGACTATCAGTCTAGACTTTGTTACCGGTTTACCCCCGGATCAGGGTATGACCGCCATCCTAGTGGTGATAGATAGTCTCTCCAAATTGGGTCATTTCATTCCCTGCGTGAATCTGCCTACAGCAGGACAGACGGCCCAATTACTGATGTCCAACGTCATCAGGTTACATGGGATACCTGAGGTCATTGTATCTGATCGGGGTCCGCAATTCATCGCTAGGTTTTGGAAGTTTTGGTGTCAGGCCCTGGGTATCCGTTCCTCTCTTTCTACCAGCTTCCATCCGCAAACGGATGGACAAACGGAGAGGTTGAACCAAACCTTGAAAAAATATCTCCGGTGTTATGCTGCGGATGCTCATGACTCATGGGTCTCGTTATTGTGGATGGCTGAAGTGGCCTATAATAACGCTTGGCACTGTTCCTTGGGGGTGTCTCCATTTTGTGCAACATATGGGTATGACGCTAAAATCCTTCCCCTTACTATTCCTGGAGTTGTAGCCGATCAACCTACTGTTTTGGGCCAGATGCGTAAGGTTCAGGCCGTTCACAAGAAAATCAGGTCTCACCTAATAAAGGCTAAGAAGGAATACAAGAAGTACGAATACAGACACAGAAGACAAGGACCATCGTACGCGGTGGGTGATAAGGTGTGGCTTTCGACCAGGAACATCAGGTTTAAACTCCGCAGCATATTTCACCCTAAGTACATAGGGCCTTATGTGGTGGTAAAAAAGCTCAATCCTGTGGCCTATAAACTGAAACTGCCTGGTTCGCTTCGTATACATCCAGTGTTCCATTGTAGTCTGCTGAAACCTGCATTCTCGGACAGGCGCAGGGCGCCTCCCCCGGTGTTGTGTGATGGGGGCTTTGAATATGTGGTGCGAAGCATTAAGGATTCGAAGTTTCGGAGGGGGGTGTTATGGTACCTGGTGTCGTGGAAGGGGTATTCCGTTGAGGATGACTCCTGGGAACCTGTGTCCAACATCCATGCTCCAGCGGCTATCCGTTCCTACCATAGACGGTTTCCTCTGCGGCCTGGTCCTAGTAGGCGCTGAAGGGGAGGGCATACTGTCAGAGCCCGTCTGAGCGCCTGCATTACAGCGCTACTCGGTAGATAGACTGCCATCCTTTCTGGGCAGGAAAGACTACATTTCCCAGATGCCTCGGCTGAGGCTACTTTAGTCTGTGTGACACGCTTCCTGTTGCGTGTTATTCTGAGTCCAGATCTCGAGCAGGAGAAGGGAGGTTGCGTCTTGCAGCTTCGCTTGAGGCTCGTTTGGATTGCTGCCGTGGTGATTTTCTGCACCAGGTAGGAGCGGCCCCCGCCCTTCTTAGTTCGTCGTTGAGCGGAGCGCTGTGGGGCACCCCACGCGTTGCCGTTTTCCAGAGCGCGCAGTGAAGGAACTGCCGCGCATCGCCTTTGTTTAGGATATGCTGAAGAGCGGAGCGGAGTGGTAGGGCGCCACACGCTGCCGTGTCTTCTTCTTCACTTTGTATATAGCGGTGGCCAAACTTGTTTCTCTACTACCTTGGGTAGGTGGTGCGCGGTGGCGGTCGCAGCTCCGTGTAGCCAGAACAAGCGCTTGTTGTTGTTATTTGTTTGAACAATTTGATTACATTTCACTCGCGGAGCGCGGTGGCGGTCGCAGCTACGCGTTGCCGTGAGAACCGATTGTCACGTCTAAAGGAGGTTGTGCTTTTATAGTGTTAGCCTTTCTGCATACTATTCAACAGCCTTCCGTCATTATTCGTTGAACTCAACCATTGTATGGTACCTGAGGACTACTTTGTGTTTTGGGAGTACTGTACCAGACGGAGCGGAGTGCTGTGGTTCTTGCTTCCCACGCATTACCGTGTTCTGTATGTTTACACACTTACTTCTACACTGTTCCCTCTCAGTCCTATTATTCTTTCATGGTGGTAACTCCCACCCGGAATCCCTTATTGTACAAGCTTAGACTATGCTTCAGGTATGATAGGAGGTATCTTGCCTGGTTCATGTGTGTCAGTAGTTGATACCAGATTGATAATAACCTATGTATGTTCCATATAGGTCTCGAGCTTAACGATCTAGAGGGGGGACAGAGAAAACCTATAGCCAAGTCCTGCCTTTTTCCCACAGGTATCTAGTCTATTACAAAGTGCTTCAGATATTTACGGTGTTGCATGAATGGTGTTCTTACCCCTGTATGTTCTGTCCTTTCAGGTACATCCCTTTCCCAGCTGTCCCCTTCCTTCCCTTCCCTGTTTATTATTTTACATTTCCCCTCACCTAATGGCTCAAATCCTCTGTTGATAAGATATCAGAGTGTTTGTGACGTTTGGAGGTGGGCCTTATATTCGACATCCGGATCCTGTGGAGCGTACCTGACACAAACTGAATTTCTGAAGGAAAATTTAGTCGCGGATAACATCTGAGTCTTCTGTCATACCCTTGAAAAAACTCGGTCATCGCCCTCGCCCACCATGGCAATGGCCCTCGACGGGGGAAAAGCCTTTGATAAGGTCTCCCTGGACCTTCCTACATGAGGCCCTCCACAAATTCCTACTTGGCGAGTGTTTCATCAAAATGGTATGGCCCAATATGTGGCTTCAGTGGCGAAAGTTAAGGTAAACAGCCCTCTATTTAGTACTTTTCCCTTAGCCCAAGGTACCAGGCAGGGTTGCCCTCTCTCTTGCCTCCTATTCCTTTTAGTTATCAAACCCATGTTATGCTTCCTAAACGCAAATGAAGACATCAGAGGTATCTATTTCTAATCAGGCAGGCAGCTAGTTGCGGCATACGCCGATGACGTCCTGATCTTTATTGAAGAGGCAGACAAAGCCATTCGACATATGTCTGAAATTAAAAGTTTCTCATGTGTATCTGGCTATACTCATAACTGCTCTAAAACAGAAATCTTCCCCATGAATATTCACTCCATCTAATGATCCCCAGTAATTCTAGCTGAAGTTGGCAACCTGTGGCACTAAAATACCTAGGTATCTGGTTTGGAAAAGACCTACACACTTTTCTCTCAAACAACGAGAGCAAGACCCTCTCCAAAATGACTGACCTACTATCCTCCTGGTTGCACAAACTCTTGACTTGGTTGGTAAGGACAGAATCAGCAAAAAATGATGATAGGCCTCCCCCCCAGTCAACTTTCTCGCAAGAATGCTCACCATTAACTTATCAAACCATTTCTTTAACCCAGTTGACAAAGCTATTCTGAAATTCTTATTGAAAGAGAGGAGGGCTATGATTGCTGGTCCCACCCTAAAACTGAACAAATGCAGAGGTGGCCTAAACATGCCTGACTTTCATAGATATCAACAAGCCTACCTGCCTGCACAGGGTAACTGGTAGAATAATAAGATCATAGATTACCCCCTCCCTGGTTACACATTGAATCCCAATTATTCTCCCTTCTTTTGCTCCAATCCACTCTGACGGTTCATGGTCTACCTTTGGCCCACTCTTACCTCATTATAGCAGACACGGTAGCTGCCCTTCTACACTTTGATTACACCCTATCCAACCCCCTCCCCAACTCCACCCTTGCTTCTTATGGCATAACCATAGAATCAAACTAGGAGGCAAAACCCTATTCTGGTATCAGCGGGCTGAAAGAGGCATTAACTCCATTGGAGACCTAGGTACAACATTAAATCCCAATCCCTATGCTGACTTAAGTTCACGGTACGACTTCCCCTCAATCGAATTTTACAGCTTCTTAAAACTTAAAACCACACAATCCTAACCTCCCCGACCTCCTTATGAAACTCAAAAGAATAGGTCATGTTGCATGACAAATGTATAAACTCTTAGATCCCTCAAAAACTCACTTAGCTAAAAATCTTATAAATAAATTGTCACCACACATAATGGAAAATCTACACTCACACTTCTCCGGCTCAACCTGGCATAGAATCTCCCTTCCTAGTGAAAATCTCACTGATAATAGCATAGTCCAGATTTTGGTCAATTCGCAATTTCTATTGGACCCCATCGAGGCTTTACAAACTGGGTTATCACAATCAGGTAAATGCTGGTGCTGTGAGGAATAATCTGGGTCGATTTGATACATGTTCCTCACATGTAAACTGATCCAACAGCTATGGTCCAATATACAACAAACCATCCAAGACATCTTCAAAGTCAACTTCTTCCTGGCCCTATTGACTTCTACTTTAGGCCTAGTGGCACACCCCCCCAACCTAGGTACACAATATTCATTCCTACTTGACCTCGTGCTAGCATTAGGATAAAAAAAGTTCTTCTAGAGTGAAAATCCACTTCAGAATTCCCATTCAAGAGATGTGGAGCGTTTTTTGTGCCACCAGAAGCGTTCACAATATCATGTTTAAAAAAGTACACAATTCCACTCACTCATGCGGCTTTTGGAGCACCCAAGTCCTCTATCTCCAAAAAGTGGACCCTCCATAGCCTCCTTCCATCAGTGGCAACATCAAATCCTCATTTCCTTAATATGTGTCTTAATTCCACCCCCTCATGCTTCATACCATGCAGACCTACCTTCACTCAACACGACCAGCCTTTTTCTTACAACAGGGGTCAACCCCTCCTCCGCCCCACCCCACCCTTCTACTATCTTACTATCTCTTTGTTTCACTCTCTCTCTATCTTATTTTCTTATTTTGTTTTACTCTTTGTTCTAGACTCGTACACACTCTGGTATATTATCTTTTTACCAATCTGTGGGGCTTCTTATTCACCTCTCCCATTGGTAACCATTCAATTTTTTACCCCATCATTGTCAACCCTAATTCAAATACTGGATTTGATGCATGCTGTTCTCCAATGTCCTGTATATTGTTCTATACTTTACAATGCAGTGTGCATATTTGCTATACTTTATATCAGTACTTTTTCTTATTCTTTATTCGTATTTTTTTTAAGTAAAAACCATTTGAACAAAAAAGAGGCACTTCAGCATCCAGGGGGCCTCCTCTGGCACTGTGCCCGGGTGGTGGGCCCCTAGCCTGACGGCCCCTGACTGGTTCGGGTGCTCTCCATGGACTTTGCAGGGGCCCCCCTCATGGGCGTAACAAGTAGCCCCGGCAGCCCCTGAGTGAACAACCACAAAAGGGCACCCTTGGGGGTGGGGCATTCAACCCAAGGGCAATGAATAACTTTAAAACATGGAAGACTCGGGGGTACCTTTTCACATTTCGTGGAAGGGTCCCCTTCATTTTGAGCTGCACCACTGATATGACAAGGGGCGCTGCGCCCCAAATAGTGGTAGTAACGAAGATGCATTGAGGATATGACAATACAGTCTATGCAGGGCTCGAGTCGGGGGTACACGGAAATACACAGCGTCCCCCCACTCTTTTCACAGGGTGGACGCCGTCCCCCCTGCCAAGATGCTGGGCCCCACAGAAATATACTAAACTTGTACCGGTGTAATTTTCAGACACCAGGACACGTTCAGCACGTGATGTCATGAGGTCATTTGCATATCGTCAGTCCCCCCCCCAATTCTTTTTATAGGACTTGTGCCCTGAGTCTATGCACCAAGGTAATGCCGTGAAACAGTCCTGAGTGTAAGTGACCCGGAGTCACACAGAGGACCAGTTACCACAGGAAAGGGCGCGCTCTCCAGGCGTGCCTCAACAAGACATGTGGAGAGGAAGACACAGCAAATGAGCTACGCCAATGTCTGCTCTCGCCGAAATGCGACATTAAATCAATTCTGTGACATTTGCTCTGCTAAGAACACACCAATAACAACATACGCATGCGACATTATCAGCATTTCGAATTCCGTGCCCTGCGTCGGGGAGATTTATGAGCATTATTTCTTTGCAAATCCCGCCATTATATTTCATAAGCGTTTTTCTTTTCTGCCGACGCAGCGCGAAGACCGAGAAAAATAGCAACCGGAAAACTTTACATTATGACTGCATCTTCAGATCTGAAGGAGAAAAAAAAGCATTGTAGTTTTTTTGCAATCCTTTTTCATTTAAGTATTATTTTTTAATTGCAGCATATTAAACATAAAATCTGGTACAATCTTTAAAAATAAATAGGACCTAACTATAAATGGGCCCTGTTGTGTTTTTATCTTTGACAAGCACGTAATTGCTTCTCAAATTTATCAGTTTGTTTATGCAAAAACCATTTACCAAGCCGAGCTCAAAAGCATCAATTTCATCATTATCATCTTATTAATTTTGCCAAGCTATAACACAGCTGATTATTCCTGAGTAATATCCTTTGCAGCACTTCATGTGTGGCAAAACCATCTGTACAGTACCTATTTAATAAATAAACTCTCCTCTAAATGTCTCTGTTTATTGAGAACTAATGTTTATAGAAACTATAATGGGCCTCGATAAATAACTCAGCTTCATCAACCTGCATATGAATCAGCGCGAAGAACGCTGACATCATCACCTTTCAAGTACCAGAGAAAGCAGAATTACCCAAAAGAGCTGTAGAGTCAATATTAAGGCATTAAAACTGCAATGAAGGCATATTAATGCTTAAAAACTTCATTGTTGGCAGTGGAATTTGCCACAATGGACATATTTTATATCTCTTGGAATACTTAAGCTTTATGGCTGCTGCTTTCCAGAGTGCCTTTGTGTTTAATGTAGTTTTCCCACTTTAGATAAAAAAAACTCCTGATCTTTAAAAAAAAAAAAGAAAAAACAAACAAAGAAAATTGCTGAATCTCTGCATTCGTTTTGAGGGGAAGCAGCGGAGGCTGCTCACTGGGATCACCCTGACGGAGAAGCAAAGAGAAGGCGCTTCTAATGCCATTCTTTGTATGCGACTGGAGGGCGCTATGGAAGCTCAGAGCATGAGGGGAGACAAATTGAGGAGCATGGGGTATGTGAGCGTAGCTTGAAAGGTGGCTTTAAAATTTTGGCCACTTTGTTAACACATTTATTTTCAAACGTTGGGTTAAGATATCAAGAACTCAATGACATAAACCCAGTCAAACCTCCCTCATTTGCCTCTCACTTTTCTCCATCATACCTCCCACTCTTTCTACCACTTGGACTCCTGCCACTTATGCCCCTGACTCTCTTATATCGCATCCCTCCTTCAGATCATCTCTCACCACTCTCCCCAATATCTCTGTTTCTCTTCCATCTCTTCCATCTCCCCTCTCTCGCCCTTGCCTTGTGTCCTTCCCCAAATCCCATCCTCCACCCCCCATCCTGCTCCATCAGGTCTTACCCTGCATATCCATCCCAAACAGTTACACTTATTCCTGTGCTGCCCTTCAGCAATCTGCTTTTACCTTTCCCTCCTCACTCACCTGTCACCTCTTCTAGCCTTTTTATCCCTCTGACATCCGTCACCATTCTCCTATCTCTCCCTCAACTATCTCTCTCACTCTAATCTATCCACCTTTTCCTCTCAGCCTTTCTATTACATTGTACCCAGCACATCTGCTCTCAACTCTCTCCCCGTGTTTCTTCCTCTCACTGCCCTCTTCAGTCCTCTTTCCTGACCCCAAAATCTCTCACCAGTTCCACAAAACCTACTACTTTCTTGAGTCTCTGTGCCTTCCAGTATAGGCCTTCTTTTCAAAATGTCTGACCCTATGCTCTATGCCCCTCATTACAAGTTTAGGGCTAAATTCTGATACCTCTGCAAACATCAATTTTCACAGTAGTATGAATTATGAGTTATATGATAATTCTCACACCCTCACAGTTTCCCCTCATAAATTCCAGAAGTTCAAACATGAAGACATTTATTGAGGGAAAATGCAAAAAATGAAGATTTTACTGTGTTATGTACCAATTCAATATGCAATGCCTCATTTTAAAGATGAAAACTCAGAACAAGGGGTTAGTATCGCACCCTGAATAAATTGTAAATACCAATTGTGGTAAATGGCACACCCTGATAAATGACACACCCTATTCCGCCCAACTTGTAATGAATGAATGAATGAATGAAAGCGATCTTGTATTGCGCAACTTGGCCCAGAGGCATCAAGGCGCCTTACCGAAGTATAAAATGATGTAGGAGTCAAGTGCCAGATTACAGATACGCCTCTGAGAAGAGCCACGTTTTTAAAGCTTTCCTAAATAGCACAATAGAAGGTTGTGCTTTTAATTCAGCGGGAAGGGTATTCCACAGTTCCAGGGCCAAGGAGGAGAAAGCTCGTCCTCCCCACCTAACTCTAAAAACCCGAGGGACTACCAGGAGATTCTTGCTAGAGGAGCGAAGGTTCCTGCTGGGGGTGTATGGAATCAGCAGTGATGTTATACCATCCGAGCTTTCGCCAAACAAGGCCCCATGGACAAAGCATAGGATCTTAAAGGAGATCCTGGCCTGAATCGGGAGCCAATGAAGGCTCTTCCTAGCCAATGTAGCAGAGGAGAGACTGGGGACATCCAGAACAAATCTGGCTGCCGCATTTTGGACTGTCTGCAAGCGTTGTATCAGGCCCTTGTTTATGCCTGAATAGAGCGCATTGCAGTAGTCCAATCGTGATCCGACTAGGGCAACCGCAATCTGTTTGCGGGATTTCAGGGAAAGATAGTGGGAGATTTTCCTCAAGATCCTAATAACGCCCCAGCAGGTAGAGATGGTTCTATTTACCTGCTGGTCCATAGCAAGCGAGGTGTCAAACATCACGCCCAGGTTCCGAGCGGATTTCGTGGGCAGTGGACAGACTCCAAGGGATGGTGGCCACCAGTCGCTAGAACAGATGTCCTGATCTTGGCCGAAGATCAAAACCTCGGTTTTCTCTCCGTTCAGTTTCAGTGAGTTATAATGAAGCCAGTACTCCTAAGGTGTGCAATTAAAAGGATTTATTCAGGCGTAGCCCTAGCTCTGGTTCATTTTTTCCGATCTCTCATAGGTCTTTCTAAAGTCTTGGACAAAAGGACTGGTGTTTGATCTTTTATATATTCACTTGTACCTATATATGTGTACATATATATGTCTAAGGTAAATTGATATGGAGTTAAGAATAGTAACTGTATAGTTACCTATATACTAATCATCATAATATTGTGGTATACAATACTTTGGCAATGATATTTTTGTAGCACAATATTTTTCGACACGATATTCTGACACACAACCAGCTTAATGGTGCCGATGCGCGCTGAAAATGATAACAACAAACAAGACCTACCAATCTTACGGTCTTCAATTGTGACCCTAGTGGGATAGCCATCAACATGCAGTCAATGGTCACAATGACATGGAGTTGAGGCGTGTGAAATGATAGCATTTTGCTAATTGGAATTATATAATTTATAATGGGAAGATAAATACACATATATCGGGACAAAAAATGACTCCCCAGAGAAGCACAGGGCACTCTGACACTAATGGAGATCAATTGCGGTCAGTGGTGGGAGTGCTGCCGGGCTGTGACGTGGGGCGGGGGGTAGGAAACTATGGAATACGGCCCAATGCAGGTAAGTAAACATAAAAATTAAAAAAACAAATTTTGTTGCGCGCACTGCATCGCCAAATTCGATGCAGTGCGCGCAACGGAATTCGTTTTATTTATTTATATGTTTACTTACCTGCATTGGGCCGTATTCCATAGTTTACTACACCCCAGCCTGCCCCTCCACCACCCCACGTCACCGCCCCACCAACCACTACTGATGGAGAGGAGACGCTCTAATGAGTTTGGTTTCCAGCATAAAATACCGGAATAGGTTTTTTTGTGCAGATTTTCTATATAGCGAACACGACCCAAAGGTATTGGAGCGCTTTACACGACCACCTGTTATGTTACACAAGGACACATTCATTTTTTGTTTGGCACGGGGAGATTAAGTGATTTGCCCAGAATCACAGGATGTGGAGTCGACCCCGATGTTCGAACCTTGGTATCCCAGCTCCAAAGTCGTCAATCTTGCTGTTAGACCACATCCTCTCATGGACGTGGCCCTAGCTTGTGTGATGGCCACAGTGTAGGCCACAATTTCTATACGCATCTCTCAACAGAAGAAATGTCCCAGGCTGGGTCCTCCAAGATACTCTGCTGAGGCGCTGTATTTGTTTCTGTGCATGAGGATCAGATTGTGACTGTTATTTTATATTAGCAAGCACTTATAAAGCGCGCGTACACCCTTAGGTTTCATGGCGCTGGATACTGAAGGCCATTGCGACCGAGTTACTAGGCATAGGCTTGCTCAAATAGCCATGTCTTCAGAGACTTTCTGAAGCTGAGGAGGTTGTTACAACTTCTGAGTGCCAGAGGGAGGGAATTCCAGAATATGGGGGCCAGGTTAGAAAAGCGGTAGCCTCCCTGATGTTTCCGTCTAAAAGACGAGGTGGTGAGCAGGAAGTGGTGAGCTGACCGTAGACTGCGCCGCGGGGTTTATTTGGTGATCATGCAGCTGATGAATCTAGGGCTTTTGCCGTGCAGAGCCTTGAAGGCTAAGCAGCCAGTCTAAAAGGATACGCGATGAGCTATCGGGAGCCAATGAAGTTGTGCTAAACAAGGTCTAGCTGACAACCACTTAGGTTGTTTATGAATCAGTCTAGCTGCCTGATTCTGGACCATTTGGAGCCTTTTTTTGCAGGCTGACAGGTAGGCTGAGTAGATAGAATTTTAGAAATCAAGCTGTGAGAGTATTTATGCTATCGCCACCTGTATTAAAGCAGAATGGGTCAGCAAGTGTGCGATTTTCCTGATTTTCCGTAGTTGGTGGACACTGGAAGAGATCACAGCGCCCACCTGCCCACGAAGCGAGAGGTCAGCATTGATGGTGACCCCTAAGCTTTTCACGGAGGGAGAAGGGATGGGAGGGGCCCGAGTTCTGACGGCCAGAATTGCGTGCCCCAGCTGTTCTTGCTGCTCCCAGGCAGGACCAGCTCTCTCTTGCCCGGGTTAAGTTTCAGGTGGTTAACTCCAATGAGTAGGAAGAGAACAGATTAGGTGAGACTGGTGAGTCACTAGGACAAGGGCAGAGTACAAGAAGTGCTCTGGCTGAGAGATGACTTTCTTGGAGAGGCCTCCAGGGAATGTGCATAAGAAGGTATGCCTCACATCCTCTGCATCCTCTGCGTACTTGTTTACATACTTATCAGCAATAGTTTTAATTATATCACATCCATATTATCCATGAGATAAAGGGTGGATCAAAGAGAATGCAGTGATGGAAAGAAACCAAATACAATCCATTTAGAACTCATTGGGTTTCAGAACGAAGCTATCCACATGCTTTTCCGCCCTCTAAAGGAACGAGAAGATCTAAAGAATCTGTATTTTATTCCATGTAGCCATTTACTCCAGGACGAATCTCGTTTATTCATTAAGAGGATGCTATTCAACAGGTGTGTTGAGAAGGTAAAAGCAAAGCCCCATCATATGCAAGAGGGGTCTGATGATCTCAACACAAAAGCCTGTTGATCCACCTGCTCCTCCTAGAGAGAGCCACCTTAGGACACCCCACGCTTTATCTGACACATTTTTCTCTTGCCATCTTCTTTCCTGATTATATATATTTCACTATGTTTGTGTGTGTTAACAGAAGCAGGGCCCTAACTCTTTTGGTTTCCCAAGCCTAAGTCAATCTGAATTCTCTCTTGCATGACCTGATGCCTTGTATTACCAAATCTATTCGAAACAGTGTATCATAGATTATTTATCATTATTAACTTAAATGGATGCAACTTACAATCAGGCTGTACTACTCCTAAGTAAATCTACGCACCTTGTGGGACAGTTAAACATATTCTCACGTCAGGTAAATAAAAACACAGGAAATAAAATCTAATTATATAAAAATATAACTAATTGCCAAATGATTCAGGGTGAACAAGAGGATTTGTAAATATATTATATAATTAAATAATATACATGGTAGGCATAGTCCCTATACAACATATGCAAATCAGGTTTAAACGGATGAAAAAAAGTCTATGGAGTCAGTTCAATATAAATGGTGTAACGTACCACAGCTCAAGTTCATTTCAACAACTATTTCTTGTTGTCTCAAGCAAAATCAGTGAAAGTCATTGGTGTTATCTCTCTAGGTCAACAAAACATCTATTTAGTAGGGTGAGTGTAACTTGCGTAATTCAGTGTTGCGTAATCATGCGGAATTACGCGAAACTTCAGCGAGATTGTGCATAAATATGCGAGAAGAGTACTTAGTGCTATTTTGCACTAAGAAATTGTGCTAAAAGGTACAGAACATGAATAGTAAGCACAAGCAGCCACTCGTGCTAGCTAAATGTGCTCTTGGGATACGATTTTTCCCCACCATATCCCCTAGCTAGTAGTTACATTTTCTTAGCGCAAAATGCTCCCTTCTCGATCAAAATGGGTGCTATAAGACATTTTGCGCTAAGAAATAGCACATAATCTGATGTTGGGGTATAAATTACATGGGCAGGCACAATCACATTATTATCGTTAATTGTATTTGTAAAGCAATCTTTGGACTTGTAGTCTTTATAGAGTGGATGATGACTTTCTACTTTGAGGTTTTAAGTCAACTATATCTGCTTTTGAAAACATTTATGAACTTTTGACCAATGCATTGGGAAAATAAATGCAGTCTGCTTCCCTGTTTTCTGCGGTATAACTTACTTGTAGCATGACATTTCCAGCTTCAGAGCAGTTTTGGACAGCTTGTTGGTTTCATGTTGTCTGTTCAGTTATTGCTTCAGTCACGTTCGAGAACAATGTGGCATCCACCAATGCATGGCTCTTTTGGTGAAGCTGAAGCATTAATCTTTCCTGATATTTGAGAAATGGGCTAGGGGGGTATGACACAATTCTCGATCTGCATCGTCTGTTTTTACTGGAGGATCTATCTTTCAACAGCCTGGACTCCCTTCGATATGGCTCTGGTGTTGCTATGAACTGTTCTACATGCTTGGCACTATCTATGATGAACTGCCATGCTCCTCCATATCTGTACTCTGGCTGAACTCATTGGTTTCTGGAACAGCATCCTTTCAGCCAATGCCAGTGACTTCACTTAAAACACTTGTAACTAGAAATGCACCATAGTGGACTGATCAGATCCTTCAACTCCTAGCTACTTTGAACACCATAGAAAAGCATTATGAATCCAGACCCTGTGTAGCTCTAATAGAAGTATCTCAGCATAAACTGTATTCAAGGGCTTAACACAGATATGTCTTTGTATAAGGAAAGGTGTAATAATGTATTTAGCACATTTCATTTTAAAATGCATTAGCACTACTTAAGGTAGATAATTAAATGCATCAATATTCAACTTACTACATGTTTGATGCTACATTCACAGGTTCTGCAGTTAGCCAGAAGGAGTGCCAAAAAGATTCACATTCAGACAGAAGCAGAAGAAATAACTGACCATTGATTATAGCAGATAATAGCTCATCTGACTCCTTAGACTAAGATATTTCCAGATGTGCCTAAAGAATAGAAAGTAGCTTTAAAGAGGATAGGTGAAGTAGAAAATTGATAGGCGGAGTTCTTAACTAAACAACACTCTGAATCTTGGCTTAGATAGTGATCCTGAGAGTAGAGGCAATGATGGAAGCAAGAGTGAGTGAAAAGAACAGCAGAAAAAAACAAAAGACCTATAAAGAAGTACAGATGTTTTTCACATCAGCCCTATATAAAAGTGAGGAAAGAATACAGATTTTCCTGTAAAAGTTTTGAATTAAGGGCCTCATTATGATATCAGTCGGAAAGGCTCTGAGTGCATTTGGATTTTCCTAACCTGTGTCGGAACCCATGTTTCCGAAGGACTCAGAAACATTTCTGACCGACCGATTACAATAGAAGGTAGCCGTTCGGTCTTTTTGACTCGGTTCCGACCGGCATTCGGAGACTCCAAGTCGGTCGGAGCAAAATCGTACAGCTCTATGGGCTGCGTTTCACATGGGACCCCTCGTTACAACCATGCACAGTGTGACCGACAACATGGGGTGCCTGCGACAAGGTGCAAGGTTTTCCACAACCACCTCTTCTTTCAATCGGAGCCTGTGGTGTCGGTTTGAACACAGGCTTCCATTGAAGCCAATGAGAGTCCGACTGAACAGTGTTCGGAAACATTGTAATCGGTCCGTCGGACTCACCAAACCCGAGTCGTTCAGAACTGATTCCAACAAGGAGTCGGTCAGAAGGCTTTCCGACCGACATCGTAAGGCCCTTAGGCCCACATGCATCAACAATGCCATTTGCGATTCCTTATCAGCGAAAAATAAGGATTCGCTAATAAGGAATAGCAAAAGGCTATGCATGAAGAAATCGCTAAACAAATAGCGATTTCTTATTATTCCGTAATTGCGACTCACAAATTGTGAGTCACAATTAAGGAATACCTCCCCATTCATTCGTATGGGCCTAGAGGACCATAGGAATGAATGGGAAGACATGCTCAATTTGCGAATCGCAATTAGTGAATTGCAAATTGAGAATGCAATTTCAAGGGTACAGGGGTGTCCAAAGGACACCCTGTTGCACCCCCTGAAATTGATCTGTGCACATATGTTGCGCACACACATATCCTTAGGGCATGTGTGTGTGCAACATGAAACTTTGAAAAATGCCTAAAAGTGCGTTTTTCAAAGTTTTTGCAAATTACCAGGAAGTTGAACTTCATGGTAATCTGCCACTGCTATTAGCGAAATCTCTAAATTGTTTTTACTTTGATGCATTGCATTTAAGGAATCTCAATTTGGGATTCCTTAAATGCAATCGCAATTTAAGGAATCTCAATTTAGAGATTCCTTAAATTGCGATTTTTGCATTTGGGATGATGCATCCCAAATGCAAAAATACCGGTAGCAAAGGGGCAGATTCTGAGAATCTGCCCGTTTGCGACCGGTTTTTAGCTTGATGCATGTGGCTGTTAGTTCCTGATGGGATGCGTTCCATTTGTCATCTTATAAGTTAAAAGGGGCATGTAGCATCTTATGTGTCCTATTTCAGTTACACAACAAAGATAGTCCTCTTTCTCCAGGAAGTACTGGAAAAACCAATCACCCTTTGATTTTTTTTCAATCACACAAACTCTTTGGCCCGTACATAAAGTAGCTTAATGTGCAATAAATGTGTGCTCGTCCAAACACCGTACATGAACGGCATTTGCTTGATTTAGAGCAATGTGTTATTATTGTAGTACACAAATTATCATGCTACAATAAAGCATGAAATTGGCATGTAACCACCAGATTTTTGCTGGTCCTTACTCAACATAAATAAATTCAGAAAAAACATCTTGGAAACGGCATTTCAGAAAGTTAGACTCCATTTATGTGCACATACTGCTAAATCTGTGGTAATTACGCAATCATGGTGTAGTAACTTAATTACCTTATAAATGCGTTTACCATGAGTTTAACATTCTCCTCTAAATGAGGGTCCTTGAGGAGAAAATACCTCGTAGAGCCTGTCCCCAGGCCACATTCTCTCCTCCCATTAAGGATGTCAAGTCTGTTGTAGACTTTTCATGCTTCAACTTACTAATAAATTGTTGAACAATGTAACTGTACATTTTGAAAGTAAGTAAATAAAGTAATATTGGAATCAGAGCTATTAATGGGCTAATTCTAAAGTTGATCATGGTTTGTCAATAAATAAAGCAAATTTGCTTTGGGAATGCCCCGTTCAGCAGCGTTTTTAGAAGACAGTTCTGACATGAGTAAAACGTACGTCTCAGTTTTTAGTGGCGAGGTCTATCTCACACCTGGCATTCATCTCACTTACTATGTTTCACTAGTGCAATAGAAAATTGGGATAACACTTTGGTGAGCTCATGGATTGAAACTCACAAGCAGAACTGTAACTCCACTTAAATACAAATCAGTACAAAATGTTTACATTTGAAATACATTAAAATGTAATATAAACAATTGAATTAAGAAGGAAAACAGTTAAATGCAAGCATCAGAAGATTGTGCACAGGGATTATAATCTTTATTTCCACCAGACTAGCAACAACGTACTGCACGACACTGGTGCTGTGGCCAAAAAGTGCATACCACAAGAATCGCCTTAGATGATTCAGCCACTAGCAGTTGTCCTGTGTTTATATGTTATTATGCACCGATAAGATGCAGAGGGTATTTCTGTAATTGCAACCCATCATTCATAGGAGTATCTTTGACCCTAAATTGTGGGCTAGTTTGAGTATGATCATAAGTCCATTCAATCTCTTGCAGCACTTGTCTACCCTTAGAATAGAGCCTCTTCACAGACAGGAATAACTCCCAATCCTTCTTGTAACACCAACTGCTGTAGATGGGATTCAACACTATCTAGCTTTGGACTATCTCAGGCTCAGTTTGTGGTTTAAATTTGTGATACAAGAAATTAAGTTTTTTTAATCTTTTGGAATAATTCTAGATAGTACGGAGCCTGCTGTGTGAGACCACCTCCTATTTACTTTGTAGATCTATCAAGCATTCTTGCAGTGACAGAAACACCCCTGTCCTTGCACTAGCAATTGCTGCCAAATGACCACTATGTCATATGAGATACCTTCAGGTAGTCATTAATTTTTTTGCCAGCAGTTTTTTACTTTATGAGTCTTTTAAGTACAGGTGTAGAAATTCAAATTTGCCAGATAATTAGATGCTGTCTGAAAACGTTACCCTATGCGATGATGGGTGTAGTTTTCCAAATTCATTTGAGGGAAAAAAATGTTCAACCCTGAGCTTTCCCTGCAGTCAGGCATTACACGTGACAACTTCCCCCACTGCCACTCAGAACTGCTACTATCCCTATGTCTTGACTTGCAGTTCCTATGTTTTTAATACATGACAGGATATTTTCTTTTCCTAAATTAGGTCTCTATCCCTCTTGCAGTTCCCGGGTAGTATTGGTGTACCAGAGAATACTCTACCCTGAAGCAGGTCTCTACATCTCCTGCAATTCCCAGATGTTTTAAAATGAATATGTGTTCTTACAACGAATTCCGTTGCAACGCATGCCTTTACCACGCATGCGTTACAACGGAATACTTTTTCTTCGCATAGGCTTTTCCTCTAATACTTCCGTGGTGACGTCGTACGTCGTTAAGAGGAAGCAGAATTTTCTTTCCGTTTCCTCTTAAAGGATGCCGTTTGCCTGCACATCTCGACGTTTTTTGAGGTCAGTTTCATTTTATGGGGGGGAGACCCCCCCAAGCCCCCCTTTTTTTGTTACCCTTTACCACATATGCCATTACTACGTACCTCGTAGTAATGGTATGCGTGGTAAAGGCTTTCGTGGTAACCACGCATGCGTTGTAATGCATGCGTGGTTAATGTTTCCGTGGAAACGGCCGCGTTGTAGTGGCCGTTTCCCTTTTAAAATGAGAGATCTCCCTTGAGTATTGCTTTGCCATTTTTGATTTTTCCATAATTCCTTATCTAATCTAGAATGGATCTCTGGCACTCATGGAGCTCCTACTTGTTTTACAAGGAAGTATGGTGAATTACATTCCCTAGGGTAGTCTCTGCATCTTCTGCTGCTGCCATATTTCTTTAAATAGCAGATAATGTCCCTCAAGTCTTCTTCCTTTGCAGTTCACTTGTGTTATGTGATGGTATCTTAATGATCCTACAAAACTGCCTTGCTTTCAATTATATTTCCTTGAAGGATGTTGCTGTGCAAACTCCAATATGGTTCAAATGATAGATACCACTCAATCCTCAGAATATTTATGTGTTAAGGATGTTTAAGGACAAAACTCCGCAGTTATTTGCACCAACTGCCTCATTCAGGCATTTATTCAATTTCCCTGAACATTCCCTGAACAATCTTAAAGTGAGACATATGGTTGGTGGGAGTGATTTATCATGTTAGGGATATGGCATGACTATTTCCATTTGTGATGTCTACTAAACCCTCTTGTAACGTTTAACACCTCCTTGTCAAGAAGGCCTTTTAGCTCCTTTGCTTACAGAACAGAAACCTGGTGGGTGTGTTTGGCCAGCCCTGGTTGCATGCCTTCCTTCTGCACAAATGTGGTACTGTTCTGTCCATTATCCTGTTGCTTTTTCCTTCCTGCTTCATGAAAGTGCCATCCAAAAGCTGCGAGAGGAGTAATGGAGATTGGGCAAAGTCTATCTTGGGAAAGTAGGAGATTGGTTCATTAACAATTAATGAATTCACAGGAAGCTGTCCAATCTAAACTCCCATTGTCACAGGCTCAGAATACACGTCCCTATTTCTAAATCAACTGCTCTTTACATAAACCCCTACCTCTCAAAATCGAATCCATAAGGTAATAGGTGGGTGATTATTTAACCCAACTAATATCTCAAGAAAGATTGGTCAAATGGGCACATTGGTTGCTGGTCATCAAAAAACATGTTTAAATATTGTTTAGGGCAATACAGAATAAATGGCTAATAAGCAAGCACAAACTTAACGCAGAAAGAATTTGGAAGAAGCTTGTCAATTTAACCATAGACGGCCAAGAGGCTCCAATTTTAGGAGAAGGCAGATCTATGCACAGTGGTCAGTGAACTACCACATTATTACACAATTGGAATCCTAATGTTTCCAACCACTGCTCTAGATGTCCTGAACCCGAAAGATGGGTCCAAATGATTTGGGGATGCCACAGGTTAAAAGAATTTGTTGGAAAGGTTTTATCACGCATGCTTATTTCATTTGGAGTTGTGGTAACTTCAGATGTAAGTTCCATTCTTCTGGGCAGTTCAAAGAATTTGGCGGTTAAAAACACATTGTATCTGGTGATTTCTTTCGATTTTTACAGGAGGCTTGTGATTACTACTAGTTGGAGATCAAGTGAGTACCCATAATTTCAAATGTAGCATACTAGGTTAAACAAGCTGTAAATTGAAGATTGTCTCTATGCCAAAAGGGTGGAAGGAGGAGAAAATGTTTCTTCGAATCTAGAAATATGCCACACACTGTAAACGAATGATGTGATCAGCATAATATATTCTATGAAAAACCTTAAGTAGCATTTGCGCATTTCTTATGACTAGGACGTATTCCACGTATCTTATGAATTCATACCTGATGAATTGTTTATTAGAATATGTCTGGGTGTTAATTTAAATAGGGTTTGCAATATCTAAATCTCTAACTTTAAAAACTGGAAGACATTTTGCTGCTTGCATCTATCAGGAAACCTTATAATAAATAAATTTAGAAAAGGAAGTGGTGCCTAAGAGGATGCTCCCATCCATCCTAACAAGACCAGAGGAACTGGACAGAGTTCGACTTGGCCCTTTTTGCAGGGTCATCCCTGAACTTTTTGCCTTCTGCCTGTATTTTTTTCTTACCTGTTGTTGGCTGTTTTATGACTCTGGGCACTTTACCACTGCTGATCAGAGCTAAAGTGCATATGCTCTCTATGTTAAATTGATGTATGGATTAGTGACTCCATGATTGGCTTGTTTGGCTTACTTGTCAGGCCCTAGTACAGTGCACAGTGTGTGCCCAGGGCTTGTAAATCAATTGCTGCTGGTGGGCATGCAGCACTAGTTGTGCCACCCACAGAAGCAGCCTGCAAAATGTGTCTCAGGTCTGCCATTGCAGAGTCTGTGTGCAGTCTGGTACTGCCATGTTGACTCGGCGAGTGCACCCACTTGCCAATCCCTAAACCTTCCCTTTGCTGCTTATTAGTCACCCCTATGGTAGGCCCAAGGGCAGGGTGCATTGTAGGTAAAAGGAAAGACAGGCCCTGGTGTCTGTGGCATGTCCTAATATTGAATTACAGCCATTTTTGGTTTTCACTATTGCAAAGCTACCTGTTCCCCATAGGCCAGAATGGGCAGTTTGATTATAACATCTTACAGTTCTAACTGACTCAGGGAACTAGGTAGAAATTCGAGTTTAGTATGCCTGAACTCAGAATGATACAATACATATTTTAGTGATGTTGGTTTTAACATTCTGTGTTTGAAAATACCACTTTTAGAAGGTAGGTATTTTCTTGCCTATCTATCCAAGCCTGCCTCTGATAGATTGTGATTCCTTGTCTGGAGTTTGAGTGACAGGGGCTGAGGGTTTCCAGGAGACAGGGTGAGTCAGCACAGGGCTGAATAGAGCTATCTGCATGTAGAAGGGTGGGAGGAGTTGCACCTGGCACCTGAATAGGGCTGTGCCTGCCTTCCACAATGATGGCTCCACCTCCTGTGGTACGTCTGATGTCCCTGGTCCACACTGTCAAAGGTAAGAAGGAGTCTTGTCAACAAAGTGCTCCAGGACTGCATAGAACTGGTTTGAACTAGGTACAGCACCCTCTGCCTTCAGAGAACAAAGGATTTGCTAGTATAAATATGGGGACCCAGACCCAAGAACTTTAGATTACTTTTGGGAAACAAGAAGACCCTTTGCTGAAGAGAGGAACCAGAGAAACTGAGGAGGAGACTATCCCTAAGCTGAGTGCTGTTTGGGGGATTGGCCTGCAGTGGTTGTCTGACTGCCAAAGAAAGGACTTTGTGCTACTTTCAAATCAACTTGTAAAGGATGTCCAAGGGCTTGAGATAGAGCTTGCCTCCTGCTTAAGTCTCAGGGACAACAGACTTCAGCAACCAGCTCCCCTGCCTTCCCTTGCTGGGAATTGAAGTGCCTGCTGTTGAGCTGGGCCATCTGAGAGACAGCGTGTCGCTGGGAGCTGGAAGCGCGACTCAAGATGAAGAAGTGTGTCGTCAACGCAGCCGTTGTCGTTGCATCACCGGGGAAGAGTGTCGCCGTCGCAGCAGACGCCATAGCATCACCGGAGAAGCGTGTTGCAGGGCCTGTTGCAGCTCAGAAGAATCGTTGAGTCGCCGCATGGCCGTCAGGCATGCACTCATTGTTGATGCATCAAGAAGAAGACACCATTTCGTTTCATTGCACTGGATCTTCATCGCATCATGGCGCTGCTGGTCGCATCGCCACAGAAGCGCTGTAAGAAATCAACGCATCACCTCCCCACGCGGAGAAGAACCAATGCATCCTGAATGCAGCAGTAGGGACCCAAAGCATCACCATTCTTGCGTGTAAGGAACCGACACATCACCTTCCCTGCAACACTTTCGTTGTATAGCGTTACGCATCCAAAGGTACATTGAACTCAAAGTGTCGCATTTTACATCTAAAGGGAACTAAACTATTTCTACCATTTTTTAAAGTACACTATTGTGGATTTTTGTCGTTTGTGGTCTTCTGTTAAGTCTATATAAAAATACTTATTTTTATACTACAACTTGTGTGGTGTCCATCTGTAGTGTTGTCACTGGGTTACTGTATGTGTTCACAAATGCTTTACACACTGCCTCTGAGATAAGCCTTTCTGCTCGTGCCAAGCCACCAAGGGGGTGAGCAGGGGTTATTTTAGAAGTGTACCCCCTTACTAAACGCAAGGGTCCCTATTTGGTCAAAGGTACCCACCTCTGCCAACTATAGACCCCCAAATCTAACAGGCAGGATATCTTCAGTTCCTCCATGACCCCTCACAACAACAACAAAGTGCATCAGAGATGTGCTCTGAAAAAATACATCTTCCTAGCACCCTCGCCTCACTACATGGGTTAGGATTTAAGACCATGCAAATAGGCTCAAGAGCCAGTCCTCCAGGGTAGGTTTTGACTTTGAAACCAGTGCCGTCTCTCAATAATACTAAATATGTGCGCATACGTTGACTTTACTGTTAAAGGTTTTCAGCATTCTGCCCAGCCCCAGAGCTCCAACCATGTGCTGAACTCTCATAGGATTAGACAAGCTCGTTTTGCCTTATAGAGGGGTTCCAGCTAACTGCAGGAAAGTACATTCATATATAGGCACAGCGTAGCAGTTGTAATACATTGTATTTGATGCAAACTTCACATCTTCTCTCATGAGCTATGGCTTGCCTACACACTCAGGTAGACAGGCGAATGACTGCAAAGGCCCTGCTTTCCAGTATCATGGACAGTAGAGGGTTCACTTCTGATGCAATATCGCCTCTACAACTTCAGTATGGAGAAACCACCCAACAGGATGTAACAGAGCTTCAGCGACCGTGGAACACCTCTCAGTCCATCTTGCATTACTCGTGTGTTGAAACTGTGCCCGCGTCTGCCTCCCTTCTGGAGTAGTTCCCAGCGGCAGACATGCGCTAGAATCTGCAGTTTCCAGGTGCAGGTCTCTGCGCCGCCTGCAGGATATATTGCACGGGCTGCCACTGCTCCCCTTTTGCAGTGTGCTTGTGATAAGCGTACGACCACGCTCCCCAGTCCCTCGAGGACCCCTCTGCCCCTCGTGCGGTTCGCAGGTGGCATGAACTTGGTGCAATCGTCTCAGTTCGCGGGAGGCTCTCCCCCAAACTCTCCCCAATCCCCAGGACACAGAGATGCCTGTCATCCCTTCCTAGAGGCCTGTCACTGTGTCTCCTCTTCAAAACGCCGGTGCCACAGAGCAGCTGGCAGCATTTAGCAACATTCTGCTCCAGCAGTTTTGTCTTCCCGGGCTTGAAATTGATTTTCTTCATCTTGGCACGTGAACATCCAGGCTGAGCACCCGTCGCCCGCCGCCCAAGCGCGTGCTGTGGCACCATGCAAGAGTCGCGGCAGGCGGCAGCACTCCTACACATGGCTTCCTCTAGCAAATTTCTTGCCCGTGAGAAGCTTCTTGTGCCCTTCAAGCAGCGGGGGTCACACCGGGTCACTTCTGCTGCATTACTGCTATTCAGGTGCAGCTGCTCCAGAAGCAGGGGGACAAGTAAAGCAAAGCACCAACGTGTGTGTGGGCACTGAAAAGCACCCCGACTCCTGCACGATACCTTTTTCTATACAGCCATCTTGAGCATCTCCAGTAGATGATTTTGATATTTATCAAAGAATTCAAAGTGGCACCGCCAGTGTATGCCCTCTTCGTAAAAGAAATTAAAAACACTATTTATGTATTTATAGAGTTTTGTATAAAGGTATGTGCTGTCTTCATTACTTCAGAGCCCGAGAACGTATAGAAAAAAACACTAGTTATAAAGATGTGTTTAGGCATGGGCTAATCCCGCATAGAACATATTTTCTCGATTATAAGCATTAGATTAAATAAACAGACTGAATATGAAACCTTTATCTCAAAAGAGAGAGATAGAGTTCGAACAATTAATTAGCATTGTGTTTTTTCTGCGCTTGGGGCTTCAAATGAGTGTTGTGTTAAGCCAGTCACATATTGAACATTACCGATGGTACAAATGGGAGAAGCAAATTGTTCATGGAATGCATTAAAGCCTGACTTTTATTGAGTGTAGGAGGAAAGTAGGATGCAGTTGACTGATTAGAATATTTTACATTTCATTTAGTAGTCGGCATCCAACCATAGTGTGAAATGTATTTGTGTGTGGTTGATTCAGGGCCAGCTTTAGTGCTGGTGGCGCCCAGTGCTTCAATGTTTGTTGGTGCCCCCGGTGACCACCTCTGCCATAGATTCCCTCACTATCACCCTTAATCAGTGCCCCTCATGGTTCCATAATCTTTCTTTTTCTGATGCATTTCATTGGTTTTAAAATGCCGCTCAACACCAGTGTACGGTGTCAGAGTATTTGACATCACGCACACTACACAGGGACAATCAATCATACGTGTGTAAATCAGTGTATTGGAAATGTTTCATAAGACAGAGGACTACTAGGTGTAGGAGTCACATACATACTGGTGGCAGTATAGTTTATGAGTGCTTGCAATGGAAAAGCACAAACTCAGAATTTAAAGCACATCAGCATGGTTGGGGGTTCTCTTTAATAATAAGACTTGATTTGTACACAAATGAACGCTTTTTGCAACATTAGGATAATAAAAGAATGAGGAAAACAACATAACAATCATCTAATCAATACTGTGCAGTTTGTATGCATCTCTTTGATGACAATTAATAGCTCACTGTGCTAGATTAGGGTTTTTACTTATAAACTGAAAGCAAAAAAAGGATCTCTTACAAAAGCAGTAATCCACTGACCCGTTTACATTAGATGCATTTTGTGATTTGTTCTTTTCAGAAGGCACTTTAACCCTCAGTCCTAACTTAAAATGAGTCAAATCTTCCACTAGAAAAAACTCCGATTTCTCTCCGGGAAGAACATTCATCACCGGAGTTATCTTGACATTTTTATTGATCCATGAAATTTGCTGAAGGCCAGGAATGCAGCAGCAGGTGCTTTTAAAAGCATAATAGCAAAAACGGCCCCCCAACCCCAAGTCAGTGCCCGGTGCGGTCGCACCTGTCAAACCTCCCTATAGCCGGCCCTGGGTTGATTAACATGAATGATATTTCATGTAGCATCTTGGCAGCCAGCATTTCAACTGTAAGGTACTGGTCGTAATGTTGCTTTTTGGTGTTTGAATAAGGATTAATGCAAATATCTAACGTTTTTGAATGTGTAAAAAAGATATTTGATGCTAAGTCTTGTACTTTTTGCAATGGATATGTCGCACCCTCCCCTTCATATATGGTTAATTTTATGCTGTGTTTTCATGCGCATTCATTATAAATAAAGATGTCCAACCACAACCGGAGCCCAAGGTGATGAAACCATGAAGAGAAAAAAAATCACAATAATGAGAATTTGTGAGCTGTTTTCATCTGATGAGATATTAGAATTTACTACAAGTGGCTCACCTCCATACACTGTCTTGTCACCTCACTCGCCACACTAGGTTAACTATAACTCGCCACTCTACCATGCAGTGCGTTCTCAGAAATTATGTCTTTTCAGATGTCCTAAGTGTTGTTATCAATGCCATAATTTCACAGGCTATATGTCATGTAATATGAAAGGGTATAACCAGTGCATGAGTGAGTTATAGTTACAGTTTAATATAATGTGGCAAGTGAAGTGACTAGACTGATTTGGAGGTGAGTGTTGTACAGTGGAGTGTAGGGTTATACAGTGTAGCAGAGTATCATACAAAGGCATATTGAGGCAGATGTACAACCGTGTTTTGCGGTCGCAAACAAGAATTAGTCCCGTTTGCGACCGCAAAAAAGGGTCCAGGCATGTACAAATGCTATTTTGGGAGTCGGTGACTTGCAAAATAGTATTTGCGACTCTCACTATTAGGAAGGGGCGTCCCTTCCTAATAGCGAGTCTAACTGCAATGTATGATTGTTTTGCGACCACATTGGCGGTTGCAAAACACTTGCAGTTTACCATGTACTTCAAGTAGGTGGTAAGCCACTCACAAACAGAAAGGGTTCCACAGGGGACCCCTTCCTCTTTCTGAGTGTGTACGAAAATATTTTTTAAGAGCAAGCAGTGATCCAATGGACCACTGCCTACTCTTAAAAAATGAAACAGAAACGTTTATTTTTTTTTTTTTAAATGCATTCCGGTTTCCTTTAAGGAAAACGGACTGCATTTTTTAAAAAAGCTGCTTTATTTAAAAAGCAGTACCAGACATGGTGGTCAGCTGACCCCAGCAAGCTTAACATCCCTGGGGTTAGCAAATAGCACCTGTCTCATGAATATTAATGAGGCAGGCAATTGGCGGCCCCATTAGGAATCGCTAACAGTGTCTGTGACACTGTTGTACATTGCCTTGCGACGCAATTTGCGAGACGCAAAATGTAAGGATCGTACATCTGGCCCATAATGTTGTAGAGTGGAGTGGCCTATAGAGATGTAAACTGTCAAACACTGGAATTGAGTGGAGTGGCATAGAGTAAAGTGGACTAAAGTGTTATATACTGGAGTGGCATTTCATATAGTACAGTGCCGTGGAATGGAGTAAAGTGTGGTGGCATAGCATAGAGTGGTTAAACTGTTAAAGAGTCGAGTGGTGTGACATGCAGTGGAGTTGAATGCCATTTCACAGAGTGTGAGAAAGTGTATTAGAATGGAGTAAAGTGGAGTGGCATGGAGTGGGGGACAGTGTTATAGAGTATAGAGGCACTACTGTACAGACCAGATACATGCTGCAAGATCATTGCAACATTATTATTATTATTATTATTATGATTCAGATTTGTAAAGTACATGACTACCCTAAGGCTACCCAGTGCTGGGGAGAAATTAGCAGAACACCCTGGTGGAATTAGCAGAAACAAGCAGAAAACCAAGGGGGAATGACTGCAGAGAGTAATTAATGGGGGGACAGCCATGCCTTAAATATGTTTCTGAACCGAAGCTCGTTGTCTAGCCATTTTAACTCTAGGGTTTCTTCAAGATAGGCCAAAAGAGATTGGCTGACATATTTTTCCAATATCATCCCCACAGCAGGCAATAATTCCCTGAACTAGTACGGTTTAAGGGAGGTTTTGTTTAGCAGGAACTTAACTACTGCATGTTCCCACTTCAAAGGTACAATTATTTTGACGAAAAAGAAATTAAGAAGTTCAAATAAATTAAGAAGAATTACTTGCATAGCTTGAGACAGAATTTGTGGAGGAGCAGGCTTTAACCTCTCCCATGCTCATGACGGAACCGTTCCGTCACGAGCCTCGGGTGGGCTGTGCTGGTGATGGAACGGTTCCGTCACGCCCCGCTCGCTGCGCCTGCGCTGACGTTCTAAGGGTGGGCGGGTCCGTGATGGAACCGTTCCGTCACAAGCACAGCTCACCTTAGGGCTGTGACGGAGCGGTTCCGTCGCAAGCACGGGACCGCCGCGCGGCCCCGCCTCCCCCTTAGCGCTGAGACGGAATAGCCGCCGCAGCGAAGGGGTTATTGGGGAGTCTGATTTAACCTTACTGACCAATGCAAGTTAGTCGTCCACTGTAATGGAGGGGATAGATGTAAAACAGATAGTTGGGGCAATTGGGCATGCCCATTTCCACAGAAATAGTGGGAGGAGATTGATTTTTTTGTAGTGACCCGTAAATATCAGTAATGTTATTCTGAAAAAAAGGCAGACAACTCATTGCAGTGGGCTGCGTTAGGAGGTATGGAAGGGGCAAACGTTAGTTGGACTAGTAAGGGATTTAACAATTTAAAAAAGTTCTTAATGGGGCATTGGAGGCCTGACTGATTTTGTCTTCATAATATTCCACCAGAGCCTTTTTCGTTTCAACATGGTAGTGCCTGATAGCTGTTTGGTAGGCTATTTTCAAATGATTCCAGTAATTTTCCTCCATTTCTTTTCCAATATTTTCCATCCTTTTTTAAGGAAAGCAAGGTGGACAGTAAACCAGGATCTTGAGTTTCCTCTTACTCCATTTTTTATCCTAGTAACTGGTATACTTTGATCAAGAGCTTGAGTCATCCATTACTCCACTTGAGTGTAAGTATAATCCAGATTGTCACCTAGCATTGATCTGGTTGTGGCAAGAGATGCTGTCCATTGCCCAATGGAAACATGTGCCATACTGCACATTATCGCAATTACGGCCTCTGGGGTTTGGTACTTTATCAGGAGGATAGGGTTTTAGGACTGTCAACATGTCATGTGTGATGTTATTTGAGATGTCATCAGTGATGTCACTGACCATGTCATGAGTGATGTAAAATGTGAGGTCATAAGTAAGTCTGGGTGGTAAAGTCTGCTCCGTTCTTGGAGGTTGTGGAGTTTTCTGCACTCCACGCTCCGTGTAGCTCGGGGAGTGCAGAAAACTCTGCTCCACGTTGTGCAGTGGAGTTCTTTCCCCACTTGCTTTTGCCAATGTGTAGAATTTCTACTTGAGGAGCATGAAACTCAGTGCAAATGGGAGCCTGCGCTGCACTCCGCCACTTGTGGAACTCCGTGGAGTTTTTTTGTCACTTCACACAGTTCCGCATAGCAGAACTATGCCAACTCCTCCCAGGCCTAGTCATAAGCAGTGCATTGTGGTGGCGTAAGTTATAGTTATAGTTAGCTTAGGTAACTGTAACTGCTGAATTTCTATGGTTTTGTACGGGTGAAATCTGTGACTAACTATAATGTCCCTCTAACTTTTGACTTTCTAAGGTTTTTCAAATGTTATTTCCTAACTATAATGGCAGGCTGGACATGTATTCAAGCCAGCGCGAGGGCTATTGCACACACGCAGGCCAGCAGCGGAAAGCTAGGCACAAAGGTCTGGAATGGCAGACCGTCCCCTGTCTCAGAACATAGTATTGGCACCACTTCCTAACATGTGCAGTAAGGCGCTCACACTTCCCCACCCTCTATATGGTGAGAAAGTGCTCCAGGTCCTAAGGCCACTCGAGCATCAGCTGCACCCTAGGAGTACCCAGCGGGGAGTAACTCCTAGGCAGGTGGAAACCCACAAGAGGTCTCCTCACTAACCAGATGGGGGACATCCATCTGTCCCCGCCCTGCCTTCAGCCTACCACCACTTGCACCCCTCAGGGCCTCCCTCTGAGGCTGTTCTTGTGGTATGGGAAGGCCGATTCAGGATTGACTGAGGCGTGAATCCTGCCAAATTAAGCAGGGGTGCATTGGCGCCCCACAGACCTGTGATATATATGGTTAGTAGGCTATCCTATGGGTGGCACTCTGAATGCTACATCCCCCCACTAGCCAGTGCCATATCTGGTGTATCTGTTTATGTGGCACAAGTAGGTACAGTACCGAAACTTACTACGAACGCACCCCTTTCTTTGTGCACGCAGGATGAGCATGCCTACCATCCTTTTGCAGTACAGAGAGTAGGCAAAAGATAGTAGGAAAAAGCTAAACATTTTGGTGTAATTTCCTTATGAAATGCCATGTCTAACCGCGTATTTATACGAGTTTGAACTGGGGTTACCCATACTATGTGTAATGTGTTTCAGTGGGCATTTTGTAAAATATGTCCTGTCTTGCAGACTGGCTTACATTTGGAAGCCAAAATGGAGAGAAATGCAATTGATAGTAGCAAGTGTTCTGCTAATCTGTGCTCTAAAACTACTTCTGACAAAAATTGTACTCCACTTTTGTGGATGGGTATATTACACAAGACAAAAAAGCACCAAAATGCAACAAAGAAAAATCAAGATTTTTCCTATGAAAACCACTAGTTTCAGCATGTGGGTATCTGCAGTATTTGGCCCTAGCTTGGCTGACACCCAGGGAAAATTACCAACCCCAGACATTTTTGCAAATTAGACTCTCTGCAATGCCCATGGCGGTGTGGCTTGCATTGATCCCACTATGTTTTCTAATCCAGAATCCCCTGCAAACACCTGACTTTGGCTGAAATCACATATTTTCCTTACATCTCTGTGAGAGAAAGTATCGGAACTTGAGGGGATTATTACAATTCCTACCTCACAGTGTTTCAACACTTCATCTGATAAAAATGGTACTCCACTGCTTGAAGGTGCCTATTGCCCGCAACAGGAACCAGTCAAAACTTGAACCATGTGAAGTCAATGTAGTGTTAATGTGTGTTTAATTGTTCCACTCTCAACTACGGGTAAAGACATGGAAAGGAGAAAGTGGCGGGAAAGAGAAAGAAAGAAACAAAGAAACAAAGAAAGAAAGGAAGAAAGAAACAAAGAAACAAAGAAAAAGAAACAAAGAAAGAAAGAACAATAGAAAGAAAGAAACAAAAACAAACACAAACAAAAAAGAAAGAGAGAAAAATAAACATACAAAAAAAAAGAAAGAGAAAAAGAAAAAGAAAAAGAATGAAAGAAAGAAAGAAAGAAGGAAGGAAAGAAAGAAAGAAAGAGGAGCAAACTGAATAAAGAAAGAAAGACAAAGGCAGAAGTTGAAAAGGGAGTAAAGAAGAGAGGAAGAATGTCTATCAATCAATCAATCAATCAGTACATTTGTAAAGGGCACTACTTACCTGTGAGGGTCTCAAGGGGGAGAGGTGCCACTTCTGCTCGAATAGCCAGGTCTTGAGAAGCCTCCTGAAGGTTAGTTGGTCCTAGGTCTGCTGTTGGAGGATGTAGAGGGTCATCCAGATTTTGGCGGTGAGGTGGAAGAATGATCTGCCACCGGTGGTTGCTCTTCGGATGCAGGGGACGGTGGCGAGGGTGAGGTCGGCGGAGCGGAGCTGTCGGTTCGGGATGTAGAAGGTGAGCCGTCTGTTGAGGTATGCTGGTCCGGTTTTGTGGAACGCCTTGTGTGCAAGGGTGAGGAGCTTGAAGGTGATCCTCTTGTTGATGGGAAGCCAGTACAGGTCTCTCAGGTGTGGTGTGATGCGGCTGTGGCATAGGATGTTGCGGATCAGGCGAGCAGAGGCGTTCTGTTTGTGTTGTAGTCATTTCAGGAGTTTGGCCGATGCTCCTGCGTAGAGGGCGTTTCGTAGTCCAGCTTGCTGCTGATGAGGGCCTGTGTGTCTGTTCTTCTTGTCTCGTGGGGATCCACCTGTAGATCTTGTGGAGCATGCGGAAGGTGTTGAAGCAGGAGGACGAGATGGCATTGACTTACTTGACCATGGAGAGTGTTGAGTCGAGGATAAACCCCAGGTTGCGTGCTTGGTCGGTGGGTGTCGGTGCTGCTCCTAGTGCGGACGGCCACCAGGAGTCGTCTCAGGCTGAGGGGGTGGGGCCAAGGATGAGGACTTCTGTCTTGTCCGAGTTCAGCTTCAGACGGCTGTTCTTCATCCACTCGGCGACTGCTTTCATTCCTTCCTGGAGGTTGGTTTTGGTGGTGATGGGGGTTTTTGATGAGGGAGAGGATGAACTGGGTGTCGTCGGCGTAGGAGATGATGTTGAGGTCGTGCAGTAGAGTGACGTGGGCGAGCGGTGCCATGTAGAAGTTGAACAGTGTCGGGCTGAGGGATGATGCTGGGGTACGCATATGATCTTGGAGGCTTCAGAATGGAAAGGGGGGAGGTGGACGCTCTGGGTTCTGCCGGAGAGGAAGGAGGTGGTCTATTCCAGAGCCTTGTCTCGGAATCATGCGTCATGGAGGCGTGTGCGTAGGGTGCGGTGGCAGACCGTGTTGAAGGTGACTGATAGGTCCAGGAGGATGAGGGCATTGGTTAAGCCAATGTCCAGCAGGGCCCTGATGTCATCGATGGTGGCGATAAGGGCGGTCTCAGTAATGTGGTTGCTGCGGTATGTTGTTCTTCATGAGGTAGCGGGTCAGCTGTCTGTTGACGGTCTTCTCGATGACCTTCACCGGGAATGGGAGCAGGGAGATGGGTCGAAAGTTCTCGAGGTCCCTCGGATCCACGTTGGGTTTCTTCAGTAAGGCATTGATCTCGGCCTGCTTCCAGCTCTCTAGAAGCTCACGGTCTTGAAGGAGATGTTGATGGCCTTGCTGAGATGGGGTGCGATGGTGGCTCTAGCTTTATTGAAGATGTGGTATGGGCATGGGTCTGACGGAGAGCCGGAGTGGATGGTGTTCATGATGTTGATTATGTCGTCGTCATTTATGTTAGTCCAGGTGAGCACGGGGTTGGTGTGGGCGGTGGCCACGGGGTCTGAGGTGTCGGTGGTTGTTGGGGCGGTCAGGTTGTTAAAGCTGTCATGGATGTCTGCGATCTTGCGATGGAAGAAGATGGTGAGGGAGTCGCACAGGTCTTGCGATGGTGGGATGTTGTTGGTGTTGGAGCTGGGGTTGGAGAATTCATTCACGATGTTGAAGAGCTCTTTGCTGTTGTGTGCTTTGTTGTCAAGTAGTTCCTTGAAGGAGGCCCTTTTGGCGGATCTGATAAGGTGATAGTGCCTGTGAATGGCGTTCTTGTGGGTTATGTAGCTGTCAGGTGTCTGTTTGTGGTGCCATTTCTTCTCTAGTGTCCGGTAGGTTTGCTTGGGGGCCTGGAGGTCTGCAGTGAACCAGCTGGCTTTCTTGTTAGTGTGTCTGTTGGAAGGTTTCTTGATCGGGGCAAGAGTGTTGGTGTAGTTGTCGATAAAGCGTCTGAGATTGCGGGCGGCGGTGTTGGCATCGGCGGGGTCGGCAGGTGGGCTTTGGGCAAGGGTGGTGTTTATCTGGTCTTCGGTGATTTTGCTCCAGCTGCGGTGGGAGATCTCTTGAGGGCTGAGGTGCGTGGTTGGTTTCCGGAAGGTGAAGTGGATGCAGCGGTGGTCGGTCCAGTGGAGTTCGATGGTGGGGCTGAAGGTGATGTGCAGGCTTGCGGAGAAGATGGGATCAAGCGTGTGGCCGCGGAGTGGGTGGGTGTTGTGACGAGCTGTCTGAGTCTGAGGTTGGCAAGGTTGTCAATCAGGGTGGTGGAGTTGGTGTCGTTGTTGTTCTCGAGGTGGATTTTCAGAGCTCCAAGGAGGATGTAGTTCGTGGAGGCAAGGGCGTGCGTGCTGACGAAGTCGGCGATGGAATCACTGAACTGGGGCTGGGGTCTGGCTGGTCTGTAGAAGAGAGTTCCTCTGATGTTGGTGTTGGGATCGGTGTGGATCTGGAAGTGCAGGTGTTCGGCGGTGCAGAGGGTGTCGTCGGTGCTGGTCGAGACCCTGAGGGTGTTCTTGTGAACAATGGCAATTCCACCTCCTGCTCTATTGGTGCAGTCCTTGCGGATGATATTGTAGCTGTCCGGGATGGCAATGGCGATGTTGGGTGCCGAGGAGGCATTCATCCAGGTCTCTGTCAGGAAGGCGACGTCTGGGGAGGAAGTGTTGAACAAGTCCCAGAGTTCGACGGCGTGTTTGCGTGTGGAGCGGGTGTTCAGTAGTATGCATCTGAGGTGGTTGCCAAACTACGGTATCTACAACCTCCGCCCTAGCCTCCCCTTTTGTTCCTGCCCATGGATTTAGGTTGGTAGCAATTTCTAGTGCTGGAAGAGGCCTAGTAATTGCTGCACCCTGTTGTATCCTGCGAGACACGTTCTAGTTTCTCGACAGACACAGACTTAGTAGCCACTACCCTATGGGAGTGGGCACACTTGCACCCTCAAATGCATCCCTCACACTTCTCACGAGTGACGTGAACCTGTCAATAAAAGGGCCCAGGTGCACGTGCTCCTGGCCTGTTGACTAACCATAGCCACTGTGTCGGTGTCAGTCCTTGATCAGCATGTGGGCCTAGAGCCCACAACACCACATTTGGCGACGAGGCGGGTCTGACCATGCGTGCCCGCATTTCGGCTCTTCATCGTCCCTCGGGGGGGGGGGAATGTGCCTGGGATGTGACTTCCCCACAGCCCGAAGAGCGAGCTCGACATCGTCACAGTGTGACGACCGAAGACTGGCAGTCTCCCACCCTCAATGGCTTGGGTGAAAAAGGAGAGGAAACATCGCTACCTAGCTCCTGTGAGAGAATGATGAGCCTACTGCTGTGCTCAGGCTGCCACAGCAGGAGCTGAATAGACTGCTGCCCCCCACTGAGATGCTTGCATTACCCCTGAGTGCAGTGGAGGTAAGCAGCAGCGTGGGCTGGCTAGCGTAGCATCATGGCCAGCCACTATCACAGCACTCTGCTACTCGTGGAAGCCATTCCCAGAAGTGGGAACACACTGAGTAGGAGCTTCAAGAAGCTGCCTAAAGAAGAAGCACCCAAAGTGAGTGGCTGCTCACCACGCAGCAGAGAAGAGTGATAGAAGTCTCGCCCGCATGGTCTTGAGACCAGTGAAGTTAAAAGGCCCCATTGGCCTTGTTGGAACAAGGTGCGTTCCACTGCACCCGGAGAAGAAGCAAATAAGAAGGGTGACAATCCTGTCACCTGGAAGAGCCGGACAAACATAGGTGCACCCAGGAAACAAGAAGAGAAGCACGAGGACTCGTAGCGCCAAGAGCACACTCACAGACATCAGAGAGCCACCAAGGCGGACCGACGTCCCTGGCGACAGCCCCAGAGGGGAACCGAACGTAAGCCGCAGCAAGGGCAAACCAAATTGCTCCCAACGTTTCACAGTGCGACCGTCCAGCCCCGAGTGTCCGCAGTAGAAGTCTGATGGCGTCCCTACTCTGGTCCGCGAATGCCAGAGTTGAAAGAACCGCTTCAGCAAGGCAAAGACAGGCAGCTACGAAGTGTCTCCAGAAACCTCCTCTCCTAGTTTATCATCGCCACCTGTCGTTCAGGACCAATGGCAGCTAGGTCATCAGTGCCATGTGCATGACACCGCACTCAGCAAGAAACGTGGAAGTGTGACTAGAGGGTCTACACCAAGAATCAGACAACCAACTGAGGTCAGGAGGGGAAGTTGTGAGTGGCAGGGCCGGATGGTGAAGAGAACCCGAGCTACAAAAGGAGGGAGTCCTGACACAGCGACAGCAAGGGAAGAGGGTGATAACCCGAGAGGGAACTGGCAACCGCACAGCGGGATTCAGAGAGTAAGCCGCACAGCCTGCACGAACCGAGTCTCAAGCCTTAAATGTTTCAGCTTGTCTATCACTCCACTGTCATCAACGTCTCAACAGCCCAAGAAGTTCAAGTGAACGGATGCAAGTGCCTCCACAAAGGACATGGAGGTACCTGGCCACTCTCTGCCTCAGATGATAGACTCCAGACTAAATATCTCCAGCCATCAAGACAAGTCATCACCCGCCATCGTCCAGATTCACCACACGGCTGGCAATGCCACCATGCCAGTTCTAATCGAATGCGTCTACCGACCACATCTCAAATACAAATGGATTGGAGTTTTACACTGTTGCCAAACCTGCTGATTAGCAAAACCCTGTGACAGAGAGATTATGTCCTTACCAAGACCCATACACCCTTGAGGTTTGTGCGAGGGACTTGCTACTGGCTCCTAAGCGGTTTTGCAGTTGCCCCCAGTTGGCACACACGCAGCCCCAGTGCAGCCTACAAGCAATCCCGTGGTAGACCCGACGAAGGGCCTCCCCAGGCGGGAGAGGTGGAAGAGACATTGCCCCACCGACAGGTCACCACACACAGCAAGACAGTCTGACACAGATTTCAGGTGATCCTGCAACGATTCGGTGAAGTTTCACCCAGTCAATGAACTGTTGTTATCTACCACACGCCATCCTCCATGTCAGCGAAAGGTAGCTACCTGGGACCAAAGGACATGATTCCTCCGGCAAGTTACTGGAGTGTAGCTGACGTCTCCAAGCAAGCTTTTGTGTCCTGAATCACTCGGGTTAATGATGAGTGCCTGTCGAGATCGTCCTGCTTCAGTCAGAGTCAAGTGCCTGCAGAGATCGTCCTGCTACAGTCGGAGTCACCAGTCCTGATCTGCTGTCTTACGGATGCCTGACCTGAGAAGCTGATGGACCCTGTGGTGTATATTTCATTGTTGTTTATTCCTTCAGGTTGGAGCTTTTGTTTTCATTATAATTTGGGAGGAATGTTGTGTCCTGCGAGACACATTCTAGTGTCTCGACAGACACAGAGTTAGTAGACACTCCCCTATGGGAGCGGGCACGCTTGCACCCCCACATGCATCCCTCACAGGTGTCACGAGTGATGTGAGCCTGTCCATAAAAGGGCCCGGGTGCACGTGCTTGTGGCCCGTTGAATAACCCTAGCCACTGTGTCGGTGTCAGTCCTTGATCAGCATGTGGGCCTAGAGCCCACAACACCAAACGCCCTACCATCCCGCACTCCATTATCGTAACCAGCCATCTCCCAGCCTTTGATCCAGCCTGCTATTATCAAGAAGCCTCCCTTACCTGTCTACATCCCGTATCTGCACTCTCCCAAGCCCTGAAAGACCTCCCCCCAGTGATTCGCATTCGCCATTGCTGCTTTACACGTTTTATGAGTTGTATTCTTCCGCTTCCGCCTTGAGGATACCTTTTTTTTTCATTCAGCCATCCATGGGATATAGGATTTATTTTCTTGCTCTCTCCCCTGTCCGCTGCTTCTCCGTAGCATCCGTCTTCCTCAGCACCGTCTTTCTCCTATCACCCTCAACCCCATTTGTCCATTTCTTCCCCATCCCGTTTTTTTTTTTTGCTCGACTCCCCCCCACCACCACTCCTCCGCTCTTTCTTTCTACTCATATAGAAAAAAATATTCCTATTTATTATATGTATTTTTAACGAATTAACAGCAACTGCAAAATGCTAACGGACCGCTAGCTTCCTATTTTTGCACTCTTATGAGCTTTATTTTTTATTTTTTATTTACTGTTCAAAAAGTAAAGCACACGGTAAGGAAACAATAAAAGCTAATGTGCTCAGGTGCGTGGTAGCACCAATCCAATTGGGAACCACTTATCTCTTAAAGGCGAGACCTATTGGCTTTACAAATCTTTGTTTGATATATGCAATCTTTGTTTAATCCTGTCTACCATGCATTTCACACTTTTTACGGATTTCGGAGACGTATTTCAAGGCCGTGAACTACTTCTAAAGCAAGTGTTTCTCTCCTGTTCTTTACTCTGAAAAACGCTAACTTCTCTGGACAATATCGTGAATCAGAATGTTTTATTGCCCAGTCCAGAACAGATTCTGTCACACTCGTTAAGTAAAACATAAATATTGCTATATCCACCACAAAACTATGCAATGTGGTTACATTACAAGAATAATTTCGAGGAGATAATAATATAGGATTTTTTAAATGATGGCTTCTGCTGTGTCTTCATCGCATTATTTATGAGTGCAATATTTTTAAGCAATATGAATTACTATAAAAATTAATCTCTCACCTAGTGGCGAATGTAAAACGAGCTCATCCTGTGTGTGTGCTAATGGAAAGTGTCAAAAGGTTGATAGCAAGGGGCATCTATTTAGCAAAAGCATATCTGAGCCAACTATTGCATTAGATAATCTTTTTTTTTTCAACAACTAAAAATCTATTTATTTGTGAGGTTTCGAAATGCAAATTAATTTAGAGACCAAATACTATGCTACGTTGTCACGTCATTGCCAGAAATTTGCTTTACAGACCAAAAATAAAATAGCATAGCATGAGATAGAAAACCAAAGTGTTTTGTGAGTGACTCCAAATACATGACTTTATCATTATGACTCTGGCACCGAAGACCTAGTACTTGAACAATGACTAATCTCCATTTTTCTGCCTCTTGTCCTGCTGACATGCCTCAGGAGGCAGTAGTGGCATATCCCAACCTATGCCAAGGTTAACAACTAGCCCACCCATGGGAAGTAAACAATAGGCCTATCTTGTTATCTGCGGAGTTCCCGGCCCAACTGCGGAGTCGCGACCATACAGGTTGTTAGTGAATACCCCCAAAAATGAAAACTTACACAAAAGTGTAAGTTTAACTTTGTGACTCAGGCCCTTAGCAGGCTAAGATCCTTGATGTTTAAATGATTTCTACAGTCGGCTAGTTTAAACTGTCTGCCACAGACATGGAAAACTGAATAAAATGGTGTTACTTTCAACAGTTTATATCCTCAGATTGCAGTTTGCTGGCTATCTCAGAAAACCCTCTCCCACTATACTCTAAAGACCTGCAGGAAAAACTGACCTTGACTTACTTCCGATTGCTTCCTTATTTCTTCAGAGTGACTATCTCCTTACCTTCCATCTGCTACATGCCTCTATTCCTGAGTGTTGCCTCCTCTCATTCTCATGATCTCATGCCTGTCCGCCTTATGGTCTCTTGGTGTAATTCAGCAAATGCAGGGGGCCACCCCACATAAGGGGCGTGGCCCCGTTAGTGTCAGCCAAAGGGCCGCATAGGTAAGGGGTCCCTTCCGGGTCGTGCGACCCGGAAGGGATATCGGTAGAAAAACAGGAAGTGCGTCAGGGAAAAAAGGGTCAGAGTGACCCGGAAGCAGTTTGGGAGCGCGAGGCTTGAAAAGCCTGCGCCTCAGTTTACGCCCCCTCTTTGTCCACTTCACCTCCCAAGAGTCGGACGTCACATAGGAAGTCATGGTGGAACAGTGTCGCGGCAGCTGGGGCTCGTGGAAAGTCATCCGACTTCAGGCGCAGGTGAGTGGGCCTCGCAGTGCGATAGTGTGTTGAAGGTGTATGTTTGATCCGTGCGCGAATCAGCATAGAGCGTGGGGCTGGTCGAGGCGAGCGAGCATGCATGATTGTGACCAGCATAGTGCGTGGGACTGGTCCAGGCGAGCGAGCGTACGGATGCGGGAAAAATGTTCACCGCTGGTGAGGGCTTGCCTGTATCGGGTCCGGGTATGGTTGTGAGCGCCTCGAGTGCGTGACTTCGGCTTGCCTGAATTGGGTTGTGAGCGCCTCGAGTGCGTGACTTGGCCGAACACGGCGGCGGTATGAGATTAGCATTTGCTTGCTTTTAAATCTGAGATCTCTTGGCGTTGGCATTTTTTAATTAGCAACATATAACAAATGATTACTTTTGGGGGCGAGCATGTTGATCTGGTTTTACGAGGCCGCTAAAGTGGTTAGCTGTTAGCTGACTGTTGTTAGCTGACTGTTGGGGTGACAGGCTCACACAAAAATATGCACATAGCTGAACAAACCCATTCTTTCATATTATTTCATAGTCCACATATAAATAAGAGCAGACTGTATGCATGCCGCCAAAAAGCTATGGTCTTTTACAGAATGTACATCAAGAGGGATTGGAGTCTTAATTGTGTATCTCAGTTCCATAATACTATGCCCCTATCATAGAAATAACTCCGCTGAACACCTATTGGAAGGGCTTAGCTATGAGAAACTTATGGCAGGCCACCAGATAGCACGATCGAGTTAGCATGAGGGGGCAGATACCGTGGGCCAATACTACTAGTCAAGAAACTGGGCAGCGGGCGGCTGTAGCGTCAAGCGCAATAGGCCAAAAAATTAGCAATCAATGCGAGGTAGCGCTATTTAGTTGCAATCCATCTACATAATCGGAGTGCTCAGTGTTGCTGTAATTGTTAATGGAAATAAGGATCTTGACGCCAGGTAACAAATGGGTGGCTAATCCGGAAGGGTTTTTGTCATTAAAAAGAAGGTCTAACACTTTTCTATTTTATTAAGTGCAGAATGCCGCCGAAACGGCCAACGAAGGGCAAGGGGGCCATGGCCAAAAGAGATGACTACCTGGCATTGACGGAGCTGCTGGAGTTTACAAAAGAAAAAGGCGTCGATTGGGCGTTAAAAGTTAAAGACAATGAGAGAAGGGGCAAGAGCGGATTCCCAGGAAAAAAGAGGGCGAGGCAAGCGAGCTCGGCGCACACCGGAAAGGTTTAAAGAGGCCTCGAAAGAAAAGCGGCCCAGGGCAGTCGAGTCCCAATCAGCATCCTCAGGTGAGAAAGAGGTGCTCGAAACAATAGACTTGATTCCTAACACAAACAAAGAAAACAGTATCCCTCAGTCGGGCGCAGTTGGGGGAAGCAACACTCAGTCTAACATTACGCAGTCGGGGGTGGCGCCCGTTGCAAATGCGGAGGCGCCTGGTGCACAAGCATCCTTACCTCCAGTGGTCGCACAGCCGGGCAGCGGAATAGCACAAGTCTGGGTGCAGTCTGGGGGGGTAGCGCAGTCCCCAGGTGTACTAGCGACAACTTCACTCGGGCAGGCAATTAGTAATTGCCCTGCTAGTGCAATGGTACTCTCCACAGCTTACCCTGGATTTGTAGGACCGGTGGCTATGGGTCCATCCTCAAATGAAGTAACTGTGTCCCCCTCAGGGGCAAACAGCAAACACCAGGGGAAATTTGGCAGGGCCAGCAGTTAATCAGATTCAGGGAGGACCGGTTCCGACAGGGCAGCCGTCATTAGCTTACAGCCCTTTAATTTACGGTTCCTCGTCCATGACTCTATCGCCATCGGCGGAGATCACGTGGCATGTACCCTCAGACACCAAAGAAAAGATTGTAAAGGGAGAATATATTGACGTATTCGATCTCATCAATGCAGGTGTGGTTCCAGGTAAGGCTAGGGTAGGTAAGGAAGGCGAGTACAAGCAGAAAAAGGTATGGGTGGACTGGTCTATAAAGAATTGGATTACAGGATTCGCCAGTTACGCCGCCATCATGGTAGAGAGGTACCCCGCGTTGGCCCTCAGATAATCAGTTACATATCTTTGATACATGGGGCGGCCTCTGAGTTCCCAGGCACAGGGTGGTTACAATATGACACTAAGTTCAGGCAAATGAAGGCAGAACACCCCAACATAGCATGGGACCAACGCGAGATTAATGTATGGTATGCGGTGTTTCATTCCTCTGCACCTGTGACCAAGACTAGTTACCCTTCACACAACCTGCCCTTTCGGAGCGACAGGGAGGGAGGAGATAAAGAGCAGGCCTGCTGGCTGTATAACAAGAATGAGTGCACCAGAGGGACTACGTGTAGATTCAAGCATTGCTGCTCCTTCTGTGGGGGTCCATCTCATCCAGAGGTCAGATGTTTTAAGAAGTCAGGAAGACCAAAAGAGCAGCCGGGTCAGGCTGCAGCTAAAGGGCGGCCCCCACAGACATCCGAAAAATCTGCCAACACCCATTAAGACTCATGTGCTGACACACCTCCTTAGCAAGTACGACAAGCTACAAGATGATCAGTTTCTACAAAATGGTTTTATGTCTGGTTTCCGTATCCCGTCCTTACCTACTCCCACCAATGTCCCCCCGCGCAACCAGAGCTCAGTGCTGCAGAACATGGAAACAGCTGAAAAGAAAATAATGAAAGAAGTTGCCTTGGGTATGGTAGCGGGTCCCTTCAAACAATTGCCAAAACCTGATCTTGTCTGCTCTCCACTGGGGTTAGTACCTAAAAAAGAGTAAGGGAAATTTCGCCTGACACATAATTTGTCCAGCCCCCTCGGCCAATCGTTAATGACAAGCTCGATCCAGACTTATGCACGGTGCGCTACACAACGTTTGACACCGCAATCCAAAAGTTGCAGGCCATGGGGGAAGGGGCCTTAATGGCCAAATCCGATATCGAGGCGGCATTTAGGCTCCTGCCAGTGCACCCGGAGGATACTAAGTTCTTGGGTTTCACCTTCAGAGGAGATGATTTCATTGACCTCTGCATGCCCATGGGCTGTTCAATTGCTTGCGCAGTATTTGAGTCTTTTGCCAGGTTTTTAGAATGGTCGGTGGAGCAATTTCTTTCTACAGACAAATCCCATGCGGTGGTACACTATCTAGGCGATTTTTTATTCATGGGACCCCAGGGTTCGCAGTCATGCAGGAAGGCCCTGCTGGGCTTCCAGCACCTGCCAAAAGCCCTGGGAGTACCACTGGCAGCAGAAAAAACTGAAGGGCCAACTACATGTTTAACATTCCTAGGCATTGAAATCGACACTAGAGAAGGGGTTTGCAGGCTACCCAGGTCGAAGGTGTCTGCCTTCAAGGATGCTATTGACACCTGTTTGGGGGCAAGGAAGGTCACATTACACCAGCTGCAAGTCTTAGCAAGTCTTAGTAGGACAACTGAACTTTGCCTTTAGAGTCATACCGATGGGCAGGGATTTCTCTAGGAGCATAGCAAGGGCAATGTCTGGGCTGCGGGCTAAACATCATAGAGTTAGGCTGTCAGCGACTGTCAGCGGAAGTGAGGAACGACCTAAACATTTGGAAGGACTTCTTAGAGAACTTTAATGGGTCCGTGATATGGCGTAGACCGAGCTCCTCGAACGCAGACCTTGAATTGTTCACTGATGCGGCAGGTAGCGTAGGCTTCGGGGCAGTCTTGGGTCACAAGTGGTGCATGCAGCATTGGCCGGAAGAATGGGCACGACAGGGTCTGACACGCAATGTTACTTTCTTAGAACTGTTTCCCATAGTTGTGGTATTGCACCTGTGGGGAAATATGCTCGCAAACAGGCACATTGTTTTCTGGTCGGACAGCATGTCAGTGGTGATGGCGATTAACAATCAGAGAGCAATGTGCACATGGGTGTTGCGCCTATTGAAAGAATTAGTGTTGCAATGTCTGCGTCGCAATGTACATTTTACTGCAAAGCATGTTCCTGGGGTAGACAACCAAGCCGCTGACGCCTTGTCCCGTTTTAAGTTGGCAGAATTCCGCACACACTGGCCGCAAGCAGACAGAGAGATGATGAACTTCCCGGCGGGGCTATGGAAGCTTGGTGCCCCGCAGCCCCTAAATTGATAACAGCATCCCTGGCCCCCAAGACTAAGAGTATGTATGAGAGGTCGTGGCAGTTTTATCAAGATTACTTACAAGGGGAGGGTTGAGACATTCTCACCCCTGAGTGTCCTGGGCTTCATAGTGCACCAGAGAGCTAGCGGGAAATCAGTGGCGATGATGAAAAGACAACTGTCGGCAATGGCATTCTATGCCACCTACAGACAGCTTGTTCCTGGGAGAGAGTGAGCAACACGGACCTTCTGTGGCTTGATTACTTCATTCAGAAAACGGGCCAACTTTAACTGCCGGCCTGAACTGAGGCCAGTGACCGGCCTCTTCCCTCCCTGTGGTCTGCATAGCCAGACCTACACGCGCAAAATAATGTGAGCCGCCCTGATACCTGCAAGCTACTGAAGCCTGACACCACGCCTTAAGTCCTGCTCTGCGCCTATTGCAGGTGTGAACACGACATACCTACGCCACGGCAACCTTTGTGCCCGCGTGCAGAATCTGTTTCCCAGTCCCTGTCCTGAAGAGAACCTTGAATACTTAGGTTCGAAACGCGTCGACAATACCACCCTGTGGCTACAACAAAGGGTGCCGCTAGAATGTAAATCATACCACCACTCTGTATCCTAGCCTTGCAACCCTATTTAACATTACACCACAGGCTTTCGTTGACAGGCAGGCTTGTTTTTGATCTCAACCCCGCCTGTCACTTGGTTTTTTCAATCTCTAGGACTGGTTCCCGTTTGTTCGCTTATGGATTAATCTCTGCACTGTATATAATTGCAATTTATTTGAATTATTATACATTTGTGATTGTCTTTTGGTGTGTCTAACCAATCTTTTGTTTGATTCTTTGTTGTAAATTTGTAAATGTGTGCATTTGTAGATACTGTATATATGAACCTTTTGAATTGACAGTGGTTTTGTTTGTGCTTGTGTTTCAAAAAATTGCTGATAAATGTAAAAAAGAAAAATAAACTTGTTTGGAAAATTAAATCCAGTGGTCACACGGTACAGATTGACTGTGTGTCTGGGGAATTGTTTCACGAATAATCCTGTCCAGCCACCCTGTTCTGTTTTTCCTATTGTTGAGATCCGGGTTGGTCAGATGTAGGATCCAATACCTTTACTGTTTCACAGCTTAAGAAGGGTGGCAGACCCAACAAAGGACCAGAGAGTGAGGAGAGCTGTGAAGGGATGGGAACGTTTAACCCCGGGGCTGAAGGATTCAAGAAGACGCATAGACGCGAGCAGGCTGGTAAATATCCTGGAGACTCTGCCCAAGATTTGCTTCTCCCCATACGAAACTCAGTTACTCAGGGTAGCCTATGTACCAGCCTTTTGTGGGGCACTCAGGATATCGGAATTGCTCCCTGCCTCTAAGGCGGATAAGGAAGGGGGCATAAGGTGCGGGGACTTGATTGTGGCAGGGGACGTCCTAAGAGTTAGGGTCTGGAGATCAAAGACAGACCCATTGGGTAAGGGGATATGGTTGCCATCAGGCTGGGTAGCGGGGGTGACATACTGTCCGGTAAGACTAACAGAGGAATTCTTGCAAATGAGGCCGCAAGGGGGCGACGACAGAGTCCTGTTGCATAAGGACGGTTTACCCCTCACCAGATTTCAGTTCACAAGGGTGGTTAAGCTGGCATTGACTAGGCTGGGCGTAGACTCAACTGACTTCACATCCTATTCATTCCGTATCGGGGCAGCAACTACAGTGGCAGGCCTGGGGCTCCCAGAGGACACTATTAAGAGATTAGGTCGTTGGAAGTCAGCGTGTTATGAGCGTTACATTCGCCCGCAATTAGTTTGAGTATCGTAGCGTGCCCCCTATCGTACACAGGTAGTCTTGACTGGTTTTTATCTCACTTTTGCCCTAGGTACCACATCCCACAGACCCCAAATATGCTGGTGCGGCCACTCTTTTATTCGCAGGGCAGGGTTGGTCTTCACGAAATTGCACGAGGTAAAAGCGTGGGAGGCGCAAGGATTTGACCACCATTGGGTGGGGATAGGTGGACAACATTTAGCCGACGCCCCTAGCGATCTGCGGGCGGCCATGAACAGAGGCATGCCCATCCCCGACTTATTAGTGCTACACTCTGGAGGCAACGACATGATCCCGGCGAGAAGGAGGGGCGTAAAAGAGTCATTGTTCACGGCCCTGGCAGCAATCAGGAATATGTTGCCGAATTTGATCTTGCTATGGTCCGAAGTAATTCCAAGGCAGACATGGGCACGGGGCGCGCCTCCAAAAGCGGTGAATAAGTCGGTGAAAAGGTTAAATCAGCCAGTTGCGGAAATTCTTCAGAAATCGAGCATTCGTACCATTAGACACAAATTAATACACACGTCAAGGCCGGAGCTATACGCTACGGACAGAGTGTACCTGTCGGAAGCGGGCAGTGAAAATTTCATATAAACCGTACTAGGTGCCATCTCGGAAGCTCTTGAGTGCAGGGGGGGAGGTCGAGTCCGCCAGTAAGCGCCTCGCCCTGTGGCGGGGTCCTGGACAAGAGGTATCACAGGGACTCCTTTGGTCAGTGCCATTTTTTACCCTAGAACAGGTCTTAAAATCATCATGGGCTCTGGGCTGGCGGGAGATTTGGGGCTGACCTGCTGGTGGCCCTGGATTCTCTAGCCCTACCCTGGAAGCTGTTGGTTGCCACAAGTGGTGGCAGATTATTTACCTGCGGCTCTGTTGACCGGAGGGCGGTTAACTTAAAGAGGGCAGGCTAACTTGGTTGTGGCCTGCTGGCACAGCCCGAAGGTCAAGCAAAGCCCCGTTAGAGAACGGGCTGTAAATAGAATGACTATGTATATACGTGTGAGTATTTGAATACTGTGATGTTGATAAACAAGTTTTAAAGAGTTTACAATAAATAAAAGAGGCCAATGGAGTAATTGGCCTGGAACTGTATTTTAATAAAAATGTACACACTGCGAAAACCAAACAAGACTCAGGTGTCTCTATTGAGAGGAGGGAGAAAATGGTGATGGGGTGAGTGCACTTTGTATGCCATCTATGCAGGGGGCCACCCCACATAAGGGGCGTGGCCCCGTTAGTGGCAGCCAAAGGGCCGCATAGGTAAGGGGGTCCCTTCCGGGTCGTGCGACTCGGAAGGGATATCGGTAGAAAAACAGGAAGTGCGTCAGGGAAAAAAGGGTCAGAGTGACCCGGAAGCAGTTTGGGAGCGCGAGGCTTGAAAAGCCAGCGCCTCAGTTTACGCCCTCTCTTTGTCCACTTCACCTCCCAAGAGTCGGACGTCGCATAGGAAGTCACCCACCCACCCATCCCTGAATTAGGGCTTCATTTAGGCGGGGTCCTGGACAAGAGGAATCACAGGGACTCCTTTGGTCAGTGCCATTTTTTACCCTAGAACAAGTCTTAAAATCATCATGGGCTCTGGGCTGGCGGGAGATTTGGGGCTGACCTGCTGGTGGCCCTGGATTCTCTAGCCCTACCCTGGAAGCCGTTGGTTGCCATAAGTGGTGGCAGATTATTTACCTGCGGCTCTGTTGACCGGAGGGCGGTTAACTTAAAGAGAGCAGGCTAACTTGGTTGTGGCCTGCTGGCACAGCCCGAAGGTCAAGCAAAGCCCCGTTGGAGAACGGGCTGTAAATAGAATGACTATGTATATACGTGTGAGTATTTCAATACTGTGATGTTGATAAACAAGTTTTAAAGAGGTTACAATAAATAAAAGAGGCCAATGGAGTAATTGGCCTGGAACTGTATTTTAATAAAAATGTACACACTGCGAAAACCAAACAAGACTCAGGTGTCTCTATTGAGAGGAGGGGAGAAAATGGTGATGGGGTGAGTGCACTTTGTATGCCATCTATGGCTCTCACATCCTTTAATAGATCACAAACTTTCCTTCTTTAATACCCTATCCCTCGAACCTAACAATACCTAACCTTTGCCAGCCTATCTATCTTACCAACCATTTTCTTAAAACCACATAAACCCCACTACTGAACACGCCCACAGACACAACCTATCACCTCTAAGCCCCTTGTCTCAGCCATTAATAATGTGGTTAATCACACCTCCAGGTACAGAAAAACACCAGGAAATGTTGCAAATGCATGCCCTGCTGACTCTTAGCTGGACACCATGAGAGAGCTCGTATTCCCAGCATTTTTCTATCACTACCAAGCACTGTTGAAGGCTAGATAGCCAGGAAGGGGCAGGAATAATGACTGGGATGAGGATGAGTTCAAATAAGAGTAATGAAGATTACCGGTAAGTAGTTGGGACATTCCTAAGTGCGCTGGATGTGGTTATGCAGAGGTCACTTACTTCAATATCATGTGGCACTGTTCGATTATTGCAATTTAATTGGTGACGGTCTTAGCCCACATCAAGTCCGTCATGGGTGGAAAGTCCCCTGTATGCCTAACCAACGTCTTCTGGCCTATTCCCGGAAAATGCTAAGAAGAAGATGAGTACACAGTTCACAGTGCTGGGAATTATGGTGGCTAGGTGGTGTATTGCGATCAGTTGACTTAGTGTTAGACCTCCTACAATTCGGGATTGGAAAATAAGATCCACTGGAGTGGACGGGTGCCGAAGAGGCTCATATGCGACAGACACGATGGGATGAAAGGGTGGCAGATGACTTGCTTTCTTGGGGGGCTATGGCGCAGGCATTGGCGGCACCTGTGGAGGATGCTGCACCCAGCTAAATGCATGTTGCCAATATTGTGTAGATCGGTGCTCTGAATGTGACCGCGTCAAACAATCGATGGGCCTGGAGACATAACTGCACCAATAACCACTCTGATCAGGTCACATAATGGAAGACCTATGGATGCACTGGTATGTTTTTCTATATAAGTTGACCAGTTCAAGAATGAAAGCACAGGGGGAGGACGTGGGTGGGGGCAGTTTTAATATGAGTCTTGTTAAAATGCCTATTATGTTATTGGTGAGCAATGATTGTTACTCCAACCCAATACTTGTCAAAGTATACTGTATTATTATGTCTGTAGTTGGAGCAGTGGTACAATGTTAAATGTTTGTACTGTTTTATTCTGTAGCTGTATTAGTGTAGAATGCAGTCATGTTTGTCGCAATGTCAATAAGAAAATCGGAAAAATAAAGTAGGTGGGACGTTACCTCTACATTCCTGAACCTCATCCTTGTCATTATAAATTAGGTATACACAAAGTCAGAAGGATTCAACAAAAGAAGGACAATTAAAAGCAACCAAAACAATCATCCATACATTTTAATGCATACATTGGTGACTAGTAACCCATCATTATTACTGCAAAACCAATTCATAAAGCTCACAATCCCATATATGACAACAAAGAAAATATTGTATAATGATTTCATAGCACAAGAACCCCAGAACAAAAATTCTCTCCATCGTTCAGTAATCCCTAAAATGATAATGGATAATAATACTACATACTTCTTTCAGAAAAATCCCTTGAACCTCTAGAAAGAAGGCATCCATATTTCTCATATTCGCCATTGAACAATTTTTGGGAGAGAAACATCTTGAAAACAATAAGCCAGGGAATTAGTGCACTTGGTCCAACCGCTAATTGTCATGGATGATACTTTCTTATCTTGACTAAATAATCAAAAATGATGAACAAATGATCCTGCTTCCTAGAAGAACAGGACCTGTCAAGATAGGTTAACAATGCTTGCCATCCAATAAATTAAGAAATTTATTCTCACAAGCATAAGGGTATACAACTGTTAATATCACTGCCTGGGACTTTGCAGAGCACAAGACAGCCTACTCAAAATGGTTTACCAGATTTTAGAATGATTCATCCTCATCAATTCTCAGAAATGGTGGGTGGCATAATAAGGCTGACCATTTCGGGGAGTGGCCTAGCGTCGGACGGAGATGGCCGCCTAGGACCTCGGCTCCGCCACAACCTTCCCCAGACAAAGCCATCATGACCATAATCCTGTCCCAGAGGCATACTGGAGAACAGAGGTAGCCAAGCGGTGCCGCCTGAAGCAACTCTTACCCACATACATTGCGCAGAGCGGGAGATACGGGTCCCGCAATTCGGGGCATACACACACTCGGGGAGCCGGGACCCACAGTGGACAGGCTGCCCACAGGAAGTGCTGCTAACCCGGGTGGCCGGACTGGAAGTCGCTGGTCGGAGAGGACCCGGAGGGTCCACGAAATCGGAGACGCATCGTCGGGGAGCCTTTGCTGGGGCCGTCACCTCTTGGGCGGTGCCCCCCTCGGAGCATGGGAAGTGAAGATCTGTGCTGCCCTGCTCCGTACAGAAGTGAGATTTGCCGGTTGGGGGCATCCCCCCGCTCCATGGCCTGCGTTGCCTCTCCAGCTGCCTGGCTCCACATTCTGGAGGAGTGCCCAGTGAGGAGGAGGAGCACACCCAGCGACTGGCACCTTCTGGAGGCCCGCGCCTATTGAGACCCCTGGGGGCCCTTTCTGGAGGCTGGTGGACTCAGGTGGGGGTGGGGCTGCAAATCCAGGGCTGCCCCTTGCTACGTCCATCACCCTGCCGCCCCTGCTGTGCAGTGCTGCCACTCGTGGGGGTGCCTGGACTCATCCTGAAGCCCTTGCCACTTGGGATCTCGAGTGCTGGTGCCACGAGTGACTCTCGGTTCACCACCACACAGCTTGCACGTGAGTAACCTGCAGAATTCCCGGGGGGCTTTCTGACTAGCCTTGCGGAACGCCCGAGGGCCACCAACCGTTGCCGCAGTGAGAATCAGCTCCAATCTGATGAGCATACTTTGTTGCCACGGCCTCTTGCTGCTGTTTGCAGCGGGCCAGCCTACGTGGCCGGCTTCCTCCCGGGGGCGACCGGATCGGGCCGTGGCACGGGGGCCGAACTTTGAAAATGCCTCTCGGGGTGGGGGACTTGGCATTGATTTCAGGACTGTTGGCGCCCCTTGGCGTGGGCCCGCCACTGGAGCCCTACTTATCCGCCCCTGACGCCTGGAAGGGGTGCCAAGCAGAACTCGGCTGACCCTCCCTCTCCCTCTGTCTCCTCTTTATCTCGGAGAGGGGGAGCCCGGCGGTGGTGCGACCGGTGGAACCTTAGGGATTGTAAAAGCAATGGCCGGTCCCAGAACATCTAAACAAGTCCAGTCCAACAAGCTGGACCGTTACACCCTTCCTAGGGGTTCGCCCTCCGGAAGTCGTGCTCCTAAAGCTGTGGAGGAATTGGAGAATGCCACGCAAGAACTAACACTACAGGATGTCATGGCAGCCATCAGCGGGATCAAATCATCCGTGGACACAATATCCGTCGACGTTAACCTCATCCTGGCGGACCTCACCAAAATAAACGAGAAAGTTAAGACCCTGGACGTCAAGACAGTTAGCCTTACAGAGGACGTGCCCCTGCTCCAGCGGGTAGTGCAAGATCTTAAATCCTCCTGTGAGGCGGCAGCACGCAAGCTGGACGAATACGAAGGCCGCTCCGGACGCAATAAAGTCCGCATTTTTGGAGTGCCCGAAAAATCAGAGGGGCCTGCACTGGACCTGTTTATAGAGGATCTTATTTTGAATCACCTCAAATCTAAGGGACTGGGAAAGTTCTTCACTATCGAACGGGCACAGCGGATCCCAGGAGGCCAACCCAAACCAGGTGAGCCACCGCGCCGCTGATCGCCTGCATTTTGAATTTCAGGGACAGGGACACAATCCTGCAGTCTGCGAGGGCCGTGCCCCCACTCTGCAACGAGAATGCCACACTAACCTTCTTTCTGGACTTTACGCAGCAGGTGCTGGGACAGCTGCGCACCTTCATGTCAGTCAAGAAAAAACTAGGGGGGAAAAGGGGCTCAAGTACACCATGATGTTCCCGGCTTGCCTCCGGGTGGAATCTGGAGGCCGAGCGTGGTTCTTCAACAACTCGGAGGTGGTGGCGGACTGGCTGGGCAGTCAGATTGGTAAGGACTTTGAGGGCGGTGACGGGGATGGTGGCCTAGACTCACAGGACCCTGGGTATTAGCAGGCAGACATGATCCAGTTGGGCTCCGTCTACAGTCATCAGAATCCTCAATGATAATCTTACTGGGAATTAAAGGTGTCTAAATTTTTCGGGGGGATGGAGGGACGGAGTACTGGCCTATCTACTCTTTTCTACTTTTAGTTGTTTCTGTAGTTGTAGGATTCGGGCAACAGGCACTCTGCTAGTTGGTATTGGCAGTTTCAAGTCCAGAGGGCAGGGTAGCAGGGAGGGGGATGTTGGCGGGGAGGTTTGTGGGGGGGTTGTTATTGTTTCTTGTTCGCATTGACATACAATTACAGGCACGACAAAGGCGCAAAAGACTGACTACGACTCTCATGCGCATTCACTGGGGGAAAAGCATTAAAATATTGAGCAGGAATGTCAATGGGCTGGGGGATAAAATTAAACGGAGTGTAGTCCTTCAATACATCAGGAAGCAGGGCCCGGATGTCGTGCTCGTCCAGGATACTCACCTTATGGGCCACACCTGTAGAGCTCTGGACCGATACGGTTATAAACTTGTGGGACATGCAGGGTTCACGACTGGCTCCAGAGGGGTGGGCATTATGGTCCGGAAAGCATTTCCCCTTAGTGTAGGTTCCACCTGGTCTGATGATAGGGGTTGTTATGTGGGTGTGTCTTGCTCCTGGGTGGGCCGGATCCTCACATTTCTCTCTATCTATGTCCCACCTGGTCTCTAATCGATGAAGTTCCACGACATCCGTACTGCCCTCCTCTCACTGCCGGAGGGCCTACTCGTGCTGGGGGCTGACTTTAATTCTGTGTGCTCGGGGGGGCCTTGATCAACATCTCCCGTGCGAGTTGGGACCCTCCTACCGTGGCTTGCCAGACTTTCTCGAGGCCATGGGATTGATAGATAACTGGCGCACACTCAACCCCGAAACAAAGCAATACACATTCTACTCTGGGGCCCACCACAGTTCCTCATGCCTTGACTACATTTTCCCAAATGTCACACATCAGGGAGGTTCGACACTAAGCTAGAGGCATCTCCGAACACTCACCACTTTGAGTCTACTTCCTCCTGGATCACTCGAGGGTAGGACGCATCGCCCCATCAATCCTTGGCACCTTCGTAATCCCAAACTACGTAAAGAACTCCTAGTTGCATTGGATATCTATTTTACAGAAAACGTGGGTACGGTGACCTCTAGCCTGACACTCTGGGAGGCCTTTAAAACAGTGATCAGAGGGGAAGCCCTGTCATTGATATCGGGACACAAACGGAGGCAGCAGAAGGAGGTCTCAGTCATAGAAAATGAAATCCTTCTACTTGAGAGGGAATTGGTGGACCGCGACTCCCGGGAGACGCTCCACTTACTCCGGCTTAAGCAATCAGACTACAAAGCCCTTGCCACAGAGACAGCTCATACTCTGGGTCAGGAAAAGCTTAGGAGAATCTACGACCTGGGTGACAAAGCTGGGAAGTTGATAGCTTGGTTGGAAAAGCAAGAATGGGCAAACAGATTGATCCCTCCCCTTCAGGACACCCTCGGTGTCGAGACTTCAGAACCCCAAGCCATTGCCTCTTAATTTGCCGCCCACTTTGAGGTGGTTTAAAGGGCAGAGATGCCACATACTGAGGAGGATTCTGCTGAACTACTAAGAGACATTGGCGTGCCTACCCTCGCCTCGCCAGACAGTCAGTCCTCTGACCCCGGACGAAATCGCTCAAGCCATCAGGTCCCTTCAATCTGGTAAGGCCTCTGGCCCTAATGGGATTCCCATTGAAATGTATAAACTATGCCCAGACAAGTTATCGGCTTACCTTGAAGTCATGTTCAAGGAGAGCAAGGAGTCGGAAGTACTCCCACTTGACCAACATATAGCTAATATAGTGGTCATCCACAAAGACGGGAAAACGAAGACAAAATGTACCTCATATCGGCCTATCTCCTAACTTAATGCCAAGCCAAAAATACTCGCTAAGGTTCTCGTAAACTGTCTGGTAAAGGTCCTGCTGACCCTGATACACCCAGATCAATCCAGGTTCATCCCACGCCGGGTACATGGGGTGCTGGGTAGAGTGGATACAATTTGCGAACCGGCGGTCTTGGTCTACCTAGATCCCACCATGACATTCAATATGCTTGAGTGGCGCTATCTCTTCGTGCTTCAGAAGATGAGGTTCGGGGAGGAATTCGTAGGCTGGGTTTGGCTCCTTAACGCGGTACCTCTGGCTAAAGCCATTGTAATAACAAACAGTCGGACACCTTCCCACTCGGCCGAGGAACCCGTCAGGGTTGTCCACTATCCCCCCTTCTGTTTGCTTTAGCATTGGAACCGCTTGCGGCCTGGATCCGGCAGGATCTGTCGATCAGAGGATTCCGCTGGTTGGCGGATTGGGAGGATCGTGTATCCTTATACGCCGATGACTTTCTACTGTACCTCACCAACCCCCGGAAATTCTGATTGTCTTATTAGATATACTGGCAGTGTTTGTTAGATTCTCCGGATTTACAATTAATTGGTCAAAATCCCACCTGTATTCAATTTATGGGTGGGTGCCTAGTCTACCCCCCAATTGTCCAATCCAAATTACCACGTCAGGGTTCAAGTACCTTGGTATATTTGTATCCCTGGACTCCACACTCTGATATAACATCAATCTCCTCCCCCCTCTCCACCGACTGCAGCGAGATATAGACAGTTGGAAGACTCTCCCGCTGTCCCTCTTGGGGAGGCTGCACTTTTTAAAATGATGTCCCTCCCCCGCTACCTTTATGCTCTACAAAATTCAATGGAAGCTGCCCCCGCGTATTTCAAAGAGATCGAATGACTCCAGAGAGAGCTCCTGTGGAACGGACATCCACGCATTGCCCTCAGCAAGCTGACGCTGAAATGGTACGATGGAGGTATCGCCCTCCCGCACATCAAGAAATACTACTGGGCCGCCCACCTGACTGCAATTAACCATGGTACCTATGGGTCCCCTGAGGATCCTGGATATCGGAAGGACAGGTGTCTGCTCCCGGGCCGGAATTACATCAAATCACTATATTCCAAACCAGCTCGTCCTCCGCTATCTGGCTCCACCGGACACTTGATATCAGTCTGGCACACTGCTAATCGGTCGCTTGAAAAATATTTTAGAGGCTCAGGTTGAACATTTGTCAGTTGTAAAGGCAAGGCCCACAAGGAAAGGGAGAAATATGACAAGCTACCAGCATGGAAAAGAAAAAACAATCTTCCCACCAACAACTCTTCTTCCTCCAAAACACCTCCAGGGTCTCAAGAGGCATTGATTATTTATTTATTATTATTTATTTATTTGTGTGTTTTGTATAGCACACAACTACCCCAACGGGGTGTCCCGGCGCTTGTGCTCAAAATGTCAGATCTTGTTCGGAAGGAAGTTTAACAGAAGAGGAAGGTTTTAAGTGCCTTGCGGAAAGATGATTCCTCCTGGATCTTACGGAGATGAATGGGAAGTTTGTTCCAATTCGGAAGAGGCGCACACTTGAAAGGTTCTGCCTCCTGAACGACCTCTCTTAAATCTGGGAAGGGTAAGCAGAGATTTCGAGTTTGACCAGAGGTTTCTAACATTGCTATAGGGAAGGAGACAAGATGAAAGGTAAGCAGAGCCATGTCCTTTTATTGCCTGGTGGGCCAGAGTCAGAGCTTTAAACTCTGCCCTTTTGCGGACAGGCAGCCAATGCAGACTCCGCCGATGAGGCGATATATGCTCTCTGAGGGAGATGCCACAGACTAGTCGGACCGCGGCATTTTGGACTATTTGTAGTCTGTTGCACAAACCCGAGGCAAGTCCGAGATAGAGACCATTGGCGTAGTCCAGGTGAGATGTAATTGACGCCTGGACGATGATTTTCCTAGTATGGCTGGGAAGATAATGAATGAATTTTTTAATCATTCTGATTTTTGTGAAGCAGGCAGCAGAAACAGCATGAATTTGGTTGTGAAAAGAGAGACATGTGTCCTATCTAACCCCAAGGTTTCTTACTGATTCCTTCGGTGAGGGGGCCTTGCTCAGATCTACTGGCCACCAGTTGATAGTAGTCAACTGAGTAGTCAACTGAGTTTTAAAGGTAGAAAGAGAAAGAGAAAGATTAGGCCAAACCCATCCTGAAAGAATCGAAATATGGAAGTGATAGAACAATCCAAAGAAAAGGTAAGAGCAAGATGTGCACAATTTCTGAAAGGAAGCCAAGTGTCTGGTGAAGCCCTACTAGAGGTTTGAATTGCTCACACTAAATTTAAGGCAAGACCTCTGCAATTCAATGTCCTTTCAATTTCCAAAGCGAAAGGGACAGTCTGCTTAGAAAAGGAAGACTGGAAGGGTGCAAAGGGGATAAAGAAGAAGGGGCCAAGGAGGTTGAAAAGTCAAGAATTTCAGAATGGAAAACCACATTCTCCAAGGCCAAACAGGAAATACTCTGCAATCCCCTTTTTCCATATTACTAGAATAAAATAAAATAAAGTTGTGTGTTTGCTCTAGAGTTAAAAAAAAGTGCAGAAATGTTGAGCAGAACCTTCTGCAACCATTCTGGAATATTGCTGGAGAGAGAAAGAGGTACTAAAATGAATGGAAACTGTATACACAACTAATCTGCTAGACATTGTGCCGACTCTTAACATTAGTGGCTGAAAGAGACAACAGACTAGAGACCCAGCGGGATTGCCAATTCCTTCACATTAAAATATCTGGAATGATTCCCTCCTTAATACCCTGTCACTGTCTTATCTGGCCTCACCAAGATATTGTGAACTTGTACAGGAAATTGAACATTTTGGAGTATACAAGGAACAGCTCACAACTCCCTCCAGTTCTCTGAGAAATATTTCTCTATCAAGGGCCACTGAGCTTAATATGTTAGTGTCCCCAAAGTGGCTTCAAGAGAATTGGCATTTGTTATTGACAGCAGTGGACCACCTGGATGCATTGGAGGGCCTTTGGATAGAGATTTTGGATTCAGCCATTATTGTATGGCTGATCTTATTTCTGATGATGCTGGAATTATTGTGCCCACTTCTGGCAGGCAAGATACCAATTGTTCTACAGATGTGATAATAGTTGAGGGGGATGCAGCCCAGCCCAAATGGGCCATATTATCATACTGTTTTGTGTGCTGAAACAACGAAAGTTTATACATTTATTGTTTCTGTCTACAGTGCATAACCCATATTGAACATACTCCATTATTTAGTGCATCTACTTCAAAAAGAAAAGCTCAGAAGCACAGGACAGTTATTGCCTCTTTGTGTTTTCGAGCTCTCTTACCTGCAGCACATGCTTTAACTCACAGATTTTTTGAGTTAATGCATAAGCTGTAGATGGGAAAAATAGCACACAAATCCCTTGTGTGGGCACGGTCTACAAAAGTGTAGTACTAAGCAAGAAACTCCTGGAAATTATGAATGCTATTAAACAAGCTGAGAAAGAGTTTGTTACTACTGTAAAACATGGTTTAGTGGATGGACATGATTTCAGTATAACATAAGCACGTACGTTGGTTTGCCTATATCAAACATCTCTCTTTTTTCCTGGGTTAAGGATATATAGCGCTTCTTTAGCCATAGTATATCAGCACAAGTAATCTGTTCCGGAAACTTGGGCAATTCAGTGCGTCCTAGGTTAGTAAGTGCCACTTTAATGCATCTTAGCGAGGGAATGCTATCTCCCCTATCCAGGTTTATAAAGTCCTTCAATATGACCCTATTCAGACACAACTCAGGGGCATATTTACAAGCCTGTGCGCCGCAGTTGCGTCACTTATTTTTACACACAGGCGGTGCTGTTTGGTGGAACCATATTTACAAGGCCACGTAAAGCCACCTTGCATGGCTTTTCGTGGCCTTGCAAATATGGCCCATTTTCACGCAGCACTTTGCGTGAATGGGGCGTGCCATGGACGTTGCTTTGGGTGTTCCCGCTCAACACTCATGGATTATTATTATTATGCTGTTTTGTAATGCGCTCAATTACTGCCGGAGTATCCTGGCGCGGAAAGCAAAGAAAGAGTTTTTGACAGCAAACACTGAACCGACCAAAAGAGCTAAACAGCCAATCTAAACAAATAAGTTTTTAACGCTTTTTTGAAAGCAGCAAAGTCCACAATACCACGCAAAGAAAAAGGAAGCTTATTCCAAGCTAACGCGGCTTTCACCGCCACTGAATGCCCTCCCAGCCGGACACGCCGGAAGCGGGGAACCTGCAACAGATGTTGAGCAGCTGAACGCAAGTCGCGGTTGGGAGAGTACCGAATGAATCGTTTCTTCAGGTAGGCGGGGCCCAGCCCATTGATGGCTTTATGAGCCAGAGTCAGAATTTTAAAAGTGATCCTATACGGCACCGGCAACCAATGCAGGCTCTCCAGGTAGTTCCTAACGCTGATCCGCCTGGAGATATTCCCCAACAATCTGGCGGTAGCGTTCTGGATAACCTGGAGCCGCCTTACCAAATAGGCCGGAGAGCCACTAAGCAGGGCAGTGGCATAGTCCAGGCGCGAGAGGATCAAAGCTCTCGCTACTGACTCACGTGCCGAGGCGGGCAGATAGGGAAAGAACTTTCTGAGAGACTTCAAGGTCCCAAAGCACCCTCCGGTTAGCTTCTTAATATGCCCCTCAAATCGGAGATCATCCCCGAACCAAACCCCCAAGTTCTTGGCAAGGCTGTTCGAGGCACAGGGCATGGGGAAGCCAGCCGGCCACAGTAAGTCCCTGAAATTAGGGGGGAACTGGCCATAGAGCAGAATTTCGGTCTTATCCTCATTGCATTTCAATTGAGATGAAGCTAACCAGTTGAAAACTGAGGACAGACAATTCTGGATCTGCTCTGTCTCCAGTGCCTCACCCGGCCAGGTGAACAACAGCTGCGTATCATCAGCATACGCTATGATTTTGGCTCCCAGATGTTCGGCTAAGTCTATCAGGGGGGTCAGATAAACATTAAAGAGCAGAGGGCTCAAAGTCGAGCCCTGAGGGACCCCTGTCATGAGAGATCTAGCCGACGATGAAAAAGGCGGGAGCCATACCTGCTGAGATCTCGACGTCAAAAATGAGCTCAGCCAATCTAATGCGAGATCATTGACGCCAATGTCAGCGAGGCGGGCAAGGAGGCGTTGGTGAGGGACCGTGTCGAACGCGGCAGAGAGGTCCAATAAAATTAGAGCCGCTCTGCCGCCGCCGTCCTAACACTCCCTGACTGCTTCCGAAATTTCCACCAAGGCCGACTCCGTGCTGTGGGCAACACGGAACCCGGATTGGGCCTCGTGAAGAGCTCCGGATCTTTCCACAAACTCATTGAGCTGCTGGAAAGCCAATTTCTCGCCTATTTTGGCCAAAGCAGGAAGGAACGAAATAGGCCGATAGTTGGCCAGCACAGCAGGGTCAGCACCGGCCTTTTTGAGCAGAGGCAGGAGCTTAGCCTGTTTCCACTCGGGAGGCACTGTGGCTGCTTTAAAAGAGAGGCCGACTAAATGTGTCACCTCCTGAGCAACCACATCGGCAACGCCAGCCAGCACCCTTGCCGGACAAGGGTCCGACGGTGATCCAGATTTCAGAGATTTGATCACAGCCAGGGTATCTGTAGTTGTAGGAGGAACAAACTCGGTCATCTTGGCCGATAGACCCCTCAAAGGCGGAGAAAAATCAGACGTGGCATCCGATAGGCTGATGGCAGCAACATTTGACTGAATAGCAGCTATTTTATCTTCGAAGAACATGGACAAACTCTCACACCAAGCCTTTGAAGCTGAAACTATCCGCTGCTCAGCACAAGGGGCAAGAAAGCTATTCACAATCGCAAAAATCTCGCGGCTACTATTATTAGCTTTAGCAATTCGATTGGCGTAGTGGACACCTTTGGCCCTTTTAATACTGGCGTAGTAACTTCTCTGTTCTCTACGTAGAATTACCTTGGCCGAAGGGCAATAGGTTTGACGCCAAGCCCGCTCAAGTTTTTTACAGGTCTGCTTGTGAATACGCAGCTCAGGAGAGAACCAAGGTTTAGAGGGAGTGGAGCGCAATCTGCCACACCTCCCTTTAGAAGAGACCGAAACCCCCGCCACCATCCATTCATTGAAGGTCAACACCGCTTTGGCAAGATCACTGCCCAGCACGGGCCGACTCTCAATCAAGGTGGCCGCTAGAGTCTCATTGTTAATTTTTCTAACACAGACGGTTTTAGCCATCCCAGTGGCGGCACCCAAAGTTGACCACGCAAATCTGATCAACTGATTCTGCCACATTCCCAGATTTATAACATTTCGTGAACCTGGGAATGCATAAGAACCCTACTTCTCCCCAGGGGAGGTGTAATGAGGTGCAATGAGGAGAAATACTTTTCTTTCTACTTGGTTTTTCCTCTTTCAATGCGTGCTGCATTTTACAACACACATAGAAAGAGGAAAACACCTCTTGTTTTTGTGCAGGAAGGTGTCCCTTCCTGCACATAAACAATCATCCCCGCAATGCAGGAACCCTTGCATCATGGTGCAAGGGTGCCAGCATCAGTGCATGGTAGCCAATTGTGAGCTAGCACAGGGGAAAGCATAGTGATTCGTCATATTGTTGTAAATCTGATGCATCCCTATGCTTTGAAAGTAACGCAGCACGGTGTAGCCAAATGGCTTGCGGCACCGTGTTGCATTTCCTTCCTGTAAATAAGGCCCTCTGTATTTAGCCAATCCAACATTCATCTAAGTAATGATCAAATATGAGATATATGCTACCCCTAAATCTTCTTGCAAGATGTACTTGACTCAGGAACGTATTTTCTGTTACTTGCAACTCTGAAGCGTCTCTTTATCCTCAAATATCGCTATTGCTGCTCACAGCAGAAAAACATTTAGCTTGATAGATTTTTACCAGTGCATTAATGGTCTTTGCACCTAGTCTGGAGGCAAAGTTTAACACGAAGGTAACCATCCTGTCCATCGAGTATCTTTTGGCAGCAAACATAGGGGCCCATCAGCATCTATCATCAAATAAAACACCTAAATAGGGGAATTCCTTCACCCTAGTAATCCCATGCAAATCTAATATACATTGATCTTTGTCCGAAGCCCCTGGGACACATAACCTTTATATGCAATTTATTATAGTTAGTGTCTAAATCCAGACTATTCATAAAAGCAACAAGAGAGTTAAGAAGCTGCTGTAACCCAACAGCAGTTCTCACCATCAACACCGCATCGTCGGCACACAATAGGGCGGAGAAAAAGTAAGAGCCCACCTGTGGGATATATTTGCATGCTGAATACAAGGTTGGACCCAAATTATGTATATACAATGTAAACAGGAGTGGTGCTAAACTACACCCCTGTCTCAGCCCTGATGTATCTTGAAAGGGGTGGTACAACTGCCATTCTGATCATATCTTACTATCAGATCCTTGTGTAGTTCATGCAAAAAGTGCACAATATCACTATAAATCAATAAAGCAATCATACATGGGTTTGTAAAGCACAGCTACTCACCCATGAGGGTCTCAAAGCACTGGGGGTTGCGGGGCTGCAGATCCATCTCAGTGCTGGGTTTATTAGAAGAACCAGGTCTTGGGTCCTGGTAACTGTGTGGGTGGAAGGTTTGGGACTTCTAGTGCTACAATTGTTAATGCCCAAATTTAACAGTGGCACATTCCTCGTCAATGGCTACACCCAAGAGCCATTGCAGAGTTACATTTAGAGAAAGATGGAGGATTGTGCTCTCTTGATTTATCAAAATTAATCTGGAATAATCTGAGGTCCTTCCTGCATTGAGACAGCGGTGGGGATTGCCTGAGGTGAAGGAGCATGGTATTCCAGGTCTTGGCGACGAGAAAGGAGAAGGATCTTCCTCCGGTTTCTGGAATTGTGGACCTGTGGGACCATGGCCAGTGACAGTTGGGTGGAGGGGAGTGGTGTGTTGGGTGTGTGGAATGAGAGGCGGTGGTTCGAGTATGCTTGTCCGGCATTGTGAAGGGCCTTGTATGCGGGGTGAGAAGCTTGAAGGTTATACTTCTGTCGACTGGGAGTCAGTGGAGTTCACCCAGGTGTTTTGGGATGTGTCTGCAAAGGGGTCAGCCCTAGTACAGACAAGAAAAATTGTAATGCAGGAATAAATGTATGCAAAGCAAGTGCACATTAATTTTGTATACAACCATCGAAGTTATATTCGTCCTCACTCACATAAACAAATGCCTAAATTCTGCGTGGTGTCACATAACACAAAATAGAAAATATGGGCGCAGCAAACAACATTTCTCCACTTACAAACAATATACCAAAAAACAATTAACATAAATATTTAAATAAATGCATAAAACATGTACCATGAAGCATTGACCCCTAATGGGTCATTTAAAAGTTGCTACTCTACTCTCGGTCTTTCTTTAAATTTAATGATGAGGGCTGTGCTGATCATTTCATGCACAATCCCATTTGGAGATAGCCTTTGAAGTATGTCCTTATTCTTTTGAGTCTGTATACCAATTGTCATTAACTAGGTGGTGTTGAGTTTTTAGAGACTTTTCCAAAGAAGGTATTGATGCGTTTCGGCCTGGAAATGTTGGCCTCTTCAGGACAGACAAAAGACTGAGTACTTCACGTCCCTGTGGAAACACTGATCATTCGAAGGGGCCTGCACGTTGTCAGTTACCAGTTCCAATAATCAGGAAAACCAATCCCCGAATCCATTCAATCAATGGGAACCTTCCCTTCCCATTAAAAGGAGTGATCATTCGAAGGTGCCTGCGCACTGTCAGTTATAAATCCCAAGGAATGGGAGAACAAATCCCCAAATCAATCCAATCAGTGCAAGCCCAATTCGTTGTGTGGTCCAAGTATGTGCTGTACAATTTGAACCTCAACCTTCAAAAGCGGGAAACAATGTGCCGCTTACGTGCCAGTTCCAATGAGACAGTGAGAAAAGACATTTGTGGCTACGGCAGAAGATGTTTAGGACCAGTCTGGCTGTGGCGTTTAGGATGTTCTAGAGCTTCCTGAGGAGTTTCTGTGTGATGCCAGCATAGAGTGGGTTTCGATAGTTGAGTCTGCTGCTGATGAGGGCGTGGGAAACAGTCTTTCGGCATTCGGTGAGGATCTATCTGAAGGTCTTTCGGAGCTGGCTCTGCATTTTGAAGCATGATGACGAGCAAGCATTAATCTGGTGTATCATTGTGAACAAGGAGTCCAGAATGATGCAGAGGTTTTGTGTGTGGTCCATGGGTGTTGGGGGTGCTCCCAGTGCAGCAGGCCACCCGAAGTCATTCCAAGCGGAGGGGATGGATCCCAGGATGAGGACTTCTGTCTTGTCTTAGTTGAGCTTGAGACAGCTGTCTCCCATCCAGTTGGTGACAGCTTTGATCTTTTCATGGAAGTTGTTCTTGGCGACTGTGGGATCATTGGTGAGGGAGAGGATACGCGGGGTGTGGTTGGCGAAGGAGACAATGTTGAGTCCATCGTTCCTGACGATGGCTGCGAATGGGGCCTTGTAGACATTGAAGAGGGTGGGGCTCAGGGAGGAGCCCTGGTGCACTCTGCAGCTGATCTCTGTAGGTTCTGAGAGGTAAGGTGGTAGTCTGATCTGCTGTGTTCAGCCAGTGAGGAAAGAGTGGATTCAGTTCAAAGCTTTGTCATGGTGACAACCGGAGAACGTGTCTGTTTAACGCGAGCAAGTTAGAATAACCCGATCATGTGCATAGGTGTACATACGCGTTACATGTGGTGCAACATGAGTACAAGAAGGATTAAGACTTAAATCACATTTGACTTAAATCATACAAGACTTTGTCACAGCAAATTTTCACGTGAATTGGACCATTTCTTCTTTTGATTTAAGTTTTAATCCTTCTTGTACTCATGTTTCACCACATGTCACTCGTATGTACACGTATGCACATGGTCGGGCGTATTCTAACTTGCTTGAGCTCAACAGACACGTTCTCCGGTTGTCACCATGAGGTTTTTTTGCGTATCATAACATGTTTCAATTCAATTTCGAAATGGGCATTTGTTTTGAAGAGTTCTTCATTTTCTTTGATGTACACTTTATGATGCATGCTGCATCCTTCTGCTAGATACTTTCTCCTAGTTGTTTCTGGAACAGGTTTCTATAGGGTTTCCACTGTTAGTAGGGTGTCGTGTATAGTCACCGCACTATTTTCACTGATGAAGATTTCGCACTTGGTAACATTATGATTTTCCACAATTTTGATTATGTTGTATTATATTGTTCCCAGCCCTGAAGAGTCACAGGTAGCGACCTGTTGACGAAACATGTGTCGGCTGGCGCTGTTTTCTTTTACGAACATTACTTGCATAAAACAACTTTCATGGAACCACCGGTGTCAACCACCTTATAATTTCCTTATACCATATACATATTACCAAGACTTGTCTTGTGTTGGTGAAGAGTTCTTTGCTGTTGTGTGTGCAGACGTTGCTGACGTTGATTCTGTCTTGGAAGACCCTTTTCTTTGTGATTTTGATGAGGTGGTGGTGATGGAGCAAGGATTCAAGAAAATGAAACTTGCTTGGAGCAATCCCTCATTAAAGGTACTAATCGGTAAAAATAGTAAAGAAAACAAAATGAATGTAAGCATGACATTTACATATGGAGAAAGAGCTTTACGTGTGCTTAATTAATAAAGAATAAAATGCAACGCGACTAAAACCTGCTTTACACTGGAAAATGCTTTTGTGCATGTGCAAACCAGAATTACGTAGATAGCAATGTGACTAACCCGTTTGAGAGGGAAAACTGTAATGCATGGGCAGAAGTTACCAATATTAGGTCTTGAAGCACTGCATGCCTGGCATATGCTTGCCTGAATTTAAAGAGAGCTGTTGCTGCTAATGCTTTTCCTTAAACACAGAGAAAATAACATAACTGCTATTGCTGGCTCATCTCGAGGTGCTCCAAAAGCCGGTGAGTCTGCTGCTGTTTCTTTAACAAAAAAAGGTGGAGAGCAATCCAGCAGGAGTATAACACAAACTTTGCCAGTTCTTTTTGAAAAGCAAGCGGCAAAAAAAGCTCTTGTTCAGTGCTCGCCGGTGACCTCCCGAGATGCCTCGCTAGTAATTTCTCAAGCTGAATCAGAATGCCATTCCCAAATTAATCATTCAAATGGTGTTTTATCCTCTGCTTTAGAGGGCATAGAAGGTTTAAATGGGCATCTTCAAGTTTCTGGGGAGACTGGGGACAACGAACCTGGTACTGAAACAATTACAGAATCGAATACAGCCCCAGACCTAATTTCTGAAACAGAGTCCAGGTCAGATATTGACACATTAACAAACGGCATTGTGGGACATGTAGTACCCATTGAATCTAATGGGGTTCCTGGAATTGAAATTTCTACCAAAAACTTGACTATATCTGAAGGGAATTTAACTAACTTAATGGTAGAATCTAGCGTTCTTTATGAAATTGATGAAACTTCAAATCATGAGACTGTACAGCAGGTCAATGAAAAATTTTATTCTATGTCTGATTTAACTTCTGATGAAAGCCTGGATAAAGATTGGGCTGATTATCCTGTTGAAGACTGTAGTGTCGAAGAGGAAGAAGATGATGGGGTCAGTGAGACCTCGCCCGGTTTAACTATTACAGTCAAGAAACACCGGTTGAGAAAATTACCGGCTTCAAGAAGCAAATCCAACAATTTGGAAGATCATCAATCGGCACAACCATGCTCCATAAATGTACAAGTACTTTCTGAAACAACTAACTCTATTCTTGATCCAGAGGTGACTCTTTCTATGATATATCAGACTATGCTGGCACATCGGTCTGATACTAAAACTGAGATTGCTCGTGCTCAAGCCACATGCCAAAAGGTTAAAAACGCTGTTTGTCGCATTACTAAAATATGTACCGATATGTCGGTAAGGGTCTCAGAGGCTGAAAATAGAATATCCACCTTAGAGGATGAAGTTGCTGCTCAAAAAAATGAACTTACACAAGTTAAAGCACAACGAGATGACATTAGTTTTAAACTCACTGAGCTTGAAAATCAGTCTCGGAGGAATAATCTACGAGTCCTAGGGGTTCCAGAAAATTTAGGTGGATCTGATGTTCGGAAATTTATTTGCGACCTTTTTTCTTCAGCGTTTCCTGAACTTACTTCTTGGGACTGGCCCGTGGTAATCGAACGTGCTCATTGTTTTCCTTTTTCTATTAAATCAAAATCAAAAGAAGGCGATTACCCACGAGCGATTTTGGTTAGATTTAACAATTTTTGGGCTAGAGAAGCTGTCTTTGATTTAGCTAGACCAGATAAAAACGTTCTGCAAAGGGGTGCAGCTTTTTCGTTAGACCTGACTTTTGTCAGGCAACCGTGTCTAAACGATGGCATCTTAGGCAGTTGATCCCTGGATTTCAGGAAAAGGGTGCCATAGTTTATCTTCAGAATCCAGCCAAACTTAAAGTTATTGTGAAAGGACAAACGAGATTTTTTGTATCTGAAATTGTCGCTAAAGAATACCTAGCTTCTTTATGATTAATTGTTAAAATGCATAGTAATGCGTAAATGTATAGTAATGTATAGCTTCATGCTTAGTGCAATTAACTTTGATGATACTATGACATTATGATGATTTGATCTCACAGTTTGGTTCTAGCTGTCAATCTGTGTGTTTGTTTTTCTTTGCCTGAAATTTTTCTTTTTTTTTTCTTTCTTCAAGCCAGTTGGGAGCTGGGGGGGAAGGCACTCGTGATCCCAGGGACTGTCTGTCCCTGTGCCTCATAAGGTGGGTTGGGGGTGTGGGCGGGGTAGTAGGGTGGTTGGGGATAGAGGGGGGGGTGCTGGTGGTGGGGGTGTAAATCAACAGCAGTCGGAACTGAGCAAGGCTTTCTTATTACGGTACTTATTTGGTATGGCTTTCTTTTTTTTCTAGATAGTTTAGTCTGTCTTAGCAAAAGCTTTGATAGTAGGATAGCAAGGAGATGTTTATTGATTAAATTTTCATATGGCAAGAACAGGAGATGTCTGGGTCCGGGTGATAATTTGTTACGTTTAACCGCTACCTTTTCTGATGGGTAGGGAAATTAGAATCTGTACCTTTAACGTTAATGGTCTCAATGATGGCAAAAAAAGGGGTATTCTAGCCAAGATGATATATCTGCTACAAATTGATATTCTTTGCCTTCAAGAAACGCATGTTTCTTGGGAAAAAAGAGATGTTTTAAAGAATTTGGGATTAGACCTATTAATCTGCTCTAAACAGACAGGAATTAAACGAGGAGTAGCTATACTTATGAGGCGGAATCTAGGTATTGCTCTTAAGACATCAGCCGACAAATGGGGTAGGTGGGCTTTGGCCGAAATTTTAGTGTTTCAGAATAAGATTAAGATCTATTCGGTATATGGTCCTAATCTGGACGATTCCGAGTTGTTTAATTCTTTAAATCAGGAGCTTGCATTATGTAATATTCCCATTATTTCCAGCGGAGATTTAAACATTCATTTGGAAGCTAGCCTTAATATTAGAAAAATATGAGTTATGTAGGCCTTAAACCACGAACGTTTAAGGCTTTAAGGTCCTTGGTAAGACAACGGCCTTTCTGATGCGTGGCATAACTTACATTCCGCAGTTCCTGGGTATAGCTTTTTCTCTGCCCCACATAGGAAATTCGTTCGTCTCGATTATTTCTTTCTCTCCCAGTTCTTTTCTGATAAATATAAAATACAAGTTCTTCCTAAATTGCTGTCAGACCATAACCCCGTTCTTCTAAATCTTAATTTGCCATCTATCGGGCTATGCCCGCAATCAACCTGGTCATTTCAGAGGAACTTGTTGCTACAACAAGATCATATACTCTTCATGACAAACATTATCCAAGATTTCTTTCAGATTAAAAATGAAACGGCATCCATTCCAATAGTTTGGGATACATTTAAAACTATTATAAGAGGCGAAACATTAAAGTACTCGAATTTTCAACAGAAATGCAATCGGGATAAATTTAAAAAAGATTGTGATATGGTCCTAGAAGCAGAATTACAATTAGCAGAAAATATTAAAAATAACAAAAATGTAGAAGAATCCCAAATTGACTTATCTATTAAACGTAGTCAAGTTTATTCCCATATTGCTGATCAGGTAGCTTTAGGTTTTTCCCAATATCGCACAGAAAGCTATGAATTGAGCGAACAAACAGGGAAAGTTCTGGCCCAAAGACTTCGTCAACGCGCAATGACTAACGAGATTTTTAAAAATGTTGATCTCAATGGAAATGCGAAAACCTCGAAGGGCGACATATTAGTAGCATTTAATTAATTTTACAAAATACTATATCATCAAGCTGACCAACCATTAGAGCCAGATATCGAACAATACCTTGAAGAAATTCATAAAACTGAACTATCGATAGAACAGAAAGAGATACTTAGCGCCCCAGTCATTTTGGAAGAAATTGAAACCGCCATTCTTAGCTTAGCTGCCGGCAAAGCAATGGGACCAGATCAAGTTCCATTAGAATTTTATCGGGTTTTTATGAATGTCCTGAAGCCAGAACTGATTAAGATTTTTCAGCCTGCTTTCGCGGGCCATCCACCAGCATCATGGTCGTCTGCTACAATAATTATCTTTAAAAAGAAAGGTAAAAACAGTGAAGAGTAAGGTTCATATAGACCTATCTCTCTTATAACGGCCGACAGTAAAATTTTCTCTAAGATTTTGGCCAATAGATTAAATACTTTAATGCCAGCCTTGGTTTTTATTAGACAACATGGCTTTGTTTCTAAAAGAGACACTACCGATCATGTCAAAAAAATAATATCCTTGCTGGATTGGGCCCAGGCCTCAAAATCTCCTGCTGCGGTGGCCCTGTTGGACACTGAAAAAGCGTTCGCAGGGTCACCTGGGGGTTCCTGTGGTCGGATCTAACCTGGATGGTATTTCCACATTTATATATTACTGCAGTAAAAGCTCTTTATTCCCACCCTAAAGCAGTTATTAGGGTAACAGATACTCATTCTGAAGGGTTTTCCATAACAAGGGGGACAAGGCAAGGCTGTCCTTGCTCCCCCCTATTATTTGCCTTATATCTAGAACCTTATCTTCGTAAATTATGTACTGCAACAGACATCATTCCTGTAACAATTGGTAAGAATCGTTTTAAAGTATTTGCTTATGCAGATGATGTTGCTATTACCACCATTGATATTAGACGGGCACTCCCAAAAATAATTAGTTTAGCTGAAGAATTCGGAGCACTCTCTGGCTAAAAATTAAATATAACCAAAACTCAACTGATTCATTCCGAATGGGGGCGACCCAATGAAATAGCTTTTGCTTCACAAGCCCAATATTTGGGGATAACCATCTCCCCTAAGATCGATGATATTATACGCCTCAACATTGAGCCTGTCTTAACATCCTCAAATAAGGTGCTAGAAAGGTTAAATAATTTACATTTTTCTTTGTTTGGTCGTGTTAATATTATTAAAATGTTAATTTTTCCGAAGTTTTTAAATTTATTTCGAACAATACCTCTATTATTTTCGTCATTCTATTTTACCCAAAAATTGATAGAATGGTATCCAGGTTCCTTTGGGGCTATCATCGTTCTAGGCGCGCTCTAAAATGGTGTACTCTGCCAAGAACAAGAGGTGGCTGGAGAGTTCCTAATTTTCGGTTGTATTATTGGCTTATTTTTTTAAGACATATGGATATACTACTTTTTAGGGATGTCATCATTGAGGAATCAGTATATCTGTCAGTTTATGATTTATTGCTAGGGGAAGAAGTAACACAATGTTTAGTAAAAATCATAGAACCCAGTTACTATAAAAAAAAACTAAATTTAAAATAGTATTAGCAGCATTTACTGTTTGGCAGCAAATTAGGAGGAAAATAGTATGCTTAAAACAAATTCATTATTATTCTCCTATTTTTAATAATCATAGTTTACCAGCAGTTTTTCATGACCAAATTATTAAAAGATGGTTTCAATCTGGAATTTACGTACTAGGAGACTTATACCAAGACTCTAAATTTATTTCATTTTCAGATCTCCAAGTTAAATATGGTTTATCTAAATATGATTTTTTCAAATACCTCCAGATACGGAGCTTTTTAGAATCTAAAGGCCTTTTAGATCATAGTTCTATGAATAAAAATTCTATTCTAGAAATTAGTAAAAAAACTAAAAAAATAGGTCTAGTTTACGCTACTGCTATAAATCAATTAGAAGATGATATTTTGTTAGTAGAGAGCAAATGGCAAAGGAAATTTGAAATCGAAAATGTCGACATAGAAAGATCTATCGATTTATCAATTAAGATTCTTTTTAATGGCTCACTTCAAAGCCAATATTATATGTCAATTTTTGATTTGTATTATTCCCCAATTAAAATAGCGAGATGGAAAACAGGTACTGGCGATAGCTGCAACCGATGTGATGAGACCGGGGCTGATTCTGTTCACATGTTTTTTAAATGTATGAAACTCTCCCAGTTTACTGCTGATATAGAATCTTTCATTAATAATAGCCTAGGAATTGATGTAAAGCTAACCCCTGAATTAGTAATCCTAGGCATTCAAACGGATCACATCGGTATTAGATCTACAGCTGAAGAAGCCTTCTTGTTTATCTGTATGTCAATTTTTCGTTTCTGTATTACTTCCAGATGGATTGATATTGAACCCCCAAGTTTTTATCATTGACGATCTAAATTGCTCTCTATATATCGATTAGAAATGGCAATGTATAAACTTAAAGGGATAAAAAAAAAAGGACAAAAGGTAAACAAATATGGGATTTTATAACTAATTGGGTTTAATATAACTTAATTACCTTATACGATATTGTGTCCCTTCTAAGAAGTATTATTTATTATGTGATGTCCTATCTTTTTCTTGGCCAATGATATCTTTCTTTCATCTTTGTCTGATTGTGATATTTACTTTGTTCATTGTCTGGCTGACTGTTGAAACAAATGCTTAATAAAAAAAAAAAAAAAAAGTGTCACAGGTAGCGACCTGTTGACGAAACACGTGTCGGCTGGCGCTGTTTTCTTTTACGAACATTACTTGCATAAAACAACTTTCATGGAACCACCGGTGTCAACCACCTTATAATTTCCTTATACCATATACATATTACCAAGACTTGTCTTGTGATGGTGAAGAGTTCTTTGCTGTTGTGTGTGCTGACGTTGCTGACGTTGATTCTGTCTTGGAGGACCCTTTTCTTTGTGGTTTTGATGAGGTGGTGGTGATGGAGCAAGGATTCAAGAAAATGAAACTTGCTTGGAGCAATCCCTCATTAACAGTACTAATCGGTAAAAATAGTAAAGAAAACAAAATGAATGTAAGCATGACATTTACATATGGAGAAAGAGCTTTAGGTGTGCTTAATTAATAAAGAATAAAATGCAACGCGACTAAAACCTGCTTTACACTGGAAAATGCTTTTGCGCATGTGCAAACCAGAATTACGTAGATAGCAATGTGACTAACCCGTTTGAGAGGGAAAACTCTAATGCATGGGCAGAAGTTACTAATATTAGGTCTTGAAGCACTGCGTGCCTGGCATATGCTTGCCTGAATTTAAAGAGAGCTGTTACTGCTAATGCTTTTCCTTAAACACAGAGAAACTAACATGGGATAGAGTAGAAGTGGGTGGTGAACAGTGAAAATCACATATTTGAGAAATTAACATTTGTTTATGATTCCTTTATTAATAGTGTACATTCGGGACTAATGTGGCATGCAAGAGAAAAATATGGGGATGAAAATGGCGGCAAGCTAACCATGCGCAGTGGAATCATCATATGACCCGCTGACCGTGTCGCTGACAGACTGCCAAGAGTCAAGTACGATAGCTGTGTGAAACCTCTTCTCGACTGTGAAACTGCAGTCAGGATGTATCTGATTTGCAACATTAAATATATGGGAAAGGAAATAAGACAGAATAATAAATGAGCTAAAGGGAAAGGGTTTATTAGACAAATGAGTTTATTAAGAAATTAAACATGTCAGCATGAGGTGATGACAACTCCCCTGGCCAATCAAGTTCGTACTTCATCAAAATTAGCAACTTTTGAGGGTGAGACATGCAGAACTAACGATTATAACTAGAGTGACTTAAATTATTAGTTATCGACATTACTGCAAGGGAGAGAGAGAGAGAGAGAGAGAGAGAAAGGCGAGAGCTGCTGCTAGTAAGGAAAGAAGAGAATAGACTGGGAAGATTCACCTCTGAAAGACAACCTGATTAGATTGAAGATTCCGGAAGAATATCGAAGAGGGAGAGAGTGTGAGAGAGGGATGCAACCTGGTGCATCGGGTCTGTAGAGAAGATTAGTAAGTATTGCCCTATCCTAATCCTGTCCTATAGTCTTTGTCTCATGATTCTTAATCAGGGGGACCTCCACCAGTCCTTTGGCCAGAGGGCTGGTTTTCCCGTTATCACCCTTGGGTAACTATTATTCTGTCTTCAATTTGCATATCTTTTGCAAATGAATGATTTATTATTCCTTTTGTCTCTTCATCTATCCACTCTTGATTTGTTGAATGATTCTGTGAATTAATATATTGCTATATTCATTTTCTCTCCCATGAAAGTTGATGGAGTTTGCTGTGTGAATTTTTACTAAATGAGAGTTCATTTATGACTGAAATTTAGATAACATTAATTGAATCTTACACAGAGTCTGTGGTTATTTAACTAAGATTTGTAAGTTAGTTAGTTAATTGTTAATATCACCATAAATTACTCAACTAATGGTCCATCGACCAAAGGAAGAGTGTTGATCTGTGGAGATTAGTTAGACATTTAATAACATTTCTCAGGAATAGATTTGAGTCTGCAGTGAGTTAACTAATCAAGATCAAAGTGAATTACATAACTTGACCCCCAGCGAAACAGCCAGGAGACTTGAATGTGTATGTGGGCCCATTTTGAATTTTGGTTGACTGTGAAGTGTTTATCCCTGGCCTTTCGCTGGATCCGTTTTCTGGTAATGGAGCGATGGTTATGATTGATTAGTTTGGTGATTATTGATTATTAGTTATTGATTATTGACTATATGTTTAACACTAAGAGTTAGCGTTGCATTCTATGTTGTCTGGAAGTACATGTACAGAGATACCTGGGAATCCTGGGAACGGAATTTAGTGTAGTAAGGAAATCACGCAGCAGAAGGTTACTCGTCTGTTGTCATAATACCTAAAAGCTACGCAGGGCTGTAGGTGTTATTTTAGGGACTATATCGTATAAGAGTAGAGTGTGAATGACAGCAGAGGACACGCCTGTGAAAGTTTGGTCTTACCCAAAGGTGGAGTATCCCTAGAGGAGTAAGTAGCAAAAAAAGTACAAAGTTCCCCAGGGGAAGGATAGACTGTATGCGTGTTATAGGGAGGAGAGCAAAGGCAGGGAACCGGATGTTCCCTTGTTGGAACTAGAAGACCTCACACACCCAGTTAGTTAGGTGTCATGCTTCATCATTGGTCTCCTGCTCCTCGTCAGACTGGCGCTGCAATGTCCGACGGGCGCCAAAAGGCGCTCTTTGTTGGAGTTCTTTTGTTCCAGCCAATGGTTGAGTGCGTGTGAGGGGTCTGGTGAAGGTGTAGTCGTGAGGGAGTGGTGATAATAAAAGAAGGTGGGTCAGTCCACAAGGGTCTTTATTCACGTGGCTGACTCCCTTGGTTAAAAAAGGGTGGGAGGGGAGATAGGGACTGTAAGGGGCACAGTAAACTACCTCAACCCTCAAATAGGTCGACATGTTTCTTGCCCAACTGGCAATTCTTCAGGACCTCGAGTGCTAAGTACTACACAGTGAGAAAACAACAAAAGGAAAAAGATACAACCTCTGTGGGTCAGTAAAAAGGCAGGCCAGGTGGTCCTGCTCTAGCGGGGAGACCTACAAGAAAGGCGTAGACATAAGCCGAGCATTTAGATAATGGCATTATCTCAACAACACTAGATCACCGCAGTTCTCCATAATACACACATACAACTAGTTTTAAAGAAGAAATGTATCAAGCAATACATTTGGTGGGCATCTCAAACGGGTATGTCCATTGCCACATCTATACAGTATGACAGTATAGAACCAATTAAAAACAATTAAAAATGAAATATGAAGATGTCACAAGCTGTCAAACGGTAGAGGTTACAGGGGCTGATCCTTACCCTAGGAGTGTCCCTAGTAGGCCCCGCAGTCTGTTCCCGTGGGGCAGCTCAATAAGGTAAGGTACCTGTAAGAGAGAGAGAGACACACACGCATGTATCATGCGCTGAGTGTCAGTTTTCGAGGTGGGGGAGAACAACAAAGTTCAGACAGCCAGCTGTGAGGCGGTAGATATGGGAATGCCTCATAGTTGACGGAAGTTGGCTCGTTGATGTACCTGTCACCGCCTCCAAAATCGTAACGAGTCAAGCCCACGCCTCCAGGAGATCTCAAGTGGTCGGCGTGTATGGCAACCCCTGTCACGTCGATAGGCGGACACTCGGGGGATGAGAGGAGGCATAACCTGCGTTCGCAAGAACGTATACCAGCAACCTTTCGCGACACACACACACCAACGCATGCGCAGAGGGGACTGCCGAGGACCATGCCCACTAGCGGAGTCCTCACTGCGGAAGTACGGGACATCCTATTTAGTCCCGGCTGTTTTGTTACGTCGGCACCAGCTGTTCCGCGCTACCGTCGGAGCGCTCAGCGTGTGGGTAGGTTATCGAACCCTGGCAGCTCACGCTACAGGTAAGCGGTGTGCTCGTGTGTGAACGACAAGTTTGTTGTTAAGATCTAGGTATTCTCCACATCTTGCTGGTGGTATTTTGCCACTAACCTCGGGGGTCTTCGCGAGTAATCCCCATGTCCTCGTAGATACCGGTTCCAGATGTGGCGGTGTGTACTTTTGGCTCCCCATGAGTGTCGTGGTACGGGTCTCGGGGGTTTGTTTGTTTGGGGAACTAGGACTCGTATTTTGCATCACCTCGCTGCCCTCCCAGGGTGACGATGGCACCTCCTGCTCCACGCAGGTTATGCCTCCTCTCATCCCCCGAGTGTCCCCCTATCGACGTGACAGGGGTTGCCATACACGCCGACCACTTGAGATCTCCTGGAGGCGTGGGCTTGACTCGTTACGATTTTGGAGGCGGTGACAGGTACATCAACGAGCCAACTTCCGTCAACTATGAGGCATTCCCATATCTACCGCCTCACAGCTGGATGTCTGAACATTGTGTGTCTCTCTCACCTCGAAAACTGACACTCGGCGCACGATATATGCGTGTGTGTCTCTCTCTCTCTTACAGGTACCTTACCTTATTGAGCAGCCCCACGGGAACAGACTGCGGGGCCTACTAGGGACACTCCTAGGTTAAGGATCAGCCCCTGTAACCTCTACCGTTTGACAGCTTGTGACATCTTCATATTTCATTTTTAATTGTTTTTGATTGGTTCTATACTGTCATACTGTATAGATGTGGCCATGGACATACGCGTTTTAGATGCCCACCAAATGTATTGCTTGATACATTTCTTCTTTAAAACTAGTTGTATGTGTGTATTATGGAGAACTGCGGTGATCTAGTGTTGTTGAGATAATGCCATTATCTAAATGCTCGGCTTATGTCTACGCCTTTCTTCTTGGTCTCCCCGCTAGAGCAGGACCACCTGGCCTGCCTTTTTACTGACCCAGAGAGGTTGTATCTTTTTCCTTTTGTTGTTTTCTCACTGTGTAGTACTTAGCACTCGAGGTCCTGAAGAATTGCCAGTTGGGCAAGAAACATGTCGACCTATTTGAGGGTTGAGGTAGTTTACTGTGCCCCTTACAGTCCCTATCTCCCCTCCCACCCTTTTTAACCAAGGGAGTCAGCCACGTGAATAACGACCCTTGTGGACTGACCCACCTTCTTTTATTATCACCACTCCCTCACGACTACACCTTCACTAGACCCCTCACACGCACTCAACCATTGGCTGGAACAAAAGAACTCCAACAAAGAGCGCCTTTTGGCGCCCGTCGGACATTGCAGCGCCAGTCTGACGAGGAGCAGGAGACCAATGATGAAGCATGACACCTAACTAACTGGGTGTGTGAGGTATTCTAGTTCCAACAAGGGAACATCCGGTTCCCTGCCTTTGCTCTCCTCCCTATAACACGCATACAGTCTACCCTTCCCCTGGGGAACTTTGTACTTTTTTTGCTACTTGGTTTACTGGACATATACACTGGACCCCGTTAAGTATTGTCCACAGGTGGTTCCCACTATTGTATTGTATCCCTAGAGGAGTAACAGGTCCTCCTCCAGCCTATGTGAAGGGTAAACAGCGGTTTTAACTCGTAGTGACAGGAAGAATTTTCTCTTTGAAGCGAGGGAAAAAACTATCTTTGGTTTAGCAGAGCAGACAGAGTAGCGCTGTTTTTAAGTTGTTACTAACAAGAAATTAATAAAGAAAAGTTAGAAAATACATTGTCATATTACCTTGAGAAGGGAGGGTCAGTAGCAGGAGTCATACAAACGTCACAGAGAGCTGCGCTGGTATTGGTTGAAGCTGTTCAGTGACTAAATATCGAGGTACCGAATATCGACTGTCCAAAATATCGACTCCAAAATATCAAGGGACAGAATATAGAATGCCTCTCTACAAACAGGTAAGTACTAAAATATCGATTAAAAAATATAGAAAGTTAAAATATAGTTAACAAAAATATCACAGATACTCCACGGAAAGGCATGCATAGAATGCCTATGCGGGCCCTTTGCAGACCCCCAGGGGATGGAGGGTGGGTGGCTGCACTTGGGGGGTACCCATGGTACCCACTGACATTTGCATGCACAAGAAGGCAGGCACCACAAGGTGCCTGTCACATTGTGCATGCAAATGTATAACTTGCCCTTTTAACATTGTGGTAGGTGCTGAATACAGCACCGCCTGCCACAATGTTAAATATACAGGATGCGACCACCATGGTGGCGGTCGCATCCTAATAGGCACAGCGGGACCGCCACACCTCTTGCGGTCGGTCCTGTTTACCGTTACGGTGGCGGGCGGTCATAACCGGGCCGTAAACATATATAATTTACTATTCCCACTCCAAACTCTATTAACTCAGGGAAGGTGCTGGACACTAAACCTATTTAGTTAACTATTCCCACTCCACGCTAGAGAAAGTCAGGGAAGGTGCTGGACAATAAACATATATCATTTACTATTCCCACTCCAAAATAGAAAAAGTCAGGGATGGTGCTGGACACTAAACATATATAATTTACTATTCCCGCTCCAAACTATATCAACTCAGGGAAGGTGCGGGACACAAAACATGTATAATTTACTATTCCCACTCCAAAAAAGAAAAAAGTCAGGGATGGTGCTTGACACTAAACATATATAGTTTACTATTTCCACTCCAAACTATATTAACTCAGGGAAGGTGTTGGCCACTAAACATATATAATTTACTATTCCAATTCCAAACTATAAAAAGTCAGGGAAGGTGCTGGCCACTAAACATATTTAATTTAAAATTCCCACTCCAAACTATATTTACTCAAGGAAGGTGCTGGAAACTCATATATAATTTACTATCACCACTCCAAACTATAAAAGTCATGGAAGGTGCTGGACACTAAACATATATAATTTACTATTTCCACTCGAAACTGTATCAACTCAGAGAAGGTCCTTTACATTAAAGATATATAATTTACTATTCCCACCCCAAACTATGTTAACTCAAGGAAAATGCAAAACAATATACTCATAAAATGTTATATTCCAAAAGGAATTACATAAACACATATAAAATAATACACAATATACATATACATTAACCTATTCCCAATAATAAAAACATATCCAAATAAAAGTTATGAGATTTTTTTAATTATTGTAATCAATGTTCTTGTATTTATGAATTAAATTATATTTAAAAAAAGTAATAAAGAAAATTAAATCTAATTATTAATATTATATACCAATATTAAACATAAGTGTATAACATTAATATTTTCAAAATCAAACATTAAACATCTTCAAAATGTACAATGTATTAATTATTTTAATGAATGTTACATTTTTTTAATAATATAATTACAATAATACCATCTCAAAACACCTCTACATTGAATATTAATTAATTTATTTAGGATTTTTGATTTTCACTACTATAATACCATAGAAAAAACAAAAATCCAAATGTTCTTATTTTTTTGAGATTTTCACTTTTTCTCCAAAAAATATTTACACATTACCCCACAAAATTATCTGCAAATTTAACCCATTTTCACCAATAATAAAAAAAATATTTTGTACATTTTTTATTTTTTTATTTACATTTTTTAAAAAATCCTATAAAACATATACAATTTATTTAAAAAAAGTATTAATACATTTACAAATATGTACTAAAATAAAAATGTAACAACCTTTACAAAATTGAAATTTTTTAACAACGACATTTTGTCCTACTCACTAAATCGATATTTTGACATCGATATACACAATAATATTTTAGACTTTCGACATTTTAAACTCAACATTATAGCACAACGATATTTAAAACTCAATATTATGTCTGCTTTCCACAATTACAGGCCCATTTTTTCCGTACTTCCATTCTTTGCAAATATTATAGAAAAATAAGATACTATTCAACTCTCAGCCTATATTGAAGGCAACAATTTTTTAGATAAAAACCAATTTGGTTTGTATTCAGTATACAGCACAGATGTTCATTAATATTTATACCTCCCTACTGTGAAAACTTGCAAAGCTTTGCCTCTTCTTAATGTCACATGTAGACGACACACAAATTGTCATCTCCATAGTTGATGAATCATTGACAGAAGATCATATTCATGCATGTCTAGTTTCAGCAGCTCATTAGAGGTGCATGGACTCCCTAAAGTTAAAAGGGAATAAAGCAGAACTCCTTACCTTTGGTTCTATTTCCCTCCCCCAAACACCCAAAATGGTGGCCAAAAGAGCTGGGAAGTCTCCTACTATTACTCAGGCTTACATTTGAGCAATAAATCAATGCGGTTTCAGCATGATGATTTTTTTACTTGCAGATGATTCACAAAGTTCTCCCTCTTTTGCAGATGTATGCTCACCGGCTGGTTGTCCAGGCAGCAATAGTCTCTCAATTTGAAATGTCGCCTACCTTCAAAATCCTTCTGTTGTGTGTCGATTTAGATACGGTGTACAGGTTTCCCGATATATGTCCTTATATAGGCACAATTCGAATTGCCCATATTTAGGCATAGAAATCCTACCCTTTTTTATGCATTTTCTATGCTAACCAAATACAGGCATGGTCACCTACATCCGTCCATCCACGTCACAACGAGTTCTTGGAAAACCAGATTCTTAAGCCTTTAGTACTTCCCCTTGCTTGGATTATTGATTTCTCCAAGAACTCATTTATTATACACGAACATCTATTCCTTAGGGGTTCATTCATGACGTTCCTCTACCCGACTTTTCTGTCAATACTGGCATTCCTAAACACCTTCAAGGTATAAATATACCTTCACTTGCCAAGGCAAAGCACTGTACGGCACAGCTCGGCTGCATACTTGCACGACACGGTTTGCCACGGCAAGTTCGGAAGGAGGTTGAGTCCCTGAATGACGCACTGACCAGACGCTGTCATCCTCCTTGCCGAGATTCTAGCTCCAGTGTTTCTGACTCCCCTTGCGGGGTGTTAGAGATCGAGACCCGGAAAGAGATTCCAACCTCTCTCATTCTAAGGTATGGAGCAGACTAGAACCTAGAGGACTTTTGGAAAATCTTGACAAAACCAATCTAAACTATAGCTGAACTAGACTATAGAAAAACAGCACCTACTTCTTACCTCGTACTACACATAGGTTAGGTACACTGGGGTAGAACTAGCTAGAAGTACCATATGAGTATTCACATTTTAGCCTGTGTTATTTATGTATGAATTTTTATGAATATATGTCATAGCTACAAACCATGCTATTGCAGTATTATTTTATCTTACTGCTAACGCTGTACGTATTATACTTCACATTCTGTCTTGCGATTGTAGCAGTTCATATCTATTGCATGAGAAATAAGGCTGTTCAATAAACCCTTTTTATTGAAACGCCCGTCTATCTATTTCTGTGTAACTCAGTAGAAACGAAGCATGCACGATTGACTGAGTGAAACTGTTATCTATTGTTTCCACAATTCTGAGACTGTTCTGATTCTAAAGGGAAACAAAGTTGTCATGTTTATGCGGTTGTCAGAAACTAATCCCTTCTTGTTCATTCGAGTAGTTTCTAGTGACCTCTGAGTTAGCTGACACACACAAGTAATTAAGTTTAATGTACTCGATAGAGACATACTGACCTCAGTCCTATGTAAAACTTATAGTGTATATTATTCCAATGCACAGAGCCTATCAGGGATATAGGAACTACACTACACTTGGCTCATTTTGAATAGTTTCAAAACTTTGAGGTTGGAGTTTTGGCTGGCCAGAAACATAGCAGCACAGTTGGATAGTCCCATGGAGCCTTACATTGGCTTCTGATGAGCAATCTGTAATATATCGGTATTTATGACATAAAGATCCTATGTAGTTTGAAATGTTCTGATGTCACTTTCAGAATCTGTGAACCAGCAAGGCAGTTGGAAAAGTGAGGACTAGTCAGCGGTTGAAGTGGCTGGTTGGGTCCTTTCTTGTGGAGAATAAACCGCACTTGCTTTCACTTTACCACTGCAGTCTTTATTTCAAAGCACCCTTGTCTCACTGACGACTGGGCTGGGATGCTGAAGAAAGCTTTCAACACCATGAAGCTTGATGGCATCTGGATTTATTTGAGTCTTTCTTTGGCTCATTTGAACCTCATCACGGAAGGATGAATCAGTTTTCCATGTAGCTGTTGGAAATGGTAGCTAAGGGACAATTCAAATTTGTTGTATGCGGTTGGAAGAGAGTGCTGATTTTCGTGTTTGTGATTCAGAATACTGATGTTGAATGATACTTTTGCAGGAGAATTCCCGCCCTCCGATACAGGTTTGGAGGTCTGGAGACTGGTACCTCCATGTGCCATTAGAAAATAGTGGATTTCTTTGGGTCATTGAGGTCATCAGGGAATGTTGATATCCAAGGAGAGACTTAGGTTGCCTTATTGGTGACCAGGAGTAGATCTGTAGTTGACAAACAGATAAGGGAATGTATGCAATGTGCATTAAGTGAAAAGACCATGATGCCTAGAGGACAACCCATGGTGGTAAAAGACAGAACAGGTTACCCCTGGGAGGAAGTTGCATTAGATATGTTTTATCCTTTACATGGAGAAGTGTATGACAGTGTTTTAGTGGTTTTGATGGATATGTACTCAAAATAACCAGAAATTGTTTTTACGAAAGGTTTTGAGACTTAACATGTGATGGGAATTTTTAAGGATATATTCTGTACAGAGGGTATACTGAAAGTATTACTCACTGATAATTGAGTGCAGTTGGTATCAAAAGCATTGGAAAAGCTTTTGAGGTAGTATGATGTAAAATAAAAGAAGTGAACACTTATCATTCCAAAACCAATGGATTGGTGGAGTATTTCAAAAGTGTTTTGAAAGAAACTATACATGTGGCTAAAGACAATGAACTGATGTTGAAGGAATATATTTTCAAGAGAGTTTATTTTTATATTGTGCTTTTATGTGTACTGTGGTACCCGAATAAAGATTGACTGACTGAAGAGAGTTGAAGGATTTAATTACTCCGCACTCTACTGTGCTGAAAACTCCATTGAAGTTCTTTCATGGGAGACAACTGAATACTCTGGGTAAATGCTCACCTGTCTTTTCTAACTTCAATTTCTCAGGAATATGATTTTTGAGTAGATTATAATTTTTTGTGGTGTTCCTTGAGAGTTGGTTTTGTCTGATATGATTCATGATCTTGGCATAGAACCCGTGGGGGTCTGATTTACTTGTTGGGCATCCTTGGTAAAAAGTATGAGCCGAACACTCAGCATAATAATCAATGTCAACTACTGAAGCTATCAACTGCATTAAAACACTGTCCAGACAACAGAGAGGGGCCATGACAGGTTAGCTCAGTTTTCTAAGGGAATCCTTCAAAAACTGAAATTCTGTTTCCGCTCATAAAGACCTGCAATCTGACATTTCCAGTGAGGATAAGAGAACTAAAAGCAGATGGCATGAACGTTCCCGCCCACTGTCATTTCGGCAGGATCATTCACAAAATCTCTTGGATTCTAGCTCTGTACCATTTTCAACAAAAACCTTTTTGAAATAAAACCATCTCCACTGAAGGATGTTCAGTCATTCTTGCCTATCTAGTTCTGGGTATTTACTGAAAAAATCCAAGAACATGACCTCTGACTGTCCTCCACGAACATACTCTTGCTCCTTTGAAGGCTATATAGCAGTATTTCAGCAAGTAACATATCTGACACATTAGGTTTTGATTACAGATGGAGGCAGGAAACCTGTGTGCATGGTTGACACAGGTGGCAGTGTACCCTTTTTGAGTTATTTTAAGATACATAAATATCTCTAGATTATGGAATAGAGCCATACAGAAATTAAAATTGCAAAGGCCCAGGTCAGCCCTTTTTGTGCAGTGCAGTTTTCCATCAAAACCATTTTTAAAAGAAGAAGCCAAGCAAGAGGACTTCCTTTTCCATCATCCACCTGTACAGGAAGTAACATCATTGAATTTCACATCATCCATCTGGACAGTAAGTGAAATTTCAGGCTTGACAGCCAAAACCGTCTTTAAAAGAAGAAGCCTATCAAGAGGACTTCATTCACCATTACCCATCAGCACAGGTAATGACATTATGGTACCCTGGACTCCTCCTTCCTCCAGGACCTGCTTAATGACAGCTGCAACACAGGTACTCCAAAGACAAGGCAGTCTGTGCCCGTTCGCCCTTGGATCGCGCCCATCACTAGGAACCCTACTCCACTGCCCGGCCATACCCTGCAGCACTCCTTAGATCACTAGACCCGGACACAGTTCCCCCAACTGCTTGCATGCTGCTCTGCACCTCACACCACGGTAGAAGCTGTCATCTGTACCCAATACTGTTTCTCCAGCAGCCACCCACCCACACCCCTCACACAAATACTAACACCGCCCTCAACACCCCTCCCAACACATACACCACACAAGCACCAGCAATGCCTACACTCCCACTCTACACTGCAAGCTATAGCAAACCTGCATGTCAACTCCCTCTAGAAAGTATGCTTCTCAACACACGATCAATCAGCAAACATATAACCGAAATATGGGACCTTCTGAGCACCAAGGCACCCAACATACACTTAATCATAGAGACCTGCCTCAACCCCTCATGAGCTCTCGGCATCGCTACAGCAATCCCTGCGGGCTACAAGATTGCTTGACAGGACCGCCTTCACATCTACAGCATTTTGCACACCAACCCAACCCCAGAGAACTCATCGCTATCCTACCTACCACCAAACAAGGCAGCCACCAGGCTGAATGGACGACCCCCACCAGACACAACACAACGGCAATCATGCAGACCATCCACTCAGGGTCCCCAGTGGATCCATGCCCCCATCACATCTGGAACCTGGGAACATCACCAATCAGCATAACCCTGACCCACATCATCACCAGATCCATCATGTCTGCCACTTTCCTGCATGAATGTAAACATGCAAAAATCAACTTCTCACGAATCCAACAGCTCACCTGAATCACGTGAATCAACTGAGCAACTTCCGACCCATCTCCCTTCTCCCCTATACAGTCAAAGTGATTGAAAAGGCCATTAGCAAGGTACTAACAACCCACCTCAAACTTCACCATCTTCTAAACAACACGCAAGCAAGTCTCAGAAAGAGCAACAGTACTGAGACTGTACTCATCGCAGCCATCGACAACATTCTAAACATCCAGGACTGAGGAGAAACAGCAGCCCTCCTCCCGCTCAACCTCTCTGCGACCTCCAACACTATCTTCCACAACTCCCTCATCAGAAGACTCCACGAGTTTGGCATACAAGGATCCACTCTCTGTTCCTTCTTCACGGGAAGAACTCAAAGGGTCAGGCTGCCACCCTTCACATCAGAGAGAAAGAACCTGATATGTAGTGTCCCACAAGGATTATCCCTCAGCCTACGCCTTTCAACATATACGTGACACCGCACGCCAACATCATCCGAGCACAAGATATCACTGTCATCTCCTATGCCGATGACACCCAATGCATCCTCTCTCTGACAGACAAGACAAATACCACCAGAACCAACTTCACTAATTGCAGGACCATGGTAGGAACTGGATACAAACCAACTGCCAGAAGCTCAACTCTGACAAGTTGGAAGTATTGGCCTTCAGCTACAAGACCTTTCCCATGGAATTCCACCTGATGGTCATCAGAGATAGGACCAACATCCACACCCACAGACTATGCAAGAAATCTAGGGATCATCCTAATAAAAAGCTCAACATGATGGCTCATGTCAATGCAGTGTGCACCTCCTGCTTCCACATCATACCCATACTGCGAAAGTTCTTCAGAAGGTTGCCTCAGAATACAAGATGGACCATCACACAAGCACTCATCACCAGCAGGTTGGCTTACAGCAACACCCTCTATGTTGGAATTTCCAAACAGCGCCTATACAGACTCCAGACCATCCAGAACACAGTCGCAAGTCTCATATTCAACCTCCCACACCACACCCACATCGAATCAGCACCTCAGGAAGCTTCACTGCCTCCCCATTCACAAGTGCAGGCAATTCAAACTTCTCACGCACACATACAAAGCCCTACAAATCACAGGAACAGAATACATGGACAGCTACATACACTTTCACCAACAAACCAGGCATCTACGCTGGGCCTCACTTTCACTCACACACAAGCCCCACATCTGCAAAAGCAAATCTGGAGCTCACTCATTCTACGAGATCACACCCAAGACATGGAATGACTTCCCTCAACACATCAGAGCCTCATCCTCACTTATTGAGTTCAGCAAGAAGCTGATGACCTGGCTCCTCTAATAAGTACCTTGGAAACACACACCTACACAGCTTGCCCAAGTGCCTGGATACCCTCTCAGGTGATTAGTGCGCTAAACAATTCAACATAACATTGTCTGACCATAAAATAGTTGGGAAAATATCATGATTTCAAAAATATTGTAGCCTAAAATATTATGGACAAGTATATCAGTTTTACATGCTTTCCTATTATATAATAATAATAATAGTGGGTCTTGTAGAGCGCAATGGTGACGCACAACGGCGTGTCCCCGCGCTGAGATGTGAGCGTGTTCAGAGGGAGTTCTGAGGGGAGGGCCCGCTATCTGGTATAGAGATATGTTTTCAGCTTGGCTCTGAAGATAGACTCTGATGGTTCCAGACGCAACGCTACCGGAAGTTTATTCCAGCAGGATGCGGCGAGGTACCTGAAGGATCTGCCACCCATCCTTGCTCTGGACACCTTTGGAATAGTTAGGCGCCCTGAGCCAGAGGATCTTAGCGCGCGGGATGGCTCGTATTGTGTCAGGAGACCCTGAAGAGGAAGGGGTGCCCTGCCATTAATGATCCGATGACAGGTGCAGAGGGCTTTGAATTCTACCCTGCTCCTGACCGGAAGCCAGTGCAAGGCCTGGAGCGCGGCTTTGGAGGCTGATCTTCTAGGTAGTCTGAGAACTAGCCGGGCAGCGGCATTTTGCAAGACCTGTAGGCGGCTCAGATTCTTCTCGGGGATTCCTAGATAGAGAAGGTTGCCATAGTCCATCTTGGACGTGACTAAAGCATGCACTAGTGTTCGGCGGGCTTTGGTGGGAAGGAGCTCCAAAACCTTCCTGAGAGTCTTGAGGATCCCGAAACAGGTGCCGACCACCCGGTTGACCTGGGGGCCAAAGGTAAGATCGGAGTCGAACCAGACACCTAAATTCCTCGCCTCCAGGCAGGGGGTAGGTGCTGGTCCCAAGCAAGGAGGCCACCACGCTGACGTCCACGCCGCCCGGTCTCCCCCTACCACCAGCACCTCAGTCTTGTTGCCGTTAAGTTTAAGGCAGTTGGCAGACATCCAGGCAGCAAGATCTTGCATGCATGCTCTGAAGATGTCTGCCGCAAGGCCGGGTGCACGCGATAGGGAGATGACCAGCTGCGTGTCGTCAGCGTATGACACCATGCGCAGACCGTAGCTCTCCACTATGGAGGCGACCGGGGCCACATATAGATTAAAAAGCGTTGGGCTTAGGGACGAGCCCTGTGGAACCCCCTGATCCAATGCCACTCGCCTGGAATAGCAGTCGCCCTGCCTGACTTGGAAACCTCGGCCCGATAGGAACGACTGGATCCATTTTAGCGCTGCATCACCCATCCCTGCTTTGTTCAGACACTGTAGCAAGGTGGAATGTGCTACAGTGTCGAACGCAGCGCTGAGGTCCAGCAGGATCAGGGCCATAGTGTGGCCCTCGTCGGCCCCCTGCCTGATGGATTCGGAAGCCATGAGGAGTGCCGACTCAGTCGAATGTCGAGGTCTGAATCCAAACTGGGTGGCGTGAAGGAGATTAGACTCTTCCACAAACTGCATTAGCTGCCGATTCACCAACTTCTCCGCCACTTTCGAGAAGTAGGGAAGGAGGGAGATGGGACGCAGATTCTCCAGCTTTTCGAAGCTGATATTGGGCTTCTTGCGGAGGGGGAGCACCACTGCTTGTTTCCATTCCCAAGGCACAGTGCTGGACCTGAAGGAAATGTCCAACAGGTGCCTGATATATGGCTCTAGTGTTGTCAGGCTGTCCCCCAGCGGTTTAGGAGATGCTGGGTCCCGTGGGGAACCTGATTTCACTGATCTACATATGTTGATCAGGTCTTCAGCTGGCGGGGTAGAGAAATTAAGCAGCAGCTTGTGACCATCTTCCTCTCTAACTGACGCCTCGAACTTTCCATCTACCGCTGGTTGGGCAGGGAAGGCGGAATAGATTTTGGACACTTTGTCGCTAAAGTAGTCGGCAATGCGGTTGCAGGCAGCCATAGAGCAGTCCTCTGATCCCGCTGAGGATTTGGGGACAGCAAGAGATTTGTATACACAGAACAGTTCTTTCGCTGAGTTCTCTGCATCCAAAATTCTTTCGGCATAGTGGGCAGTTTTCGTTATCCTGATAAGATTGTGATATGCTCGTCTGTGGATGAGATATCTCTCTCTCGCCTGATTGTCATAGGCTTCCCTCCACTGCCTTTCCGCACGCTTACACTCCCTCTTGGCACCCCGCAATTCCTCGTTAAACCATGGTGCCGATCTCTGTTTACGACCACCCTTCTTTGGATGGTCTAAAGGGGCCGTTTGGTCCAGCGCAGCCGTGATGCGGTCGTTAAGTAGTTTGTTTACCGAATCCGCATCATCGCCTCCAGTGGGGCCATTGGCTATAAGAGCCTCATTGAATTTGGGCAGGGAAAACCTCGCCCATTTGCGCCTGGGATGGTTAAAGGGAGTGGGAGCAGTGACCTTGTTCTTAGGGAGAGAGATTTCAAAAGGCACCAAGAAATGGTCAGTCCACGGGAGAGGCACTGGGGGAGCCACCCTAACTTCCTCCCAGTTCGCAAAAACTGGGTCGAGCAGATGACCATGTTGGTGTGTAGGAAGGTGGCCCTTTAGCTCTAACTGTAATGCTTGAAGATCCTGCCGGAACTCCATCGCTCCCTTGTCTAGTGAATCTTCGAGGTGCATGTTAAAGTCTCCGAGTAGCAGAAACTTGTCTCTCCGCAGCGCCATCTCTGTGGCACACTCTATGAGAGTGCCCTTAAACCTAGCCAGGGGGCCAGGCGGGCGGTAGACTAAATAACCCTTCACAGTAGTACCCCCATTGATTTTTATCGTGAACATCCCCACCTCACTTGCCGCCAAGTGGACTGATTCAATTTGACAGGCAAGGTAGTGTTTAAATGCAAGCGCTATGCCTCCTCCTCTGCCCTCGGGTCTATCCAGTCTTACCATCAGATAATCATCCGGTAGTGCCTGAATGATGTCAGGGTCAGAGTGTGTATCCAGCCAAGTTTCTGTAAGAAATAACAGGTCCAATTGTCTGTCCACGAGTAAGTCGTGGATGTCGAACTTATGGCAGCGCAGCGACCTCACATTAAGCAAACCGCACGAAAGGGCGGGGCTGTACCGGTTATCTGCCATTGCAGTGCAGAACCGGAATTGGCAGAATCTGCAGCCTGTGTCCACCCCTGTATGCATGCTGTGGAGCCCGTCACTACATGTATGGAAGTTTAGCATTTTGGATTCCTAAATATAAACTTGAATTATAGTGTTTCATTATATTATTGCAGATTTTTAGACTGTTATCTATATTATTCTAAAATAATTTCTTTTTTACATGAAATATTATTGTTATTTATGTATTTTTGGGCTATTGGTTGGGCAGGTGGTGTTTGTGCAAGATGCATATTGTAATCTTAATGATATGTTTAATTTTTTAATAATTTTTTTATTATACATTTCTTTGTTTGAGTTGTTGGATTTATTGAGATATTGGGTCGGTAGAGTTTTTATTTATTAAATATGAATTAATGCTAATAATTTTATATTACATTTATTTTACTACATTTTGTATTTTTGAATTAAGTTCAAAGTATTGTTCATATAATATTTGTTGATTATTATATATATATATATATATATATGTAACTGTTTGTTTGATAATTATATTGTGGTTTATGTAATAAATTATTCTTTTAGGTTGTGTTTGTTGGGGGTTTGGGTGTGTGGTTTTTAAATATAATATATAGGAATTTCATAATAATTAATTAATGTATTAATTTTCTTTACTTTTAATATAGAATTAATTAATTGTGTTTAACACATTTGGAATTGATAATTATTTTATATGATTTTAAAACCTATTTAATGGGTTATGCGATAATATGTGGGTTTGAATGCATTGTGATGTAGTGTTCTTGAAAGAGGTGAGTCTTTAACTATTTCCTAAACACAAGCAACACAGTGTGGTGCTGATGGAAACAGGGATGTTGTTTCAGAACTTGAGTGCATAGTTGGAAAAAACCTGCTGTCTTGTTTTTCTATTTTTTACACTTCTTAGCCTCCAGTCGGATGGTCTCCCTGGTGTGGGTTCATCGAGAACCAGCAGAAATTGTGAGTTTGCCTAGTTTCGAAGATGATGCAGGCTGGCAAAGTGAGTGAGCTAATGGAGTTCCATCACGATGAGGGTGATGTGATCATATTTCTTCTGACACTAGATGGGATGTGCTGCGGCGTGTACTATATCTCTATATGGAGTAAGGTATCCACGATGGATGTAGTATATTCCTATATGGATTAAGGTATCAACCATGTTGTTAATTACAATATTAAATATAACCCCCCATTGTATGTATTTCCACCCAAATATTGGAATACGGGAATCAGAAAATTAAATCCACCTTACCTCCATAAATTGCCTTTACCCAAAGTTTGTTAGACTGGATTGAGGTATCCTCTATCCAGATACAAACATCCAAGGGCTTGAACAGCAGTTCTGATGTCACTTTCTGGAGAAAACAGTTGACCTTCTTTAGATGAGAGAGCAGGTACTGGGTCATCTTTGCATTTTTTAGCAATGTGTCCTTGAGCGAGAGGTTGGAATCCAGGGTGAATCTAACTGATTTGGCATTTAGTGAGAACTAGGGTTTGAAGCTATCATGGTTCATATAGTTGAGAAAGGCGTGCACTGTGTCTTGTTTGTTGTTAGTTACAATAGTAAATATCAGTCCCCAGTGTGTTTCCGAAAAAATTTGGAATACTGGAATTAGGATAGCAAATCCACTCCACCTCCATAAATTGTCGTTACTCAGTTTGTTACATTGGATTTCAAATAGTAAATCTCATTCTCCAAATTATTCAGTTCCTCCAAAGCTTTTTAAAGTGGTATAAGAACAGTAACTATAATCCCATCAATGTGTGCACTTTCCACAACTATTGTTGAACTGGATTTAGAAAACTTTATTTGACATCCTAATGTTTTTGTTTTCACTTTTATTTTGTATCCTTTTTCAAGTTATTTTATAGTTACATTTATTTATGAGTGTTTTGTGTGATTATGCTAGTGTTAACTATCATACGTATATAGGTTTTTTAATATACTATATTTGTTTAAAACAACAGTGTTACTGTTTTTGGAAATATTATGATGTAAACTGCATTTATTTATATATACATACCTATGCAGTGTCAATATTTTGGTTTACAATATTTTTGTGTTCTATATTCTTGTACTTTACATTGTAGTTGTAACTATGTAAAGTTGTCATTTATTTAAATTGATATTGATATTTGTTCTGTGATACATTTGTAAGGTTTTGTGGTCTAAATTCTCATAGAAGTGTGAATATCCCTCAGACGCACTTATTCCTGCTAAAGAAAATAAATACAAATAGGTGGATGAGTAAATATGCTTTGGGCTGTGGAGTTGGATGATGCAGGTGGACTCTCCTTGATGGATTTGTGCTTGCTGACTCATTCTGAAAGAAAGCACCAGCGAACATGAGGGAAAACACAATCTGCTCATGAAGGAAAGAAAATGTGAGCAATGAGGCCATGATGGTCGTGCAACTAAAGGTGGACTGTCCTGTTCCCTTTAAATCCAGAAGGACTAGTGGGGGTAACTCAGCTGTCAGGTTCTAATGACATAGACTCATGCTAAACCAACAATCCCTGGGTGTACGAAAATGGGTTATTGGATGAGGGGAGTTGAAGCCCCATTCAGACAACAATCTCAATCCTTGTCAGGATGAATCACAAAAGCCACTAAATTAGCCTGTGCTCAACCATATGGTAGCTTGGTACAAAAGCAGACTGCCTTTACTAACAAGCAATGTGTAAAGAATTTATAAAGCACAGAAACAGCAATAAGCCAAAACACAAAACAAGAAAAATCACAAACCAATTTAGAAGAACAGGGTAAATGTTAAGGCCTAAAATGATACCAGAATGACAAAGATTCAATCAGTAGAACCGAAGACATACAATTTCAAAGTTTTTAGTGATCTTAGCGCCTAAAAAGCACAAAGCACCCCTGGCGGTCACCTGGTAATCCTAGACCAGGAGAGAGCCACAAGTTCAGACCAACTGCAATGGAGTGCGTGTCCGATATCGTTACCAGGTTAGTCCTGTTGAAGGGTTACCTTAAAAGTCTGGCACAAAGAGTACTTTTCACAGTAAGGGCGGCCACGAGGAGCAACTAGAGTATCGTGCATGGTCTTCGCTGTAGTACAAAGAGCTGTCCGTGCATCACAGGCCGTTGTTGCTGTAGAGCAAAGAGCTAGCCAGGCGTCACGGATGGTCATTGTTGTAGCTTTGCGCTGGCAGTCACTGTAGGCTGTTGCAGCTGTAGCGTGAAGTGAGGCACTCGCATTGCCATTCAGCGCTGGTGGCACTGTAACGCAAAGAGCAGGTTTCATCAGAACTTTGCATTGGTGATCATCATAGATGGCAGAGTCTAGGCGTGAACAGGCACGTTCGTGGTCACAATGAGCCTAATTCAAGATGTTTCACCTTTTCTTGCTGAAAAGTACACTGTGAAGCCAACCAAGGTTCAGGAACTAGGGGAGCAACTCTTGGGAGCAGGAAGGGTTCATGCAGGTGCAGGTAGGTCCATTTGCAGCAGGTCTGCTGGGAAGTTGCAGGGAGGCCTTTGATGCTTGTTGTGTCCCTAGCTAGCACAGGATATCAGTCGCTGACCCTTGGTGTCACTATGGGTAGCCTGGGATGAAGGTAAGCAGGACCAGTCTGCCATCTAAGACTGCAAGGCAGTCCTTCAAGCAGCAGGGCAGTCCCCTGGCAGCAGAGCAGTCCTTCTTCAGTAACTTCGACAGTTCCTGAAATGTTCTGAAGAGAGACTCTGGAGGTGTAACATTTATCCCTGGTGCCAGCCATTGTGTGGAGGGCTACCCTGTCAAGAGTCCAATCTGTCTAGCGTGGCAAAAGACAGGACAGGCCCGGTGTCAGGTTCCTTCGTGCATGCAGGAGTCAAAGCCCTTTGAAGTGTAAGTGGGGCTGGGTAGACCTCACCCTGCCAGGATGGCCCATCCTATCCACACTAAAGCCCGCTTTGTGTTACTGTCTGAAAGCAATACACTAAACCCAAGGGCAGTGCCACTCACAGTTATGTAACCCAGGACTTTGGGAAAAGGAACAAATGGTGAGGGCAAGAAAATGACAACTTTCTAAAAGTGATCTTTTCAGAATTGTAATTTAAAATCCTACTTCACCATTAAAGGGGATGTAAAATTACAATTCATTTGAGTGTAAACAGCATAGGCCTCATTTGGAAAAAAAAAAGATAGGACAGTCCAATCTTTTTATGTGTGGAAATCCTGCAGACGTAACAATACTACTCATAAAATATTTTTGTGAATAGAAAACACTCGTAAACTTACACAATAGTAGAAGTTTACCTTTGTGAATCCGACCCCTTATCTCTACATGTTTCCAATCCAAAGATAGCACTGTTAAAGGTAATAAGGTAACCAAGTGCTAGTCAATGGGAGAGACAGGCCTTACAAAAGTAAAAACGATGGGGCTCATTAGGATGGCGGGCGACCTGAGTCTGTCTGCTATTCCCACATGCTGGGATCGTCCACCAGACTTGCGGCGGTCCCACACTGTGAATTAGGATGCGGTCGCATTCTGCAATTTAACATTGCGGCGGGTGCTGCTGACAGCAGCACCCACCGCAATGTTAAAATCGCATGCCATGCATTTCACTGCACCACATGTCTGCCACTTTGTGGAGTGAAATATAGGGAGGTACCATAGGAACCCCCCAAGTGCCCCCCACCTCCCCCAGACACAAGGAGAGCCTGCAACTGGCCCCCAAAGCCAATCCCTGCCAGCCTTTCCATGGCAGCATTGCCACCATGGAAAGGCCTTTAATAATCAACTTCCTAATGTGGTGGACGGTGCCTGCTAGGCACCGCCACCATAGTAGTGCCCCTGCTCCGCTTGGCAGGCAATCGTGATGATTGCCACAGGTGGAAAAGCAGCAGACCGACTTTCCGTCCACCCCGATACCCAAGGCCATCATAATATGGGGGGGTAAACCTCGTGACGATGGTGTAACGATCGCCGGGCTGGTGGTGGCGATCGTTACCCCATTGTAATTAGCCCCTATGTTAGGACTTATTCAAGTTAGCCTGGCTGATGAGGGGTGTTATCCTGAAACTGGTTTCAGGATGCTTGTTTCCCGTCCAGGGAAGACCTGGCTTGGCAGTTCGGACTGGACTCTTTACCATGAGGACAGGGTCAAGACTGATTTGCATATATCAGGATCTGAACTGGGGTGGCAAAGTGAGCTAAAGAACGATGCAGGATTACACCCAGATCTGTAACTGGGGGTGAGTGTCTGAAATGTTTCAGCGCTCCGACCCTCATCCCCTTGTGTTTGCTTTTAGGACTTATTTACTGCCAGGATATGTCAAACTTAAGTACACATGTCCGACTTTTTAAATGAAGTGCACCCTGCCGTATGAGCCTTTAGGGCTTTCTTTAGGCATGACTTACAAATATTAAAAAGTAAGGCTTGGACCTGGAAAAAGGTTTATTTTGCCAGGTCAAAAGGGCAGTTTAGAACTGCACTACAGGCTGCAGTGGCACACTTGAAACATGTTTAGTCACAAAACTGTATCTGTTTCCAAAATCCTTCTGCTAGTTCACTTTACTCTATTCATTCATCTTAATTTGCAGTTGTTTATGTAACTAGTTTATTCCATCATCTCCAGATTACATTAGCACTGGGTAGGCAGACTAATTATTCATGTAGTGTAATAGTGGTTAGGCGCTAAGGCAATATGACATTTAATAAAAATGTGCTCTGATTAGCTAGGCATGTTAATTTTCCATCCCACCAAAGTGATTCTCCAGTTTTACTAATTTTATATATAAAAAGCTTCTATTTTGGTGGTGGGCCAGAGGTTTTTCCAAGTATGATAGGGATGCTGTCCATTTCTCTCTTGATTTTGCTGTCCACTTGGTTCTTGAATAATTTCCGAACTCTGCACTTCTTTAACATGTTTTATTTGTTGAGGGCCTTCAGGGCATTGACTCAATACTGCATGTCTTTTGATTTTTTGTAAAACATTCTTCAAACTTTTGTACTGATCTAGGACTCAGTTTTTGATTTTGGGCCCTTTATTTAATTGACAGAATTCTTGACACCCTCAACTAGTCTATTTTCATATTTTTGCAATTAAATTATAACTTGCAGTGTACTCTGCTTCCATAACAGTTTCTAAACTAATACAATCATCTTGACACACCTTTGCTAACACTCACCACTGTGTTTCACTCTAGAAATAGCAAAATAATCACTCAAGCATCTTAGAGTAGAGTTTCTATTATTACATTTGTTGTTTTATAATTTAAGAAACACTGCTTTCTTTACTTACAAGTACATACAGTGGAAACATTTCATTTTTAACACAATCTGAAAACCTTGTTCACATCTCTCTACATTGTAATTTGTACCTCTCAAAACCTATATTAACAGATCTACACCACCCAAATAGCTTTTCACTCTATAAACATGATGTAAAGTAGGTTTACCAATATGAGTACACTTACTGACACTTCACAACAAAGTTTTTAAATTATATTATTAAATACTGACTTTGGAGTTCTTTCATCAATGCAGATGAAGGCAACAGTCTCGTTCAGCTCCAAATTAAGTCACATCTGCTAAGCACAACTCGAAGAGACTTGCTTCTCCTCCGAAGCACCAAGGACAAACTGAACTGTCCCTGGTCTGTAGCCAATCACATCACAACATTTCTTAAACCATGTAATAAGAATGGTAACTGTTGGTTCCGTTTTAGCCCTTTTTTTCTACTTCTGTCCATTCAACCTCATGAGACTCTTGCGGGAACATAAAACACCTTGTGGCATGCCCAATAGTTTTCCATCTGGGTATCGCTGGATCGCACGAGTTGCATGTGTCAAATTTCACTTCCTGAAGCTAGTACTGTACTGTTGCAAGATTCTTGCCCTATCGCAACACAATTGTAGGGAAATAGTGTATGGGAAGCACTAGCCTCTCCACTGAGAACCCTCCGTTGGATAATGAGTGTGCATACTGCAGTATGAGGAGGGACTACCCCCTGCTTTCAAACCTCTCTCTCAAATGAGAACTAAGCATATTAGGGTGTGTGCAGGGACTGGCCTCTCCACTAACACCCCTAACTTGCATAGCTGGTGTACATGATAAGGTGTGTTGTAGGGTTGGCCTCCCCTTTGAGACTTCTCTGTCAGATAAAGGGTGTGCATAGTAGTGAGCGGCCTCTCCTTTCAGGTTTCTCTCTCAGATGATGGGTGTGCGTAGCAGGGTGTGTGGATGGAGAAAACTCTCCTTTAAGACCTCTGTCACACATGATGGGTGAGGTATGGAGTGAGTGAGTGGAGAAGGATGGCCCCTTCCTCTCAACCTCTCTCTGAGATGACATGTGCAGACAGTAGTGAGTGGAGAGGGACTACCTCTCAGACCTCTCGCTAAGAAGACAGGTGTGTATATTCGAGTGTGTACATGGACTGGTCCCTCCTGTCAAACCTGTCACTCAGATGATGGATGTGATTAGTAGGGTGTGTGGAGAGTCTGGCCTCTCCACTGAGACTTCTGTCTCAGATGATGGGTGTTTTAGTAGGGTGTGGGAAGGGACTGGCCTCTCATTTCAGAACCCTCCCTCAGATGACGGGTGTATGTAAAAGGGTGTGTGGTGGGACTTGCCTCTCTGGTGAAACCTCTCTCTATATTGATGGGTGTGCATAGTACAGTTTGAGGAGAGACTGGGCTCTCCTTCCAGTCCCCTGCCTCAGGTGACGCGTGTGCGTGGTAGGGTGTATGAAGAGAGACCGGCCTCCCTGCTGAGACCTCTCTCTCAGAAGACAGGATTGCGTAGTAGTATGTGTGGAGGGACTGACGTCTCTGCTGAGACCTCTATCTGTAAAGATAGGTGTGCCTAGTAGGGTGTAGCGAGGGACTGGGTTCTCTTTTCAGACCTCTCTCTCAGATGACGAGTGTGCTCAGTAGGGTGTATGGAGGACTGCTCTCTCTTTTCAGATTCCTCTCTCAGATGACGAGTGTGCGTTGTAGGTTGTGTGAATGAGCCTGAACTCTACCCAGAACTCTACTCTAAACTATGATAATTACCATCTCCAGAAAGATTCTTTCTAACAGTAACAACTGTGCATAGCAGAGTGTATTCAAACATCACCTATTCCTTCCTACTTTTCACGATCCAGCAAGAGTCTTGCAAGATCATAATCTTTTTCTAAAAAGAATTAACCTTCTGCTCATTACAGTACTTATGTCTTACACACTTCCTCTCAATAACAAGGGCCACAATATGCATTCCTACTAATAGAGTTTGTTGAGTACTCATCTACTCCTTTTTACTATTCACTATACCACGAGCAATCCACAATATTATGAAATCGGGACTCTGTTGGAATGTTAGAAATTAAATGGCTGCCATTACTGTTTACTGTGTAAAATTGGAGGTATTGTGAAAATGAATGAAAAAATCTATATAAGTGGGCAGCAGAAAGGCATGCTGTCCCCATATATTTAGAGAGGAGGTGTTTAAGGGATAACTACTGTGAAGAAAAGAAACATATGTGTTTAACTAACTTTCATGATATAGTGGGAAATTAAGGGTGAAAGTTAATTGTATATTTTGGTAGGTGGGCTTGTGAGAGTTCTGCGAGTGCGCAAAATCAAGAATGGGGCTGTGTGATTGGTCGAGAAGCCAGTCTTTCCCATGAGCCTTCACCTTCTCATGGGAGCATGATGGCTCCCACGGGTCCTGCAAAAGCGAGCCCTCTGATTGTTTCCCTCTTAATTTCTCCAAAACTACTGAACGGATTTACATCAAATCACAAAAAGCACAATCTGCGGGGAAAGATATATACCAAGCAAGCCAACCTGAAATGAGTAAAAGCAAACCCTGACACAGTGTTTCGCTCTACTTAGAGCTCTTCAGAGAGGTACAGCTTTGTCCAGACACAAGGGTGCACCCAGTATGAGTAAAAACAAAACCCTTTCAGGCATAGAGTGCCGCATAAATGAAGAAAAGAAAGATGAATGGCTTTTGTCATTTTGCAGCTCAGCATGGACAGCACTGTGCTAGTCCTATGCTTAAAGATGTTGCTGTAGCAATGGCAAAAGACTTTGTCCTTTTCTATCTCAGCGTGGATGGCACTACGCTAATCCTATGCTTAAAGACTTTGATAGAGAAGCAGACATTTGAGGTGAGAAGATCTAGAGTGTCACTGGTGTTGAGAATGCTTTATACAGGAGCTGCTTTCCACCTAAACTTGAGAACAACCCAGAGTTATCTGCTTCTTTTTTGCGTATATATATATATATATATATATATATATTCCACTCACTTCGCTCGACGCTGTCGCATCACAGTCACTCTGCATGGACTGGTTTCAAAATGAACAAGTCAGACCCAAGTTCTTGTGCTCAATAGTGTTTTATTCCATTAAAATGTAGAATAACACCCAGCAAGTCCGCATGACGCGTTTCGCCTCTAGCCAGAGGCTTGATCACATGATAAGTTGCTCAAAAGAGATGAGGGTACTTATGGAGATCACAGATTACAGAGGGGTGGCGCTAAATGTCCATGACCTACCCCTGTTAACTCTTTAATGTTCAAAATATATATATATTTTTTTGTTTTTGTTTTTTCCACATTAGTAAAACAGTGTCTGTTTGTTTAAAGTACCGGGACAGTGCCCACTTAACCAACCAACATGATTATACAATGGCTGTGCAAAATCCATACTGTGCAAATATACGCAATAATAAGTTAACATCTTATACACAATAATTATATCGTATACAAAAAATGATTCATAAATAAAGGAGAAATACATATAGAAAAATATATACTTATTTGTTATAAATTTCATTATATATACATTATTTACAATAGAAGACCAAGTGTCTAATATTTAAAATGAATATCTCCCAATTTCTAATCCTAACTTAGCAGCAAATATGATGTGCAAACTTCAGCAATGTAAACATGACTTTCATCACTCACAAAACTTAATATGGATTTATAAAGGAACAGCCATATACAGAAACAGATTCGATATGTACTTGATTGGCCCCATTCTTACTAAAATTAAATAAAAAGAATGTATAAAACATTCTTATCCCTCATAATTAATCTGAGCTCCAAATACCAATACTCATCATAAACCCCACATCTAAGTGCATAGAAGTGCAATATCTAACTAATTGTCATCAATTTAAAAAGGCATTTCTTAACTTTCAAGGGTGTGGAAGGAGGTTATTTGTTAGTTCAAATTTCATAAATTACCACGCCACTTTCGATGTAAACTAAGTTAATCCCATATTGTTTAAACATTATTGTCGATCAAGAAAAACGGGTGAAGTTCCCTAAAAAAACAACGAGGCCTAAAATCACTGTTAAACAGGTGTTTCCATTAATTAGAGAGCTAAAGACATGTATATAAATCTTCACTCGCATTAAGACCCCGTGGGGCCTTACTGTCCAGTTCAATTATATATCTCGTTTCCAACAACCTGAGCTTTGCATCTCTATCTCCCCCTCTTTTAAGTGGCATTACACAGTCAATTACATAGTACTGTAGAACTGATGGATCACTTTTGTGCAGGCTCTCAAAATGGCGGGCCACCGGGTAAGACTGGTCTTTACCTACTATAGCCCTAATGTGTTGCAGAACCCGTTTGTTCACCGGCAAGCGTGTGCTGCCCACATATCGTAACTCACATGGGCACTGCAACACATAGACTGCAAATTCAGTCCTACATGACATACGTTTCTTGATCTGTGTGGGTTTGTTGTTAAATGGTACCGTATACTGCGTTTTATTGCACCCATTCTTACACGCTTTACATACAGCACATTTTTTAAAACCACCAACGAGGGCACCCCTGGTGTCAGAAATTGGCTTCTCTAAGAAATTACTGACTAATCTGTCTGACATGGATATAGACTTTCTAAATGTGATGTTTGGTTTATTCACCACATATTCACCAATTACAGGATCCCCTGTTATCAGGTTCCAATTTTTATAGAAGATACGCCGGATCTCCTTGTGTTGTTTACTGAAAGTTGTTATTATTCTGGGCTTAATTGTTATTTCTTTAGTTGGCGTTTCACTAGGTTTATCTTTGACCGCCAAAGCTTCATCCCTTGTGATAGCTAGTGATCTATTAATTGCCCGTTGGATGATTTTTGCCGAATAGCCTCGGGACAAAAAACGTATCTTACTTTCCTCTTGGGCTTTCTGACACTCGATATCTGAGCTGCTTATCCACCTAATTCACAGCATTTCCCCAAAGGGAATACTGCTGACCAGGTGGTGGGGGTGGGGGTGCTGGCTAGAAGCGTGCAGTACCTTGTTCCCAGCTGTGGGTTTTCTATGCATCCTAGTAGCTAATCCAGTGTCAGAAGTGTACACCTCAGTATCAAGAAATACCACTGACTTATCATTTATATGTGAAGTAAACTGCAGGTTTAAATCGTTTCTATTCAGCTCACTCACAAAATGTTCTGCCTCTGTTAGAGACCCTCGCCATATCGTGAACAGGTCGTCTATGTACCTTAAATATAAGAGTACATGATCCTGCATTTCTGTCAATAATGTACCACCCAGGACCCGCTCCTCCCAGAGCCCCATGTGAAGGCATGCCAGACTCTGGGAGAAGCAAGACCCCATTACGACCCCTCTAACCTGTTGATACATTTGGTTGTTAAATAAAAAATAGTTCTGTTCAAGGCAAATTTGGATCATTGACAGAAGCATCCTATTGTGTGCTGAAAAATTCATTGGTCGCTTGTTTAAATAGAATTCTGCTGCACGCATTCCGTCAGAGTGTTTGATCGAGGTATACAAAGACATAACATCTAGTGTTAACAATAAACAATTAGAGCTCCAAACAACATTGTTCAGTTTTCTGATGAAATCAGAGGTATCCTGTACATATGATTTCAGACCCTTCACCCACTCCTGAAGAAAAAAGTCAATATAACGTAATATGTTCTCTGTAGAACTATTTATAGCCGTTATAATCGGGCGTCCAGGTGGCATTTTTGTGTCCTTATGTACCTTCGGTATCAAATAGAAGGAAGGAATAACTGGATGTTCTTTTTTCATAAATCTGTACTCATCATCTGTTAGCAGCTTGGCACTGCTCCGTGCCATGAGTTTAGAGTTTTTCTCTTGCCAAGAAGTTCTTAAAGCTAACATATTGCTTTTTTTATAGCACATAGTATCATGAAGTTGACTTTCCGCTTCTGCTACATACATATCTCTTGGCCACAGGACTATATATTACCGCCTTTATCCGCTTGGCGGACGATCACATTTTTGTCCGATTCCAATTTTTTTATCAGATTGTAGTAGCATTGATTCTTTTTGTTGGCAACCTCTCGTTTTTTGTTGGTATTTATGTATAGTTGCTTCAGTTCTTTAGTCACTAGATGATGGTACACATCTATGTTATCGTGTGTTAAAATCGGTTGGAAGGTTGACTTAGGTTTGAAATGAGTGGAACTGGAGGCTTGGTCTTCCCTTGATGTAACTAAGGGTAAGTCCATAGATGTCTCTCCTTCTTGTTGCAAGTTCCAAACTTCATCAAACACTGGGCGATCTACTGCTTCCAATAATGAGGGGCTAGTCTGTGCCCCTAGATGTTTTTTTCTTTTTGGTTGGAGGAGGAAGAATTTACTAAGTTTTAGCTTCCGTACAAAACGGTACGAGTCCATTCTAGTGTCCACGTAATTAAAATTCGATGGCGGACAATAAGATAATCCTAACCCTAGGATCATTTCATCTTCAGGTGATAAAGTGATTTTGGTGAGGTTGATAATCGATTTTTCCTTTAATTCGTGGTCGTTTTTTTGTTCAATTTGTTCCATCGACCTTTGGCCGCTTGATTTTTGTTGTTGGTTTGTTTTGTGCCGTCTGCACTTCCTCCTTGCGTGTCGTTTTTGGTTGTTCCGGTGCTGTTTGCCTGTGCTCTCCCTTGTATCCTTGGTCTTAAAGTGTCGCGCCGATCTTGACAGAGGCAACTTACTTCTTGTGCTAATGAGAGCTTCACCGATCCTACCGTGGAGGATCCTGCAGCCTCGTTTTCCGCCTCACTGCCTGATGTAAGACTAGCATCCGTGGAGGAAATTGAAATGGTTTTGTCTCCCGTGTTTCCCTGTCGCATTTTCCTCGCACGAGCTTTTACGTTCTCATACTTCTTGGCATATGTAAATATCTGGCCATTCTGGTAGTCAAGGCGGTCCCGTTCGAATTTGTAGGTTTTCCTTTTCTTTATTATTTCCTCATCCTTTTTTATTCTCTGCATCATTTCTGTTCTCAGTTTGTCTGCTTGCTCACTTGGTCCTAATCCCATTATTTCAGTTTCCAATTGCTCTATTTCTGCTTGAATTTTCAAACGATCACTTTCTGCATATTCAACTAAAAGTGTCATTAATTTCCCAGAGCACTCTAAATTGGTTTCGGCCCATTTAGTGCGCATTACAGGATCTGGTGTCTCGTAACTGGGAGCAAGTGTAATTCTTAGACCTCTGGGCTCTCTTCCAACTTCCAAATACCGGGATAAGGACTTATTCTCCCACCACTCGGATTGCTCTTTTTTCATTAATTTTTCCATTTTCCTAAACATATCTTTCAAAGTGGGATTAAGGTTTGTGGCGTTACTAGACGATGACGGTCCTTGTATGTTTAAACCCCCAGCCGGGGATTTATCAAACATGGTTTCCGCTGCCTCCTCCCATCTCCGCAACGTATCCACGGACATTATTGCTTACAATTACTGCAATTTTTTGGGGTGATTAAATTCGGATTATAACACTAAGACTGGTACGACGTCTGTTCCTTGGATCCCCAAGTTCGTTTGCGCACGTACAAGGTCTGCACTACTCCCCACTGGACATTCCGACTCCGTCCTACCTTAATTTAGGCTGTCTTAAACACCGTCTGGTTTTCACCGCAACTGACAATCCTCGACTCCCGTTATAGGGTAGGCAATCCTCTCGGTGTCCAGGGGCTCTTCGCGGTTTGCTCCTCGCCGAAGCCGTGTAAAGATTGAGTTCCGGGTTAGGGAACCAGTTGCTTCCTGCCGCCGAGCCAATCCAAAGGGGAGGGGTCTGACTTTCACCATAGAAGCCGTTGTCGGTGTATTAGAATTCCACTCACTTCGCTCGACGCTGTCGCATCACAGTCACTCTGCATGGACTGGTTTCAAA